>NW_012148286.1:1451787-1494086 GCF_000956105.1 Propithecus coquereli | reverse complement strand
GATTATCAATCTAGACAAAATTTACTGATCATCAATGGACATTATCATGTTAGATTAACCACAGTCTGTTTTATAGGGAATTATGTAGGAATAAATATTGTAGATGTAAGAAAAACAACTGTTTGAAATGGACTCTTCTAGAGCTCCATTTCTGAATTAATTGAATAGATTTACAGTGTCCTGGGATGGTACATGTTAGTGAGGTTTTAAACTTCAATTTTGGCCTTAGTTAATAAGTAATTTTTTTTGCTACGTCAGTTCTGTTTTATTCTTTTCCATTAGCATGAGCCTTCAGAGGAACAATTATTTATGGTTTTGAAAATTGCTGGCTTGCTACTATTTATATTCATTAACTGCTAAATACTCGGGGACTGTATGCCTCAGGGAACTGGGGTAATTGTCCATGCTAACCCAGTAGAGTGATAAAATGTTTAACAAATGAAACTTTCCACTTCTACTTCCCTTGTAGGAAGTTTATTAACATTTACACCTACCATGATGTTAAGAACCAACACTTATTAAAAACCACTTTGTGTAGAAGTACTGCCAGCTGCATGCCAACTCTCGAGACCCGAGGAGACTAGTTGGCAGCAAGCATGAATGGGTTTTGTTCTCAGCTATTGGAGTTACCTAGACTTTAATTCAGAAGTGACCACAAGCACTAGTTCATAGAGCTAAGGCAGCCAGTATTTTCCAAACGTTTCAGGACTACTTGGGAATCTTGGTGAAAGGCTTTGCTCATTTCAAGGCATTTCAGAAATGAAAGGTATTGACGGCATACTAAAGTGGCCAGACTTTGATCTGAAAGTCATGTGGTATTGTGTCTCTTACAACAAAAAAGTAGAATGTGTCATCTTCATCTTTCTCTCATATAGCAGCTGTGTACGCACTAGATGTAATATCTATTACCATTGACTTAAAGATTGCAGAAATTAGGGAAAGTCATTAAAGCTTTCTGAGTGTTGTTTACCTCATCTCTAGTAAATGGGGAAAACAATAAAAAATTCTATAGGTCACAGTAAGGAAAATAAAAATCAATATATATTAAAATGCTTTTTAAAATGTAAAGCCATCCTGAGCAACATAGCGAGACTCAGTCTGTACTAAAAAAAAATTTAAAAAAAATTAGCCTGGCAAGGTGGCATGCTCCTGTGGTCCCAGGTACTTGGGAGACTGAGACAGGACAATGAAGGATGGCTTGAGCCCAGGAGTTCAAAGTTGCAGTGAGCTATGATTGCGCCACTACACTCTAGCCTGGGGGACAGGGTAAGACCTTGTCTCAAAAAGAAAAAAAAAAATGTAAAGCATGTGCTGGCTTTTCTTTCTGATATTACCTAGTAGATATAGGAGAAGGATGAAAAAAAGAAACTGGCTTTTCATCTTCATTTTTGACTACTTCCGCTTAACCCATATGAATACAATACTAACAAAAAAGATAGCTAAATTGTTTCAATCATGGACAAAATCGTCCATTGAGTTTCTTTCAAGAAAATTGAAACAAATGACTCAGCGGAAACCTCTGTGTTTTTGTTATTTGCTTTGGTATATAAAAATTGTGGATTTGCAAAGATACTAGATTCTAAATATTTAACTAATACAAGGCATTTGATTAGTAATTCCATCCAATCACTTCTGAACATTTAGTGCCAAATTAGGCTTTTTATTACATAATCATTTCTCCATTTGGATCTCAGAGTATAAACCCAAACTCCTCTTTTGGGTGTGTTTGTGTGTGTCTGTATATGTCTGTGTGGGCTTGAGTATTTTATAAATATTTGGTACTTAGCAGATTTTTTTTCCCCAACAGATGTTCATTGACTATTTCCATGAATTTGTACTTATCATGATTAAACTAACTTTAAGAACAACATTTATACCTGGAAAACAGACATCTTTATTATGAAAAGAAATGGCTCACTAAATTCCTTTTGAAAAATTCTAGTTTCTTCATTCCTAATGAGAACTTATAGAGTCTATGGAGATTTATGAAAATCACCATTCCGGTGATTTTATTTAACAAGAGTTTCAGGAGAGTAACATTTTTGAATGCTAATTAACTCAAATTTTGCATCTGCATTCATTATGTAACATAAATGTATAGTTTTTTCCTCAAGTCCTAGATACCGTCCATTCATCCATTACAGACTGATTGAATGTCCATATTCATTTTTTCTGTGTTTGGCCTATCCAGGACAGATGAGGTATGTGCATCTTTCCTAACTAGAGAACCACCCATTTGTTAGATATTTATTTCTAAACTAAAGAATAGAGAGGAGAAAGTTTAAAACATCAGAGTCCAACAAAATATGTAGCTAACATATGTATATAAAATACTGCAATAAAATAGTTCACAGTGATTAATAAATGTACATCCATTAACTGCTACATTACCAAATTCGCACCACTCAGCAGCACTGCAATGCTGACTAATAAAAACATCAGCATTTTTAGTAAGCATTATGGTATTCCCTAATCTGGCCATGGACATAATCAGGTGTTCACATGCCCTAGGTGAGTGCTAATAGGTGCCTCCCAAATTCTTGCACCACCTTTACTTCCCCTGGGAAAATATCAGTTAAAGTTTGGAAATGTAGAAGGTAGCAATGTAATTTGAATTTTAAATATCTTTGCTTTGTCCCGTCATAAACTGACATCCACCTGTTGATCCTCATTTGATAAGTAAGTTGAATTATGACTTTCAGGGAGCTGGTCATGGGTGGTGTCAAACTCAGGCTTTAGTTTAAATTAAAACTTAAAACTAGGGACTGGTTGAGAAAATTGACTACACAACACATTGAACATTTCAAGCGATGTATTGATTTCCCAAGATCTACTGACTAGTATGTGTCAAGGCTGGATCAAGAAACGTGATAGTCTAACATAAAAGTCATAGAACTGCCTTTAGTCACTAAGCATTGGAATTCAGGCCCAGCCCTGTTCTCATCTCCCTGACAACAGCAGAACAATAGAAAGCGTGATTCCTGCCCTTTGCTAGCATCCTATACACATGGATAAAACATGAAAACATTTAAGATTGAAATTATAAATTTCTCTTTTAAGACAACCAGAGTTTAAGAAGTTAAAAGCTGTGTGTGGGGAGAGTATCAGAAAAAGTTTACTGAAAAAGTTAGACCTTTAAGGGGCCCTAAAGAATGAGCAAAAATTAGTCAATTGTTCTCAACCCAGGCATTAGAATAGCCTAAGGGCCTAAGGATCTTTTAAAAACTGTCTTATAAAAATATCCTTGGCCCCACTCTCAGAAATTCTGATTTAATTGGTCTGGGGTGGGGCTCAGGATATTTTTATGAAGCTCCTAGGTGATTTTAATGTGCAGGCAGGGTTGAGGCCCTTGGAGTAGGACAATGAAGAAGAAAAAGGGAAGAGGGAAAGTAAAAGTTCAAGAACATATGGCGATTCATCCATCGTTTACTTATTCAATAAAAACATTTATTGAGCATCTTTGATGCTAATCATTGAACTAGGTGGTGAGTCAAACAACAGTGATTGAGAACTGATGCTTGAAGTTTTCCATCTAATAAAGAGATTCATATATAAACAAGTAATTACAATGCAATATGATACACACACACACACACACACACACACACACAGACATTTCTCTTGTGCTTCACAGCACCTTACAGGAGAATGATTACGGTATTTTATTGTTGCTCAGAGCACTGGTTTTTAATATTGGCTGTAAATTGGAATCACCTGAAGAGCTTTAAAAAGTCCTGATGTTTGAGTCCCACAGCAAGAGATTCTGATTTGATTGGTTTTGGAATCAAAATTAAAAAAAAAGAAAAGAAATCAAAACCCCAAAACCTCTCTAGGTTATTCCAATACACAGTGCTGGAGTAGAGGGATTTGCCTGGCAGAAGTGAAAGGTGTATTTGGAAATCGGGCTAAATTTCCAGGCAAAACAAGACTTCCAAGCAGAAGATCTGAGAATCACGACACTGAAGGATTGGCTTTCTTTCCTTGAAGGTTCTCTGCGATCCAATGAAAGGGAAATTTTTAGGAGTATTCTTTGGCAACAGAATGATGACTAGAATATGGGAGAGGGTTTCCAAAGGGGATTTATCTATTAGGCACAGTAGCCACAGTGCTTGGACCCCAAGAAAATGTTCTAATGTCCTTTAAAATCAGAATAAAAAAAACAAAAAAAACTTCTGATTAGAAGAAAATGTTTTACATATATAATATTAGCACATTGGTCTTTTTACCAAAACAATAGTAAAATGCAATTTTTACTGTTTGTTTTTTTTTTTACCGGGGAAGGGGCACACAAAGGCAGAAGTGCTCAGGTCCAATGGAAGTCATAATTCAGTCCTGGGTTAAAGGAGAACCCAGTCCCCGCTAATTTTAATATCTATCAGATCTATTACTTATATAAATAAGCAAGCATTTAATTTTCTATTCCCTTGTATTGTTTCCACCTTGATTTTGCAGACCTGGAATTCAAGGGCCAAGTCTTTTATCTTATTATAGTACCTAGTCCATGGTGGAGAGAACTGATTGAATGAAATGAAAAGTCTGGTTTCAAAAAGCTACATACTTTCACAGGACATAGGGTGCTCCCTCTGCTTGGAATGCTCTTACCCACTTTGTCCAACTAGAGAACTCCTAGTTATCCTTTAAATCTTACCTAAAACCTTTGAGCTCTGTCTGCGACTTTATCCGCTCCTACCACTTGCCTAATCGCTGTGACTTATCAATTCACGGACTTATCAATCCATCACCATTTTGTTCATCCATTGTTACTGCTCACTCGCCACGTATTACGGCTAATTAAGTGTGGGTCAGTCTCTTCCAACATGACCCCCAACATCCCTGGTTCATTAACTCCTCTGTTTTTAGGCTCTATTGTAATTTCTAACATATAATAGATATCTCAAAATATTTACTAGTTAGCGTAGTAGATCAATATGCCATTAAATGTTACATCCTATAAATTTGGACTATTTGTTGGAGGAAAGTCCAGTAACTAAATTAAAGTTCTAGATAACAATTTTTTTTTTTTTTAGCCAAATGAAGTTAGATTATTTCTCAAACAATTCATGTTTCAAGTAAGGTAAGACACAAATAGTCGAAAAATGTTAATTAAAACCTTACAGTTCTTAATAGACCTCAAAGAATTTATTTTCTTTAACATTTACAATCAGAGGATCCAAAATAGAAAGGCCTCAACAAGAAAACATAAGTTTCTTGAACTTTTGCTTTGAACAAGATTTGGGACTTTGTACCATGTGATGTCCTTATTTTTCTGCAGGAACTGGAAGATATGTAGACCAGTATTGGTCACACATCTAAAGAAACTTGAAGAATGTAAACTAATCATTCTAAAATCAATGATAACCTTTTGTTCATAAACTTTTGTTTAAACAGATCCATCTGTTCACATTTAAAATGTGCTGTCTTTATCTTAAGTATGATCAGACTGACGGTCTGGCTGCTTATTTGTATGTTCCAAGAAGCACAAAGTTCCAGAGCGCTATTTCAGCTGGGACATTTGTGTGAAGTCTGGTTCAATTAAAGAAAGAGGAGTATTTGAGTTATTTTTAATCGATGGGTTGTTTTTAATCTAGTCCCTAAAAAGCAATTGCATTGGTTATAAAACAGTTCATCACACTTGAATCTTAATGTCAAGTATTCTCGTTTCTCCTCTGTAGACATTATGCTACTGCTTTTTACAGTGCATACATAGCTTTGGTCAAAAATGATCTCCCGCAAAAAGCAGAAATCAACTGAGATTGAGAAGGGAGGAGAATGTGTTTACCTGAGTTAAAAGTTTCATGGGTTGCTGTGGAAAGGGTTGGAGGAGGAAATACTGGAAGAATAGATCAAATAATGGAAGAAAAGCATCATAAAAGGAAGAGATGGAGAAAATAAGAAAGATTGGACGATCCAAAGGAAATATACTTGGACACTGACTAACTGTGACGGGCATGTGTGTCATCAGGGAATTAGTGGACCTTTAGGCTCCAGTGGAAATTTAATATCACAGCAGATCTAGCTCTTTGAATGGCAAAGTTTTTAGGCAGAGTTGGAGTAGAGTGCCTAAAGATATTTTCTGAAGTGAGCTCCAGAGAAGATGTAAACAGTCCACGACCACAAGAGGTTCACAGGCTGGTAGTAGTGATTGCATGAAAAACTGATCATGCAGAATGATGAATGACCCCAACAGAGGCAGGGAAGAGTGGGAGCCCAGTGGATCCGTGGCAGAGTATTGTGTATCAGTGGCATGAAAAATCAGGGCCCTCTCGATGTCAAGTGGGAATTTATTAACCTTCTGAGTAGGGAATGAAACGGATCCAAAACCATAGAAACTGAGAGCTAATGAAGACCTGGAAGAGAATTACACCAACTGTCTCATTGTTCAGGTGACAGACTCCAAGTTGTCCCAAAGAGACTGTGCTCCTTTAATGAAGGCCACAGCTCCAAAGCCCCTCAGCTTCTGTAGTGGTTAAGAGCATAGGCTCTTAACTATTCTACACAGCTAGACTACTTGGGATCGAATTCGAATCCTACTACTTATTAAGTTACTTAAGGCTCTGTGTCCCAGTTTCTTCAACGGTAAAGCAGGGATGACATATTTACTGCCTACCTTTGTGTTGTGAGAGTTAAATGAGTCAACACAACTAAAATGCTGAGAACAGTAGCTGGTATGGAATAGCTGCTCAATAGATGATAGCTATGCTTATTTATAGTTGCAGAGGCCAGGATAGGCCTTGGCAGGTACACACAGACTTGTCTCTAGATTTCCAGTCTTTCCCACTCCTAGCCTTGTTGGTGTTTGCACATCACGAGTTATATGCACTATTCTCCCTGCCCAATATATCGTGGCGGATTAGGGAAAGTATAATCAGATATGAAAATTCCCAGTCAGTAAAGGAAAGAATGGAAGTCCATAAAAATTGTGAAACCCTGCTCTGCAAGCGTTGTGAAAGCCCCCTACCCCTGAGGGTGAAGAATTTCCTAGATTAGAAGCTGATTTTACTAATGGTAGAGCAGGCTCTGCCTTTCTGGAAGTTATTCCTTGTGCATCCTCCTCCCTGGCCACCTCTGAAGGGAGCGTCGCAGACTGTGCCCTTCCCACAGTACGTCATGTGGCGCAACTCTGGATACCTGAAGATTACTGTAGACATTGATCAATTAGAGGCATTTTTAGTCTGAGTTCATGGTTCTTGGCTATGCGAGTCCCTTAAGAAGGTAGGCTTCTAACCCGTTTGCTTCCATCAGTACCTATGCCAGTTACATTTCTGGTCAAAACTGCTAGCTTTATGTCTTTGTTTCCTGGCCCTACACCTTTCTCTCGTAAATTAATGGCGGCAATCTAAAGAATATGAAGCTTTGGTGGGGTGGGGTGGGGACCCTTGGTTTAGCTTTGTTTTTGCTTTTTGTTTTCAAGCAGGGCTGAATCTTACCGTACCTTTGTAACAAACATCTTTCCAAACTTAGTTTCCATTGCTTGGGTTCTAGAAACACCCGGTTTTCCAATACTTTGAGATTCCATATAATGGTACTTTATTCCTTTTCATATCTGCTTGCTAAACAGCTACTTCTTGCCTGAGTTAATTTTTCTCTTAATAACATGCTACAAGTGGCCATTAATGACTAGCACTCTTTTATTTATTTATTTTTTTTGGTTGTTTTTGTTTTTGAGACAGGGTCTTGTTCTGTTTCCTAGGCTGGAGTGCAGGGGCATGATCATAGCTCACTGCAGCCTCAAACTCCTGGGCTCAAGCGATCCTCCTGTCTCAGCTTCCCAAATAGCTGGGACATCGGGTGCATGCCACCATGTGTGGCTAATTTAAAAAATTTATGTTGTAGAGACAGGGTCTTTCTATGTTTCCCAGGCTCAACAAACTTTAAACTTTCTGTATTCAACCTCCACTATAGCCACAAGTCTACCTGGGACCTTATCACGGACAATGGATTTACCAAGTGTTTAGATGCTTAACCTCTCTAACTCATGCCACACAGTTGAGGTTTTCTCATGGCAGTGTCTCATATCTAACAACAATTTCTATATTAGTTGAAGATGCTAGGGGCTATAAAAGATAAACCCTGAAATCTCATAGACTTTAGTTTTTTTCTTGCTCATGTAGAGACCAATCTGTGACAGGGGTAGGGATTCTAAGCCACAGCGTCATGTTATGTCTCCCTGGGCATTGGCATCCCCCTGGATAATAGGGGAAGAATGAGAACAAAATTTCTGTCCATATTTAACAACGAGATTGGGCTTGGCATTCCAAGGGGTTAAAATTAAAACAAACAAACAAAAACAAAAACAAAAAAATCCCAAACCAGAAATTGAGTTATATGGCCACATTTAATTGAAAAGGTGTCTAAAAAATTAATCTAGCTATAGATAAAAAAAAGTTAGTCTCTGTCAAATAATCTAATGATCTGGTAGTAAATTAGACTCTTGTTGTTTAATGATATTCCTCCTAAAACACAATGAAATGAAGTTGTGTTGGAGCATGCATGAGCTAAAGCAAAACCAGAAAAATATCACCCTCTGTGATATGAAACTCAATGAGAATGAAAATAAAGGGGAAAGAGCTTGGCCTCTTGCAGGGATGATTTGCAAATGCCTTGGGCATTAACTTTCCAAATTCACTCAAGGTGAAAAGAGTATTAGCAGGAAGATATGAATGTAATACAGATTATGCAATAGAAAATGTAGTAGATTCTATAGTTTGATAACTGCTTTAAAAATGGGATTTAAATAGTAAAAATGTGTCAGTGTTTGTATAATTCTAGAAAAAGGCAATGAGAAGTGAGCTCTATCTGATGGTTACTAATGTTCCGATCACTTAGAAGAACATGTTTTCTATAGTTAAAAAGGGATGATTCTCTGTGTTTTATTATAATGTGGGGTTAATATTCTTCAGGTCCATTTTACTATATCTTTATTCTTACTAGAATTCTGATTATTAATTTTAATAGGTATTTGGGTCAATGGCATTGACTATTTACCATAAGCCAGTCACTATTCTATGTTCTTTGAAAAGTTAATTTATTTTTCTAACAACTCTTAGTTTTCCATTTCACTGATGAAGAAACTTAGAATCATACTGATAAAATGATTTTGCATCAGGAGACTGGAAACTCAGCTGACAAGTTGCACAGGTGGATTTCAGGTAGATTTATCTGACACCAAATCCCATGATCTTAGTTAATACACTATCCTGCTTTTGGTGGGAAATAGATACTGCTGTTGTATATCTGTTGGATAGCAGAAAATTGTATCTTCAATGAAAACAAATGGATCTCTCTTCTGGTTGTATATATCTTATGTGAGTTTTGATGGTTTTTGTAGTGTACCCTCTATTTTTCTGATGGAAAAAAAGAAAATTAAAAATCCAGTATTATGCATCCATTGTTGGTGTAATTTATATTGTTATTAATAAGATACTTAAATTTCTGCCTACTAAATACCAGGCATTACTCATTTTTGCTTAAGAAATATCCCACAGATGGTCCCAATTTTAATCTCTTCACTTCCTAGGTCTGACAGTAGGTCCCAAATCACCTGTTTCAAGAGTATTAGGTATACTTCTCTTCATTAGGAATAAGTCACTGATCTGATCTTTGGTATCTTAAGGTAAAACGATTAATTCTCTCACAAAATACCAGGACTGATTTAAATGAAACATACAACCATTTACATAAATTTGTTCTTGTTTGGGTCTTGGTCATTTCATTTTACTCAAACATGAAAATCCTTATAACTCTAATAATAAACTCTATCCTGATGCTCTCTTGGGGTTGTTCTTACCGGGCCAAGTTAGCTCTGGCCTATCAAAATTGGCACCAGATACTTCCATATAAAGCAAATTTTGCAACTCCAATATCCTGAAATTTAACAGAAAGCATAGGCCATTAATGTTCTTTTTAAATATGGCACATATTTATTCCTGTAAGGTTTTTACAGAACCCTAAGGGACCCTATTCTGCATGGATATGACCCTTTAGTCTGTGTGCTGTCTCCCTCTGGCTATGGCATTAACATGTTTTGACCATTCTATGAATTGCTTGAAAACAATATTTAAAAGTTTGCCTTGTAATACCTTGTAAAACCGTATAATAACCAACAAATGTAAGTGGAAGGATAAAGATTGAGAAATCAGCTAAGTAAATGATTACGATTTCTCCTTTATTTTATTTCTTACCTGTTATAGATTCAGATCTAGAAATTCTATAGTTATATCTGGAAACAAGGCCCATTCATTCCACCAGTCATCTACCAGCAGTCACTGAATTTCTGACCGCCCTGGGAATCACAGTCCAGTACGGCAAGCAGAAAGGTTGACAAAGGAAACAACCAGAGTGCAAACTGCCAACTTTTAATCAGACAATTTTGCTAAAGTGACCACGGTTAATCCTCTATTTTCTATTCTGCTCTTCTGTCTGATGGGCGCTTGTGCAGTCTCATCTGTGTATTTCTCTTTTGTAAAAGCAGCCTACAGGTAGAAAGATTGCTGCACAGTATTATTCATTCACATTTACTCAGATTTGAAACCAATGTAGACTAGCTTTGATATCAAGGAAATCCACTGATCTATATTATTCCACAGCAACCTGCCAGTAAAGAAAATATTGAACTGAGAAGTTCATGCACACAAATAACCTGAACTCCGCATTAGGGAATCCTACAAAATTCCAGAAACATGAGTTGCTATTTTAGTAACTGTAACAGTGTTATCAAATACAAACATACAAGGCGTTCTTTTCCAAAGTGCGTCTGCAAACATTGGGATTTCCTACCTAAGGCTGTTTTCATTGGAGAGAGCTTTAGTGGGGTGAAAAGTTTAAATGGTAAGAAGCAATGCCGAATGGGAGTTTGAAGTCTCAATATCGCGTCTTCTGTTTTTCTTTTCTTACTGTGACTGACTCATCTTATGACTGGGGTGACTCATTTGGCCTCTGGATGCCTCAGTTTACAAACCAAACTTGTGAGACAACACTGCCCAGATTTTGAATTATATCTTTGTTCATTGTTGAGATTCACCACTGGCGGGCAGGTACTGGAAAACCATATTAAATGAGGTACGGATTTGTAGTTTGCTTAATTCCACTTACAAGAAATGTTTAGGAAGGGCAAAACCATAGAGACAGAAAGCACCTCAGTGGTTGTCCGGGGCTGGGGGCGGGAGCGAGGAGTGACTGTGATTGCAAAGGGAGAGGGGGAAGCTTCAGAGGGGATCGCGGTGATGGCCACACTATACAACTACACGAACACACTAAAAGCCACAGACTCTACCAACAACGGGTGGATGTTATGATATCTAAATTATCCTCAATAAACGGGTAACTCTCCTGTGGCTCCCACTTCCCTGGGAGTAAAGGCACAGTCCTCGGCATGGCCCCAAGGCTTGGCATGACCTGACTCTGTCCCTGCCTCTCTGCTCTCTTCCCGCTCCCCTCACTCACTGCTTGGCCACCTCCTACCTCAGGGCCTTTGCACTGGCTGTTCCCTTTCCCTGGACTACTCATCCCCCATGTGTGCACATGACTCCCTTCCTTACCTCCTTCAGATCCTTGTTCAGATGTCACCTCCTCAGAGAGGCCTTTCCAGACCTCCCTATTTAAATTGCAATCCTTCTCCCCAGCTTTATTTCTCTTCATGGCACTTATCACTGACCTACTGTACATTTAGCTCATTTGTATTATTCCGTTTGTCCCTGTCCATCTTCCGCCTCCCTAACCCACCCTCAACTAGAACATGAGCTCCAAGAGGGTAGGATCTGATTCGTTCACACCTGTGTGTCCAGCGTTAGCGCAGGGCCTAGCACGCAGCAGGGGCTCAAAACACATTAGGCTGAAGGAATGAGTGGCACAGCTGTGGGCCCCTGGATATAGGAGGAGCAGGCTGGCTGGGGCATGAGGCTGGGCCCAGGGGCCACCTGCTTTGTGCTGGTCTTTATGGGGTGGGGGAAGGGAGAGGGCTATGGGCACAGCAGTCACTAAGACCCTGTTTCTGCTCTTGGACCTGCATGTCCAATCTCACACAGAACCCCCAGGAACATCCCCTAAGGGGCCCAGGAGGCAGCTGAGACCATGAGGCTGCACAAGAGGCCAGGGGAGACCAGACTTCCCAGCACGTCCTCACCGAATGCTGGATCCACTACGGGTAGCAGAGAATTCCACCTCAGCCGGGATGTTTCAAGATCCATTCATTCCACAAAGGCTGAGCACCTGCTCTGTGCCTGGCCCTGAGCTGGGTGGTGCTGGAGACACTGTAGTGACCAGGACAGTCCTGGCTCTGCCCTCCTGAGGCTCTCAGTCCAGTCGGGGAGACAGACAGCTCTGTTTCCCAGACAGAGACAACCCAGAATGGGCAGGGCTAGGACGGGGAAATCCTGGGGGCTGTGGGAACACAGAGGGGCACCTGACCAGCCTGAGAGGCTTGGAAAGGGCTTCCCGGGGGAGGGGACATCTGAGCTCTGCGAGACCCAACCAGGTTCAACCAGGTAAAGAGGGGAGGAGCATGTGCCAAGGCTGTGAGACCGTGAGGTGCACTCTCGCAAATAAGAGGTTCAGAGGGGCGCGTCCTCCTCTAGTCAAGAGGTTCTTGAGCTGGGGTGATTTTGCGACCTTCCCGCCTCCCACCGGGGACATTTGGCAGTGTCTGGAGACCTTCTTGGTTGTCACAGATGAAGAGGAGTGTGTGCTGCTGACATCTCACACGTAGAGGCCAGGGCGGCCCCCGACAATGATGAACTATCCAACCTAAAGACGTCAGCAGTGCTGAGGTTTAGAATTCCTAGTCTAGTCTGAAGAAAGAGATTGTGCAAAGTCTTCATCTGCTAAAGAATTTGCACTTTACCATGAAGGCAAAGAGATAAGTTTTGAGAGTTCTTAAGCGGAGATGGGACAAGAGAAGATCTGAGTGTGTCTGGAAGCTGAGAGCTAGCAGGGCAATCTGAGCCCTCGTCTCTCACCACCCCACACCTAAGAATCAACAGGAGCTCAGAGAGGGAAAGAATTCCTTCCAGCAAGGCTGGGGGGCCCCCGAAGACAGGGACAGGGTCTTCATTTCAACTCTAACTCAACAAGCATTTCCTGAGGCCAGGCCCTGCTTGGGAATGCCGGACGATGCAGACCAGGTGTGTTGGGCTCTTCACACAACTCTCATCCTGGTGTCCTCCCCAGTGGTTGATTCAGCTCCCTCAGTCCTTGGCACAGACTTTTGTCACCACCCTGGTCTCCTTTCCAACTCCACTCATGACAGGGCCATGGCTGAGCCATCTTTCTGGCCCTTCTGTCCAGCCCTTCATTTATCACTAGAGAAATGAAGGCCCAGAGAGGGAAAGGAACTCACCCGAGGTCACTCAGAGAGCCAGCTTCATTCCCCCGCCCTTGACCAGCGCTCGTCTCCCCTATGCTGCCCCCCTTATGTCAGCGCCACCCCAGTGAGTGGTCCACAGCACCTTGCTGTCACTCATCCATTCCTCCATCGCCCGGTGTGCTCTGCAGGCGTGGTTCAGTTGAGGGGGCAATGGGTCAGAAGTCATCAGCACCAGCAGCAGGTCCCCTCTAGGATCAGTTTACGCTAAAAATACACCCATCCCAGTTCTAGCCACCCTGCGTCAGCCATGTCTGCTAACTTCTACATGGAATGGGGCCCAAACCTAACCTGGGTGATCTTCTGCAAGCACCTTAGTCTCACTGTTCCTTGGATTCCCATCTGTTAAATGGGTCCGTCGGCTTCCACAGCCCATCTCCTTATGCAGGAAGATTACCTGACATTCCCAGAGCTAGAAAACTCCCAATAAACCACTGCTCATACCTCAGGCACTGCGAGCAAGACTCTGAAGGCCAGACTACCCTCAGAACTATGTTGGAGCCTGGAATTACAAAGTCGAGAACTCAGGGCACCTGGGTACAAGTCTGTACCTGACTGTGCCACTGTCTCCTTCATTCAAGCAAAGAGCCAGCTGGCCACTGGCACAAGCATACAGGGTAACCAGTGCACAAGAGGGTCCCTGCTCCCAGCACCATCCTGCCTGCCCGGGGTTGGGGTACTCAAAGTTCCTCTGGGGAGCCACCTCCAAGGCACTGGATTCTGCACAAAGGGGCAGGACACCCCTGTGGGAGGCCCCCCGGATTGAGCAGAACCCCTGGCTTTACCTTGGCCTGGGTACCTGAGCAGAGCCGCCTCCTGCACTGCCGCCATATTCTGGATTTTTCAATATGTTATTTTTAATTAAGCTGAGACCCTCACTGCACTTTGAAACATGGGAGCATGGTCCATTACCATTCTAAATCTTCCAAATCTCTCTCCAAAATCAGTAGACAGCTACACATAAGGATAAATCTCAGGATAATAAATAGCATTAGGAATTTACCTTTCTGGTTAGATGATTTTCCATATTATATACCATTGAATTTTCAAAAATAATCTCTATTAAAAACAAAGTTATTTTTAGTCTTCATGAAATTTTTATGATGCCATTCATTGAAAATATGTCCTTTCCTCTAAACTTGTGACTCCTTGAGTAGTAGATTTGGTACTAGACCATTTTTCAGAAGGTCCTAGTCTGTATCCTAATCTAAAATATAACTTTATTTTTCTTATCTACTATTAATAAAGCACCTTATAAATAATTCTCACTTGAGCCTTATACGCCCCTGTAAAAAAGTAGGATAGACATTATTCTTCTCCTTTGAAAAACCAAGAAATTCAAACTCATAAAGTTTTGCATGTTCAAACAATTCACAATAATGGAGCTAAGATGACCATCTAGGCTTCTGTTAGGTATTGATAAAAATCAAATGGTTAAGATCTTGACTTTTCCAGTAAGAAGAAAATGGGTTCAAATACTGACTCTGGCATTTGCTTTAGGGCACTGGACAAGTTATTTAATCCCTTTGCCACTCAGTTATCTATAAAATAGGGATAATAATTGTGTCTACCTCATAGTTTGGTTTTAAAAATTAAACAAATACCTATGTAAAATATTTAATATAGTGCCTGGCATGTAATAAGTACTAAATACATGATTGCTATTGTAATTAGCCTTGTCCTCTCTACAGAGGCAGTCTCAGGAACGTGGTAAAAAGCTTGGCTTTGGAATCAGATGATTTTGGATTTTAGCTTTATCACATGACCTTTATATGACTTCTTAACTATAACCTCTTCTATCTATACCTTTGTCATCTATAAAAACTTAAGTAACATCATGAAGATTAAAGTCCTGACCTATAAAAGGAGAGACATAATAAATATTAAATTTCTTTTCTTTCACCATGAAACTTATACAAAAATTTGACTTACAAAGTATGTATTTTTAAACTATGTATTTTGCCAGTTGCTAATATAAGCCATGCTATTCAGTAATAGTACTAGCACCTAGTATGGCGGCTGTATTTTATTAGACACCCAACAAATATATAGGAGGGGGAATTCTCCGCAGCTTAGGATGGTTAGAGAGGACTTTATGAAGCAGATAGGACTTAAGGGGACCTTGAATGGCATTTAGACAAATAGCTTCCATGTGAGAATAGAGAATGATACTTAGAACTGATCATGATAGGCAGCCCAGACAACCTAAACTTTACATGTGGGGAAGAGTGATGGTGCTGGTAGAAGTTCTAGAGATGATGTCCTTCATGTCTGACCAGAAGATATTTAGAGTTCCAAGGCACGAATCATACATATCCTGGAAGGAGCACAGGGAAAGGTGAGTGTAACATAGTGGTTTTTATAAATGGAAAAGACAAGTCAAAATGCTCTTCTCCACCTCTTGAAAGTAATGGCAGAATGGTTCATTAGGCTGTGTTCACAATTCTGATTTAATAAAATCAGTTTCCCTTCTATATATTTTCCAAACTTTGATTCTAACTTTCCTATTTGGATCAGAATCATCCCATTACTTTTAATGATACCCCACACATATACTGAAAAAAAAAAAAAAAAAGCTTTGGAAATATATTGCTGTCTTGTAACTGCAGGTTACAACACTGTCAGAAAATAATTTTTTTTTAATAACAGGAAAAAGTGCAAAGACATTAGTGCTCTCTTTAATCCATATATTGCCACTGGGCCATGTTGGGCTCTTAGTTGAGGTGGTGAAAAAAAGGCTGTGGAAATTTCACTGAGTTTTTTTCTCCCTGGCATCCCTCGATTAGAGCTGAAAAGTTATCTCACTGCTAAGGAAAGGCTGTGTTTGGCAGGTGTTAGAAGTGTGAAGGACGTGTAAACTATACATATCACCAGAGGTTTGTCAAGGGTGCGGGTCCAGGTGTCCTGTTTTGAAATTTTCTTTTGAGGCTACCTCCTACTGAGTTAGAGGACAATGATTTACTTCTCGGTGTACTATGCATGCTTGCACTGGAACAGAACGAGGTTGACCTGAGAGCTTCGGATTACATTTTGACCACTTGTTAAAATGACTTTACGTGGTCATAAACCCTTTTACTTCCTTATTTCTTTTCTGAAAATCTCTCATTTCTGTTTTCAGTGACCACGCTCTGGGGCTTGTCACCATGCAGCACTGCTGTACTAGAGATCTTAAACTCAGTCATTCTACTCTCTGGCCACAGTCTCTTAGTCAGTTACACCCTCACCACCTGCCTGACCTCATGAGAACTTGTAGTTACAGAACCCCTATCCTTTGTCCTTACCTATCAGGTTTTTTCCTGATAATTTACTACCTTCCCTTCTAGCTGTGATTCTACCGCTCATCATTCTAACTCCTCCTTTCTCCAATCATCCAGATTCCAATCTCCTGCTACAGCTGCCTTGTAAAACCCCACACTTGCTGACTCCAGTGTTTCCACCACTACACCAGAGTTGGTAAGTGCCACTGCAGAAAACGTTAGGGGCTCACCAACTGATGCAACAACATTCGTTTTGTTTTTCAATCTCTAACCACCGCAGGAGCCCTCAATTGTGCCTAGTATTCCATCACATTTCCTGAGCAGCTTGCTCTCTCCTACTGACCTTTTACAAACAAAGTAAATGTCTACCCAGTGCCTCCCCAACTTACCCCTATTCTTGGAAGAACACCGTAATACCTAATTCTTAGAGAAGATGTAAACCATCAAATAAGAGTCCGCCCAACATCCGTCTCCAAAACTAAAGATTCACCCACATCCGTACTCCCTTCTCTCTTCTTTCACGTCGTAGAAGAGCAGCATGTCCCTCCTCCTAAACTCCCTACCTGAGCCTGCTATATTTCTATCCCATCTGACCTCCCAAGACTTTTCCTGTTAACGAGCCCATCTCTCTCCTTTAACCTCGGAATATAGAATCACATTCTGTATTTGCTCCTTCCCTTGAACACTATGCTTGCTTAAATCTCTCCTGTCTTAAGAACAACAACAAAAGCTTCCCTCGACCCCATATTTGCCTACCTCTACCCTCCTTTGTCTTTCCCATGAAGGCCAACCCTTTGAATAAGTTATCAACTCTCACTTCCCCACTTCCCTTTACTCCTCATACTTCTCTGTGTGTCCGTTTTTCTGTATATCTACAAGTCTACTGTTCTCACTAAGGGTTACACCAACTTCTTATGATAAAAGCTAATGGGGAATTGTTATTCCTTATCCCTCCCTGTAGCTTTTAACATCGTTCCTCAGTTCCTCATTCTTGAAACCTTTCTTACCTCGGTGTCTGTGACACTACACTCTTTTGTTTCTCCATTTTTCTTTGTTAACTCCTCTTACTTAGTCCTTGTTGCTAGCTTATCTTCCTTTGCCCATTTGTTAAATGGTGAGGTTTCTATGGGCTTTATTCTCAGCCTTCCCTTTATTATATATATGTTCCCAGTCAATCTAATTAAGTTCCATGGCTTATTTTCATACCCATATGCTGATGAGCCTTAAATCTATATCTCCATTCCAGTGGCTCTTCTGAATGTTGATTCACACATGCCGCTCCTGTTGGATTTCCCACAGGTGTATGTTTGTCTTTGCCTGCTTAGGCTTCTATAGCAAAACACCACAGCCTGGGTGGCTTGTGCAATAGGAATTTATTTTCTCACAGTTCTGGAGGCTGGGAGTCTGAGATTAGGGTGCCAGCAAGGCTGGGTTCTGGTGAGTGCTCCCTTCTTAACTTGCAGATGGCTGCCTTCTCACTGTCTCCTCACATGGCAGAGAAAGGGAGATCTCTCTCTTTCTCTTCTTATAAGGCCAAGGTCCTGTTGAATTAAGGCCCCACTCTTATGATCTCATTTAACCATAATTACCTCCATAAAGGCCCTATCTCCAGATACTGTCATATTGGGGGTTAGGGCTTTAATATATGAATTTGGGGGAGGAAAGTAATTTAGTCCATAGCAATGTCCAAGATTGAACTCATTAGCTCTGTACTAAAACTAACTCCATTTTCTGTGTTCCCCATGTCAGTGAATGGCACCAGAAATAGCATATTGTAGTAATGAAGAAAACAGGTCTTCCTTGGGCTCAAATTCAGGCTCTTATATTTTACTAATAATTTACCCTTGGGATTCAGTTTTTTCATCTGTAAGTGGGTCAATACAGCATCTATCTCATAAGAATATTGTTAGGATTAAATAAATTAGTATAATCCTTAAAACAGTGCCAGGCACATAGATACAATTCTTAAAATGGTGCTCAGTAAACATAAGCTATTACTAATGCCATCTACTTAATTAATTAAAACAAATACCTGCAAGTCATCCTTAACCTTTACCTCTCCCTTCCCTCTTGGATTTATTAAATTTCCATGTTCTTTCATGTCTACCTCCTTAATATTCCGGAACAGGTTCACACTCTCTATTTCCTATTACCCAGGCTGCTAACTACTCTTCTGGATTACTATAATAACACATTAACTAGTCTTCCTTGGCCCATGGCTGACCTTCTTCCAACCTATTCTCTCACTGCATCCAGACAGGTTTTCTAAAACTGCAAATCTCTTCATGTCAGTTCTCTGCCTAAATCCATTAAATGGCTTCCTGAAAACTTTATAGTGGTTAACAAGGCCCTTCATGATCTTTCCATGCCTGTCTTTATATCTTTATTTCTCTTCACTGAGCAGTTTTCACAGAATGGTGTAGCCACATCAACTACTTTATTTACTCGAAGGCAGTGCTTCCCAAGAACCTTTCTTAACTTCACAACACACAAAAAAATCATAATGCATTCATGTCACACTGGGACAAACCAACCAATTTGCTGGTGTCTGAAGGTAACTGGCCTGAGATCTCACCTAAGTCCCCAAGGATGTTGGAATCACTATTTAAACATGTCTGTGACTTGCTCGCAACACAGCAAGGTAGCGAGGGCACATTAGCTCGTAAGCTGTGTCTAATACATCAGATGTTCTCAATTGTAGATGGCCACCACCAGTACCATGACTTTAACTATCCCTTTCTACAGCCATTGTAACCACGAGCACAACTCCTCTAGAGAACAAGCTAATCATTCCTAACCCAGTTTAGAGGTCACTTCCTCTAGAAGCCTTCACACGCCCTTCGCGTCCAGGTCAGTTATGTGCTCTGAAAGCAGCTTGTAACACCCCTTTCATGGCTTATGTAAAAACATGCTCCTGAGGAACTCTTCACATACATACATTGATAATATAATAATAGATAAATGCATAGGATCCAGTAAGAACATAGAAAAATATGCAGACCGATGATAAGGATTCAATACTAACGTAAAATGAACACTCAATAGTGCCTAAAATTCTTACCAAACACTTCCTGTGTTTAATTAGGCAGATTTTTCATTGGCATGATAAACACTTTCTAGAGAGTAAATCAACTGCCTTTTTGGCTAATGCAATGCCTATTTTAGGTTCTAGTATAAACTAGCAAGCTAATTACTTTCCTGAAATAGGGAAGATGTAGCTAAGTATGACTGGCTCTGAGCAGCAGAACAAATGGTTAGATACTTACATAGTAAAGTTTTTTTGGGTGGGAAATATTTAAATGCTCTCAAGTATCAGAATCTCCTATATATGTAAATTTCACTACATCCTCCAGAAACAATGTCTCTTAAATGCGTGATTAATTTACTCTTTCGGATCCTTGACTCAAGTCTATTTCAAACTGTGTGAAAAATTGAGAATTAACATGACATTTTAACATCTCAACTCTTGAAAATAACATTAGTTTTACTAATTTCAAGGAGCTTTTAAGGATAACCTCAGTTTATTTAACATTTAGCCTAAATCCTGTTTCATCTTCAAACATAAATCAATCTCTTATTCTTCCTTTAAGCTAATTTATCTGATTTTGAGTTATGACCTATTTTTAAACATTTTTACACAAGAGGAACATATCAGATATGAGAAAAGTAGTTACAGGAATTTAGAATTGTAAATTCTTCAAAACAGGAAATTTGGGGGTTTTCTGCTAATAATAATCAAAATTATATTATTAATTACTTATTACAAAAATGTCAAAGGGAAATTTAGGAAAATCTAATTTAGATAAGACATTAAAGCCAGCTGACTCTTTAACAAAATAGCTTTGAAACTTATTATTGTATTATGAATTTGGTTTATTTTCCTTGGAAGGAGAGGGGATTGACCAGATGACAGTTGAGATTCTTCCAAAGTTGTATTCTTACTCTTCTTCATCTCCCTTTGCCTTCTTTCGATCAGCCTGGCCCCTTTTACACTATATTCCCCTCTGTTTTGACTCTTGCTCCTTAGTTGCTACTATATTCAAATGAGTCGATCATGGAATTAAAAAAAAAAAAAATCCCTTGACCCTATCTCCTCCTCTGGCCACCAGCCTATTTTCCTTTTCTTTTTCTAGGTAAACTTATTTATATGGCAACATATTTTTGTCCTCTATATTTCCTCAACTTTTTTTTTTTTTATGTTGCTGGCAATTTTATTTTAAAATACCATATTTTAAAAAACACATTCTTCAGAAAAATGCCAGTGGCACAAAAGTAGAGACAGATATGGCTAAGAAATGGATTAAAGTATGTCAATATGCATCAAGAATAATTATTCTACTTATTATTTTTTAATATTCAGATAATCAATATGAAGTTCTTTTTGCATTTTTTTGTTTCGTCCATCCTAGTTTGTTCTATGAAGTTCTTTTTTAATCTTAATGTACATCGATATATGTTATTATTTCTTTTGAAGTTTTATTTTTGAAAGTTTTTGAATAGAACTAGTTGAGTCCACTGATATAATAAAATCGATTGTTAATAAATACATATTTCAAAAAATATAAAAGTTTAGTTGTTTCAGCACTTCTTTTTACTCTTAAGTGTCCCAGTTTAGATGATAAATTTGAAAGTACTCGCACTTTAAGGACATTTCTCAGAAATTGTATGAGATCCTTCTGCTTACATCCTAATGACAAGAATTTGATGGTATGGCCACACTTAGCTGTAAGGGAGGCTAGGGAATGTAATCTTTATTGTTGGGTGGCCACGTATCTAGCCAAAAATCAAGTAGATACAGAGAATAGATACTATGAGACAAGTAGCGTTCTTCCCTGCCTTCCCATCATGTTCTTCCGTTTTTGGCTGACACATATTTTCATGGGATAGACCTGCTGATTTTAAGGGAAAAAGTAGTATGGTACCTTTAATATCTAGTTTATATCCATGTGAAAAGAAAGCTAACGTAAGAAATGAATTGGCTATATGAAACAGAATAATAAGAATTTCAAATTTCCCTCCAGAGGTTTATTACCATTTCAGTATTCTTCCTAGTTTTATTCATCTCAAATTTCTCCCTTCTCTATGCATAGAGGGTACTTTGATGGGTCTCACTCAATTCTCTTCATCACTGGAATTCACATGTTAACAGAAGGTGAATGGTTCTTTGTTGGGATTCACTGGCAGTCTAGTCCATCTTTTCTTCTTCACGAGACATAATCATGCTATAATGATATAATGATATAAATAATCACTTATTTAAGCAACTTCCCTTTATGGAAATAATATTTAATGTGTTCCTTTTTCTTAGCTAGCTTGTGTCAGTCACACATTCTTTCTTCCAATGCGGTTCAAGTACAGTGGAAATGAAGGCTTTATTTCCATCAGGATGAAATCAGATTCACAGCCTGTGAAATCCACTCATGGTGTTTTGCATTCAGAAGCATCACTATAAATGTTCCAGAGTCTAAGACCTCCACCATCTGCTCCATTAGGCACTGGATTTCAGTAGCACTACTTGATTTACGGAAAGAAAAAAAAAAAAAACTTAGCATATCCAAGCAACAGTTCAGCCAGAAGCTTCTATTGAAATGAGGATGATCAGGCATTCCCTTCTCCTGAGCCCCACACCTGTCTCTGCACAGGTTAACACCTTTAGATTTGCATTTTATCTGCCTTTCTTTGGTAAGAAATTTTTTCTTTTTTAGGCCATGATGTACTTTTTTCTAAATGTGATAGTTGTATGTGAATTGAAGCCTTTATTCTTTGTAACTCTCCCGTTCATCCGAAACGTGGATCTTGTGCACCTTGTTCTTCAAAGGGTCATTGAGGTCTCTATAATGTCAAATATTCTTCCACATGTTACAATCTATCTTCCACCTATCTTTCTGCCAAAACTCTGTTCAATAACATAGCTGACAACCTTTAATTAATATATCTGGGCAATTTATCTCAGTCCTCCCCGGGCTCTCAGCAGCGTCTGATACTTCTCATAACATCTCTGCTACTTGAGTCTCTCTGCCCCTGAAATGGTAAAACTGAGGCAGTGCATTTGTACCCAGGCCTAGTCGGGAGAGGTGGGATAAGCACTTGCTGACAAAACAGAACTCTCCCATGGACCAAGGATTGCAGAATGGTCTGTCCTTAGGGAAGCAGCCACTACCACTGTCCCCGTGTTCTCAGATTGATCTCAAGTCCCCAAAAGAGAGAACTGAGAATAAGGAAAAAAGGAGAGGCTGGCTGATGGGAAGGGACAGAGGAAACTGAGCAAATACTTGCGACTCATGATGTCATTCTCTGATCTATTAGACTGTGAGCCAAGAGTATGTTGCTGCTCCAACAGAATGCCACTGGGCAAGGACACAGGCCCCTACGGTAGCCACCAGGAAATCATGGAAATCATCTGTGCCCCAGGTGTTTGAATTATTTTCTTCAGTAACTTTATTCCCACTGCCACAGACTTCCTTCCGCCCAAACCCACATTATTTTAAATTTCTGATTTAAATCTTTGCTGTAAGCTGCTCACTAACTATGGAGCATACCCACTTGTATGTCTGATAGACTCCAAGGGAACCTGGCCAAAAGAGATTTTCTACAGTCTGTTTCTGATGACATGGCTGACTAGGCTAGTGAGGAACCTTTCCTATTACCAATAATAATAATGTAAACAAATAAAATAATAGTAAGTGTGATATAGAATATAAAAATTCACTCACATATACCTCATGTATGTATACATGTATGCACATACATACATGACTGTGCTCAGAACAACTGAAAAGAAAATCCCAAGTGCCAGAAACAAAGAGGGCACCTAAGATTGGTAGAAACAAGCTCATGCCTCCTCACTATGGCCTCAGAGGATCTTGAACCCGAATATTTGTGTTAATGTCTAAGCGGTTGTGGTTTTAATGTCTATGTGAAGAAAGCAGATATGGCGTTAGGCATGCAGAAGGTAAGCAGTTGAAACTGAGATGTCTGTGTATAGGCAGGACATTGAAAAGGCTGCCTTCTAAATGAGGGGGAATAAAGCACTGACTGGGAAAAAATAGACGCATGGGAAATCAGTACTTGAAGTTTGTTGCCTGTGTAGTTATGGAACCCAAATGGTGCAGTAATATCTTAGCTAAAAAAATAAATAAAAAATGGTTCTACAACCATAAATAAGGAAAAATTCACCATTTTTAAAACTTGGGGTGCCTTGGACTCCTTAGAAAACAATCCCTATTGGAGATGATTTTACAATAAAAGTCAAAAGCCACACATTGGTGGCTCAGGGATTCAAGCTTCATGTGTCTGGGAACACTGCCATCTTGGAGCTCTTTCTTCTAACTGTGTGGACAGGAACAAGAGTGGAGAAAGTACATATGCTCTGAATTGCTTCAGACTGGGAATGACACATAACTTTCTCTCCCCTTTTGTCTGTAAGAATTTGTCAAATGACACCACCTGGGTATACGAGGCTGAGTAATATGGTCTATCAGTGTACTCAGAAGAATGTAACAGCTTCGTGAACAATAACAATTATCTTTGCCATGTTGTCCTAGCAAATAGACTGTTAAGAGTCATCGATTCTGTCTCAGATATTGACTCATCCAGCTTCTTCTCTTTCCCAATGTCTTCATGTTTCCTTAGGCTGTCATCATCTTGGAATACTGCACTAGTCTCCTGACTTGTCTTCCTACCACCTGGTTCTTCCTACCACTGTTATCATCCTTTGGTCGTAAATAACACTAGCAGTAGCTAACTTGGGAAAAATTGGGAAATTATTATAGAAGGCCATTTATCATCTTATGGATTCCAGAGGCAATAATGAAGGTAGGCTTAGGAAAGACCTAGAAAAAGAGATGTCATGAGAGCATCAGGACTGCAGCCAATTAATGAGTTTTCATGGTTGACATTTATCTTATTTGGCCTCTATTCAATAGAATTTCTCTTTCTTCTAATCCATAATGTTGTTGCCCATTTTTATGTTGCATTAGTATTCAGTTGTTTTTCCTTTGATATGATACCTGTCATAGACAAGTTGGCCATGTAATTGTTTTTTATATGTCTCTTCTTCCTACAAGGGCAAGGACAACACCAGGTTATCTATTTCTTTTTATGTTCTACCGATCATAACTTGGTATCTTACACAATCTAGGCAGAGCAAATACTCAATAATTATTCAACAAATCAGTAAATGGAGAACATCATTATGCCATTTTATTCCACTGTGAGCATACTGTCAACCAGCTCTGACCTAGAGAGTTCTTGTACTGGATCAGAATAACAAGTCCTTCATCCTTTAAAACAGCATATCATGACATTTAAATCTCTAAGCAGAGGGCAAAGTGACGCTCTATTTTCTTGACTTAGTGCTACATAACCTACGTACCTAATCTGGCTGTGGCATCGGGAACTGCCTACATCATGTCCAGTGCTCGATCCCACAGAGAAGCTTTGTGTCTTTGCCATGTAAATCTCTGTAACTCAAGAGTTTGCAAAGTGTTTTTCATACATGAATTGCTTTGATTCTTAAAAGTGTCTTGGAAAAAATCAGATATTATTAATAAAATTTAGCTCAATATATAATGGTACTCTGTTTTGGAAATTACAAAACTATTTTACACGTATTAATACATTTTTCCCTTATAATTCCATAGGCTAGATAGATAGGGATGAAACTAATATTTTCCCCAAGGCATTTTCCCATTGGTGTTCTGTCACATCTCAAAATTGGTACTTGATTTTTAATTCATAACTATTTTTACCAAATCCCACAACTATATCATTGTTCCACATAGGTTTTAGCCAAACAATTCTCTTTAAAGCAAAAACAAATATCTTCAAGAAAAGATGGAAAGTGGTAAGGAGGCAGCATAGGTTGGTGGCAACAAGGGTGAGACCTGAAGCCTTGGCCTGGGACCAAGTTAAGTTTACCGACTTCTTAGCTGTAGTGCTTTAAGCAGGTTGATTTATCCAAGAAGATGGATATAATAATAGTACCTACTTCAGAGTTTGTTGAAAGGATTAGATTAGGTACTATATGGAAAAGTACTTGATATGCAGGGCATATGGTAAGCACATAGTGCCTGTTGGAGAGGCCTCAGAGGCTGCTGGTGCAGAGCCCAACTCTGGACCCATGACACGAGGGTTTAAATCCCAGTTCTACCTTTTAATGCCTGGGTGACCTTAAGCAAGTTACCCAAAATCTCTGTACTTTGGTTTCTTCCTTTATTAAAATTGGGACAGTAATTATACCTGCCTCATGGAATTGTTACGCAGAATACATGAGCTAGTGCCTCTAAAACGCTCAGTAAAGTTTGTAATTGAAAATTACTTCCTGTTAGGGGTCACCCTCAAGATTTTTTTCAATGTTGAATGCTCAGTGTACTGAAGTCCGATTAATTTTGTTGTTGTTTTCTTCAAGTTGGCGACTCAGTACCCGTGTATTCAAATAAACAATGTTTCCAAATAAATGTATCATTTTTATTGTTGACATTTATTAAATCTAAGTTAAGGTTATTGAGCTTTCTTCAAGAAAGGAGAAGCAGCAAGAGGAAACCACCTAACTACTAAACTGGCATTGCGTATAGAGCTCCTTGCCCACTCACTAGTTGGTATGCCTGCATTTCCAGGGACTGATATTTTTCTATTGTTTTCTTCCCATTTGTTTGTTTGTTTGTTTCTTGCATTTATTATTCTTAGCCTCCACTTCCTGGTGAGGAGATATTTTCCTATTCTTGGAATTGCTATGTGGGGCTTTGGGGCGTCAGGTAGATGCAGCTTGGTGCATCCCGGTTTCATTCAAACTGTTGCAGATCTGCTCCCTTTCTTCTTTTACAGTCTCTTGCAGTGTGACCGGCAGGTGGACACAGATGTGGCTCCTGGCGAGGGCCAGCTTCCTGGCTTAGTGAGGGCCACTACCTCCCTGTGTGCGCACGTGACCTCTTCTTTGTGCACAGGCAGAGAAAGCTCTCTGGCTCTTCCTCTCCTTATAAAGGCACAAATCCCATCGTGAGGGCTCCAGCCTCATGACCTGCTCTAAACCTAATTATCTCCCACATGTTACACCTCCAAATATCATCACATTGGGGATTAGGGTTTCAACATGTGAATTTTAGGGGAGACATAAACATTCATCGCATAACAGATAGATGGTTGGTAGATGGATAAAGATATTTTCAGCTCTTTTAAGCTGATTATAACAATTCAGTGCACTTCCCCTTTCCCAAATAGCTTTCCAACTTAAAATATAAATTTAAGATTTCTGTTTCACCTAATGCTTTGTTTATCTGGAGTATTGATTTCCAAAGTACATGTCTATTTATTTACGACTGTTGCTTTTTGAGGAGTAATTCTTCCAGAGATTTAGGTAGATGTAAATTACATTTTCACTGTGTAAATTACTTTTGAAACTAGGTCTTCTTTTCTATTATTTTTCCTTCCTCCCTCCCTTCTCCCCACTCCCTTCGCTCCAGTCACACTGGCTGCCTTTCTGTTCCTTGAACAAACCCCTTAGACCTCTGCTGGCTGACTCCTTTACCTCCTCTAAACCTTTGCTCAACTTTTTATCACTGAGTTTACTTGAGATTTTTCTGAGGATACTGTTTAAAATTATAACCCTCCGCATCACACCTGTGATCACCCTTACACACTCAGTTCTAAATTTTTCCCATAGTATTCATTATCCTTGTTGGGGCTCAGAAAACGATGTGCCAAAATATGGTGATCTGGCATGCTGAGTACTTTGCAGTAAAGAACACTGGAAGGCCTCAGAGGCAGCCCAGACCCAAGGCCCTCTGACCTTCTCCTGCCCTTCTGTGTCTCTCCCCTCATTTTCCCCTGAACTGAGTCATAGAAACCAAACTTCTTCTTCCCCAAGGCGGGTCGTAGAAACTAGAGCCTCTTTCCCCCAAAGCAAGCCATAAAAACTGAAATTATTATGTAATTTTCTCATACTTTTCTGTCTAGGAATTGGTCATAAAAAAAAAAAAAATTCTCCCATCTACCTTTGTCAGATATTAGGTCATAAGACCCTCATTCCAGAGGGGTCCTGCCCCACACCCGGGAGGAAGAAATGCTATAACCAAGAAGTCAAGTAGAATCTGAACAGATGAGCCTTGTTGGGTTTCTCCACTCAATTTATTAGTATTACATCATACCCTTTTTTGGCCCAGATTTTTATATGGCTGCCTATTCTTCAGCAAACCTAAACATAAAAGTGTATCTTCGGGTTTTCATTCTGAAGGCTCTCATGTCATGTAAAACTTTGATTTAATACGTTTGTTATGCTTTTCTCTTGTTAACCTGTCTTTTGTTACAGGTATGCTAGCCATGAGCCTTATGATGGGGAGAAAACGTATCACATTTTTCACTTCCTCATTTTCTACATACGAAAGAAATACTTGTTATATCTGTGGTTATTATCTGTTTTTTCCCATTTAAATGAAGAAGCCACAAGAGCAAGAATCTTTGTCTGTTTTGCTCACTGCGGTATCCCAAGCATCTAGAATAGTACCTGGCTTGCAGTAAGCACTCAGTAAATTTTTGTTGAATAAATGGGTAGAAAAACATGATAAAAGCAAGCAGTATTCTGCTATTCTAAATTGTACGAATATATGTCTCTATGTTGACGGATGAATTGTGTGAAATCACTGTACTTCTTTTGTAAAGTGTTAAAGTTGTAGGTACGTAGGTACGTAGTATTCACTTTGCCCTGTTCTAAATGAATTGACTTTTCCTTTCAGAACAGACATAGCTAAAATCAATCATGACATTGTCACTTTTTTAAAACAGTAGATGCACAGAAAAAGAAAGTTCACCAAATTTATGGTATTACTTAGAATAACAAAATAAATACCTATCTTCCAAAGTAAAAAAAAAAAAAATTGCATTTCTAAACCAGGGGAAAGCTTTGTGAGGTTAAAAAAAAAATGATTATTAGAGATGGAGTCTGGGCACAGGTATTTTTTGTGCCATTTCATCTCTTGGCCACGTGCACGTTAGCTTTTTGTGCCTCAGTTGTGCTCTTTGTTTACTGGCTTGCTAGACTTGCTCTCCACGGAGTTGAAACCGTGTAGACGACCCTCATTTCATCCTCACTGTGGCAGGAGGACCTGGAGAAGCGTCTACTCGTCTCACCCTTTCTGCTGGCGTTACTCTCGCTCCCTTTCCCCCCCTCTCCGTGATGGGATTCTACACGCTCTGTGATGTCGCCCCACTGCGATTCCCAATTCTGACAACTGTCAAGTACTGAAATCACTTTGCGGCTGAGAACCTCCTTTGATCTTTCTAGTTTCCCTCTCTGGACTGGTGCCTTTGCCTGAACCGGACAAAATGAATAGAGTGAATTAGTTTCACTTGCTGCTTTTCCAAGTCGCACCTCATCCTGTGCGTATCCAGCTCTGGGTGCCCTCTCAGACGTTGAACCTGCAGCCCCTCCTCCCACACTTGGTGCTGTATTCTGTCTTCTCATCGCTTACCTTTGAACTACCTCTTGTTTTTCTTTTACCATCAATTTCACTATTTTTTTCTGCCTCCCCAGGTGGACTTCCTACCTGTTTGCTATCTCCTTCACTCTAGTATGTGGGTAGAATTACAGTTCTCAGCTATTCAAAGAATGCGGCATCTGGCTATCTAGTTATCCATAGTGTACCGGCTCTGTTTCAAGATATGAGTTATCTAATCTCTATATCTAAAAAAAGATCAAAATAAATAGAATAGATAATTAGAAGTCTTTTTCTGTTCTATCAGTGTTTATTGTGTGAATGTGTAAAAATAAGTAGCCAAGCATGCCATCAACTTGTTTATTGCATCTATCCACAGGTAGGCTACACCTACGAAGGAGGAAAAGACACACTTTTGCTCATTTGAGCAATACAGGGTGTGATGTAGACTCCACCCACCAGATTATCTTACTTGAAAACCATTCATTGTATTATTCAACATCAGTAGAAGACATAGAGATTGAAAATTATTATAGGAATACAAGGAAATTTGGAGTAAAAGTATCGAGGGGAACTATTTGGGCAGCTCATTTGGAAGAGAGGAAGCAAAGATTTTATCTTCAGAGAAGCAAAGCAATGACACTCTCTCTGTATCGGGAGTTGATTGTGCTCTCACGATGACTTGGCACTTTTAAAATCCTCTTTGGATCTGCTGCTGTCTGGGCAGAAGGGAGGCTCTTCTCACAAGCCTGATTCTCCCGCATAATCTCTCCCTCCTTTCCCTCTCGACAGTGAGAGGCAGGCTCCTCAGCTAGTCACAGGCAGAGTTTCTAGAAGGCCTCTTGCACTGCAAGTCGTCTAGAAGTGCTCTGAAGGCCTGCCTTAGGTGTGCAAGCAGGGGTGGGCTCACTTGACATGTGGGAGGTGTGGACTAGGTGATCCATTATCATTTCCAGTTGCAATGTCTCTGATCACATGCGTATGTATATGCTCAGGTCCACGATATGTGTTTTCTTTAAAGCTTCTTACTATGTTTTAGAACCCAAAATTTACTTTAACATATACCTTATAATTGTCATGTAAATTAAAAAATATGTAATTTACATTACAATCTCAGAAGAGAACTGCCACAAAATGCACAGCCAAAAATAGGATAAGGATATGCAATAAAAAATCCTTTACACAGAAAGGGAGCCCATGCTAATCAATGCAGTTCTTAACGTGGAGAGGCAGCTAGAGTTGGTTGTCAGGTATTTCTTGCTCAAGACTGGTTGCAGCCTGAACTCTGAGCTGACAGATTGCATCTTCTCCTGTCTTGCTTTCTGGGTGCTGGGGACAAGCCCTCTATCTTGAAGGATCTTAGGAACCACTTAAAGTGCTGGTAAACAGGCGGAGCCTTCAATGAAGGAAGGAGCAGTGGTGAGGCTACTACCTGCATTTAGCATCTAGAAAGGAATCTTAGAGTCCATTTAGTAAAAATCCCTTCTTTTTTAGAAGAGGAAACCGAGATCCAGAGAAGATTATGAGTTCCTCAAGATCCCATCGAAAGTATGTGGCGGACCCAAGAACAGAGGCCTGCTTTCTTCACTGGGAACTAGGACTTCTCCCACTTTGCTGTTTTTCTTTACTTGCCTTCCATAAGGATTTATCAGCTGGCTTCACGATTGGAAGACTGAGCTCTAGAATCAGCAACCATTTTTTTCCACTGGGAAATCAGATTTGTAGCCAGACTGGCATGGTGGATTCTACAGTAAAATCCCAGCACTTAAACACTTAGCAGCTTGTAAGCTTTGGTAAATAAACTTATCCCTCTAGGTTTAGTTTCATCATACGTAAAATACATTAAAAATATCTGATATAAATTGTATATATAAATTAATATATAAAAACTCAGAGAGTTACTATATTACATCCATTACTGAATACTCGGTATTCTCTTTGTTTCTCTTCACAAAGTTCCATGTCTTTAATCACAGCTTTGGAAACAAAAAGAAATAAAATCAGCTAAATATTATTATGAATACATTGTTTTAAATGGCTGCTTTTGGATGTCAATTAAGGGGAATTACATATAATGATCATTTAGCAATTAATGCTCTTTTACATTTTAGGCTGGGTTGAAAGAAAGCATTCCACTTTACCTTTTCCTGGAGATTTTAGTGTTGGTGACCCTGAGTCTAGTTACAAAAGGCAACTGGAATGGTACAAGATAAGAAAACAAGATATAGCCTGGATTTCTCTAATTATTTTGATAAGCTCATGTCTTTTGGGAGACCAGTTTCCATTCTCAGAAAAGAAAGAAAACAGCAAGTTGGAACTGGTCTTGCTTGCCTCCTGCCTACAAGTCTTCTAAAGATTATTCCTTTGTTGGAAAGAAACTTGCAGAAGGTAACTCTTACCTTTTTCTGCCCAGTTTCTGCTTCTTACGAGACCAACCTGCTGCCTGTGCTCCTGGGGTCTTTGTATTCTTTGCTCAATAAACTGGCCTTTCTGATTTTGTCTTCTTTCTTCCACTTCTTCAGGAAATGTGTTAGCATGTCTCTTGAACTAAGCAAAAATGAAATTTGACCCTGACTTTTTAACCATACAACATTCATATATCATCTTTTTTATGTCCTTCACGGCTATTAAGAAAATTTGTTTCTCCTACTCTGAAGTCCCTTATAATCTGATCTCAGCTTTAAACCCTCTACTAAAACTATTCTTATTAAAGATATTAAAGATAATAATAGTGCCAAAGTAAATTATTCTTTCTAGTCCAGAAAAAAACTGGTTTCTCTTTATGCATTTGACACTTTTTGTTTGTCGTTTTTTGTTGTTGTTTTTTTTTTTTTTTTGAGACATTGTGTCTCTCTGTTGTCTGGGCTAGAGTGCAGTGGTGTCATCATAGCTCACTGCAACTTCCAACACCTGGGCTCAAGCGGTCATCCTGCCTCAGCCTCCGGAGTAACTGGGACTATAGGTGTGTGCCACCACACCAAGGTAATTTTTTTTTTTTTTTCAGTATAGATGGGGGTCTTGCTATGATGCCCAGGCTGGTATTGAACTCCTGGCTTCAAGCGATTGATCCTCCTGCCTTGGCCTCCAGTATCGCTAGGATACAGGTGTAGCCACTGCACCCAGTGTGACACTGTTCTAAAATAGAATCTCATTTTAGAGAATTTGAAAGTACAGAGAAGCAAAAGGAAACAAATAAAAGTCACCAACAGTGGACCTAGGCAGTGGGCCTAGGAAAAACTACTGAACACAGCTGGGTGTGTATCTTTATACTAATTCAGATGCTCACTATGAGCATACACATACGTACACACACATATGCACGCTCTCCCTCCTACACACGTGACAGTGTGCTATTTATTCTATTTGGTAATCTTTTTCTTCATTAATGTGTCATGAACATTGTTCCATGTCAAAATGCATAATTGTGCTTTTGCCAATATTTCGGCAATTATTTTTAAATAAATTAATAACTTTTAGATGTGTATCTTACAAATGTTTTCTAACCAATCGTATATCATTGAAAGAACAATCAAAAGAAAGCTCAAACAGCTTAATTAGTACCACACCAGATAGAATTTTAAGCAAAAGCATTACTAGAGATTAAAGAAGTTCATTTTATAATGACCACAATGAATTTCCTTATTTAACTCACCAAGGAAACTTAAAATTTAATTTGCATGAAAGTAAAATTATAACCTTAAAATAGATAAAACAAACACCATCCAGAAGTACAAGGAGAAGGAGATTTTGAAATATCTCTTTTAGTAAATGGTAGAGCAAAGAGGCAAAAAAAATCAATAAGGATATAGAAGATTTGAATGATAAAATTAAAAATTATCTAATGTACAAATGTGGAACACTGCACACAACAATTTCAGGAAAATGCATGCTTTTCAAGTATATATAAAACATTTACAAAAAATTTACTATATTTTGGGCCATAAAAAGAATATCCAAAAATTTCAAATACAAAATTATATCCTCTGACCTCATGTTAACCTTATTTTCTTATTATCAACAATGAATGATAATTATAGAATCTCTGTATATTTGGAAATATATTTGGAAATATGGACAACTTCTTATGTATTTGACAATATTGATGAAAATCTCCACATATTTGGAAATATCAATAACTATATGATCTCCTTGTATTTGGAAGTTAACTTCTAAATAAAACATGGGCCAAAGAAGAAAAGATAATGAAAATCAGAGAAATTATTAAACCAAATAATAATTTAAAAATTATAAATTAAAACTGTGGGATATAGCCAGAGCAATGTTTTGAGGGAAATTTACATCTTTGAATGCAATAGTAGGAAAAAAAGACAATGATAATTGTCTTTCATATTTATTTCAATAATTGCCTATAGTTACCTCAGCTTATTTTCCATAGTGATCTCAATAAGTTATAAAAAGAACTCAAAATAAAAAATTAAAATAAAGGAAGTAATAAAGGTAAGATTTAGAATTAATGAAAGAAAAAATAAACATAATTAAAAAGGATCAAGATAGTCTACATTGCCACAAAGTGACTACATTGTTTCTATGAAAGTACTAATAAATTTTACAAACCTTTGGAAAATTGATCAAGAAAAAGAGTTATAGAACAAGGGAATCTAAAAATGAAAAGATGCTGTAGACATTTTAAGCAAATAAGATACTAACAACTTAAAAAGTTAGATGAGATGGACTCATTTCTGAAAAACAATATCTTACCAAAATTGACTCATAAATAATTAGAAATCCAATATAAAAACAGAATCAGTGGTCAAAATATCCTAAAAAGAACATTTTTAGGTTGTTTGCTTTCTGAGGATTTATAAAAAATTATTCCCAATTAACAGAAACTTTTCCAGAGAAGAAAAACAACATGGAAAATAGTTCAACTTATTTTTGGGGAAGCATGACTTTGATACCAAAATCCAAAAAAGAGAAAGAAAAATTACAGGCCAATTTCAATTATAAGTACAGATAAAAATATTCTAAACAAACATTATCAAATCTAATCTAACATTATATAAATAGAATAATACATCAGAACCAAATGGGTATAACTTTTTTATTATATAGTGCTACCAGAAAACATTTAATCAATAACTTTCTCTAAATATTTAAAGTGGTTCTCGTCTCTGTTCATGTATTTCTGTGCTTGTACATGTACATGTGTTTGTGAGTAAACATGTCTGATTATTGTCTTAGAGTTTTAGAAATAGAACTTTTGAGTCAAAGATTTATAAAACTTGTAAAATTATATTACAAAATTCTTTCTGGTAAGATTGTATGAGCTTTTGCTTAAAACAACAAATTTATAAATATGTCCTCATCAACTTAGTAGTATTCTTTTAACACTTTTTCAAACTATAGATAGAAAAATATTATCCAGCTTTTCAATTTCCATTATTTTGATTACTAGTGAGGATAAAGTTTTCAATCATATGATTATTAATCATTTGTCTATCTTATTCTGAAAAAAATTCTCATGAATATCCTTTAACCATATTTCTATTGAGGGCTTTTTTCTTATTAAATATGAGTTCTCTACATATTTATGATAGCCACTTTTCATACTATATGTTATAAACGTGTTCCAGTTTGTCATTAATATTTTTGATGTACAATTTTAATCACTCCTGTCTTTGTATGGTTTTCTAAGATGTTTCCGAAAACAAATGCATATTAAGAGTATCAGTGTGTGACATGCCAAACTTAGGTTAATGATGTTGAAAAGTACAGTATATAAGATAAAGTCTTCTAGCAACTGAAAGCTTTAAGCACTTCATGAATAATTCAACATGAAAGAACACTGGATTTAAAATCAGAATTCCTGAGTTTGAATTTCAGGCTTGCAACTTGCCGATTGTGTGAACTTGGCTAAGAAAGGGCCTCTCTGGGACCAGGTGCTTTGAAAATTGCTACTTAAATATATCTCAAGACAGGGTCTTGATCTCTTGCCGAGGATTGAATGCAGTGGTGTCATCATAGCTCACTGCAGCCTCAAACTCCTGGGCTCAAGTCATCCTCCTGCCTCAGCCTCCTAAGTAGCTGGCAGTACAGGCGTGCACTACCACTCCTGGTTAATTTTTTCTACTTTTTGTAGAGACAAGATCTCACTATGTTGCCTTCCCCAGGCTGGTCTCAAACTCCTGGCCTCAAGCGATCCTCCCACCTCCACCTCCCAAAGTGCTGGGATTGTAGGCGTGAGCCACCACGCCCAGCCAAATGTTCTATATTTTGATAGAATGTGGGTTACAAGAGTTTATCTATTTGTCAAAACTGATGACACTGTACTCGTGAGATCTATTTAATTCACTGGAGTAAAATAGACCTCAAATCAAAAGTTTTTAAATGATTGATATAAAGCAAATATTAATGGGAAATTAGTATTAACAATACAAGATATTTGGTTTTTCTTTAGATATTCTACCAGGCAAGCAGACTGTCGTAAAGGCTTTTTCTTGCCCCTCACCACCCCAAACCTTTCAGGATCTTAAGTTTTTCCACTGTGTTCACCCAGCAGGAGATTTATGCAGAGCAGAGAATGACTGACACCCATGAGGAAGGTCACTGTACAGTCCACCTTAGTGAGTCAGAGGAATGTGATCACCTCCTTTGTGCATACTGCTTTCTGATTCTGCTAGTCGGTCATTACAGGCTAACCTCAATTCCGACGCAGCGTACTTCATATTACAAAATATGACTTCCCAATATCGTCCAGGGATTGGTTGCTGAGTCTTCATTGCTAGGATACATTTCTTCCTGGTCCATAGTTTATTATTCTTTTATGGTCAAAGTGGTCTTTCATGTGACCTTTTTCTCTGCCAGAAATGTTAAGGTCATAAGACTTATGTATAATTTGTAGTGAAGGCTTTTTTTTAAAAAAAACAATACATTCTTGTCACATTCTCTTTGATTCAGTGACACACAAGGAGAAATGATTGGCAAGCTTTTAGCTTCCTAAGTTACAACAAAAATTCTACTTTAGTATCCTATTGTGTTTTGTATTATGTTTTCCATGTTATTATTCACTCACTGTATGAAATTGACTCAATAGTACCAATAAGTAACCAGTAGTACCATAGAAACTGTTCCCTAGGGTAAGGGTGTACATAACTCTGGGATTTACAGTCCAAAACATTTTTTTAAATTTTACACAGATATATTCCACAGAGAGAAGATAAGGAATTTGCAAATTTCTTGTTATAATTTCTGGGTATATACATTGATAAAAGAGACACTTTAATTTTTGTTACTAGGGTTGGTCCGAGTGCAGTGGTGTTTACAGCTAATTGATCACAACCAGTTACAGATTCCTTTGTTCCTTCTCCACTCCCACTGTTTCACTTGACCAGCCTTTAAAAAAAAAATACAAAAATAATAATTTTTGTTCCTGGGAAGCTTGACTGTGGTAGCAAAGTGCTGAGGATGGAAACAGTTTTCAGGAGGTACTTCCTGTCTTTAGTGCGCTGCTTGATATCGTTTAGGTTTCGAGCAAGTGAACAAAGATCTGGAGACCTGGACTATTTTGGTTACCCAGTGAACAACCAGATAACCGAAGTGGATTCTAATATCTAACTCATTCAACATCCTGTGAGAATAAAATGTTGATGAATGGTTCTTGTCTTCTGGCAATTCTTGTACTTGTGAGTCTTTGAATAGAGAAAAAAATACGTCACTGAATAAACTCAGGTGTAGCTGAACTGCACTAATGACCCTTAATAGAGATCTGGCTGCGGAGATTGGACTTGCCCGAAGCTTAATCTCTCGGGATTGATATGCTCGAGAGTTCTGGAACATGTTTTCCATTTGAAGCTAAATACAATAATTGTTCTTTAATATTTATGTATCTGGGCAGCCAAAGCCCGATGGAACTGACTCTGTGTTGACAGGTAAGGTTGGGTGACCGAAGAGCCCCTCACAATTTAACACCTCCCCCATGAACCCTTCCCCGTTCCACTCCTTTCCTCAGTCCATGACACCCTACATTTTGTTCATGTTATTTGCTTTGCACTTATTAATACATTATATTTATTTTTGTAAGTTTTATTGAGATATAATTCATGTACCATAAAATTCACTCCTTTAAAATATACACTTCAGTGGTTTTTAATATATTCCTAGAAATGTGCAACAACTACAATTTAACTTTAGAACATTTTAAATATTCATAAAAGAAATCCCATTTTCCTCCTTTCCCAGCCTCTAGCAACTACTAATCTAATTTTGGTCTCTATGGATTTGCCTGTTCTGGACATTTCACATAAATATAATTATATAATATGTGGTCTTTTGGAACCAGCTCTTTTCACTAAATATTTTCAAGATTCATCCATATTATAGTGTGCATCAATACTCCATTTTTTTTATTGCCAAATAACATTCCATTTCATTGATATGCCACATTTTGTTTCTCCATTTATCAGTTGATGGACATTTGAGTTTTTTTCATTTTTTGGCTGTTATGAAGAATGCTGCTACAAATATCCTGTACAAGATTTTAGTGAATACATTATCTTTTTCTTTTGGGTTGATACTTAGGAGTGAAATAGCTGGGTCATATGATAAGTCTATATTATATACAGACTATATTTATAGTCTATATAAAAGAGATGGGGTCCTTCTATGTTGCCCAGGCTGGTCTTGAACTCCTGGTCTCAAGTGACCCTCCAGCCTCGGCCTCTCAAAGTGCTGGAATTACAGGCATGAGCCACCACACCCCGCCTTTTTAACATTTTGAAGAACTGCCAGACCGTTTTTCACAGTGACTGTATCACTTTACATTTCCGCCAGCAGTATGTGAGAGTACCATTTCTCCACATCCTTGCCAACATTTGGTATTGTCTATCATTTTGATTAGAATCGTCCTATTGAATGTGAAGTGGTAGCTTATTATTTTGATTTGCGTTTCCCTAATAACTAATATTTTGAGCACTTTTTCATGAGCTTATTGGCCATTTGTATATTTTCTTTGGAGAAATGTCTATTCAAATCCTTTGTCCAATTTTATATTAGATTATTTGACTTTTATTATGGAATTGTAAGAGTTCTTTATATGTTCTGGGCACAAATCCCTTATAGATATATGATTTGTGAATAAATACATTATATTTTAAATATTCTCTCCACTCACAGTTATGATCTCTTGGGTCATAATGATTTTTTTACTTTTCCACATTCTCCACATATGTGTGATAAGCAACTGTTATGAAATATGTGTAATTTTAAAAGAGGGTTGCTCTAGACACAAATGAAAAGTTGAGGTAAATTATGTATATTGTTACTTTATCATCCACTGAACTTCTATCTTTCTGCATTTCAAAATGGTACTTCTGGATGACACCTTTAATACCCCTCAGGCAATGGTCATAGGTCCTTCCCATTATCACTCTGCTATTTCTCTGATTCTCCCTTATCCCTAGGATGGCAGATGTCTGCAGGTACTGGATTTGTCTCCCCTCCAAACTGTCCCTTCAGAGTAGGAATTATAGGGTTTTTTCCTTTATATTCTCAACAATAGTGGAAATTCAATAGATGTTTGTTGAATGTCCTCAGACTTCAAGAGCATCCTGGTTCATTGTCCCTTCCTGTGAGCATCAGAGTTCTTGGCTACAAATGACAGAAACAGACTCTGGTTAAATTAAGCAGGAGAAATTTATTGTAAAGATAGACAACATTCCCAGAATCAATCAGTGATGGACAGTTGGGCCTGGGAATGCATAGGAAAAAAGGGATCTGGCAAACTGCTGAACAGGAAAGACGGCCACTATCTTGTAGGCAGAATAGTGTCTTCAGGATGACTCTGTCATGCTGCTATCCAGATGAATGACTTTCAGCCATTCTCTTTCTCATTGTGGCTTGTATCAGACAGGGTTCTCCAGAGAAATAGAACCAATAGGATGGATAGACAGATAAACAGAGAAGATTTATTATGGGAATTGGCTTACATGACTATGGAGGCTGAGAAGAACCACAACAGCCATCTGCAAGCTGAAGAACCAGGATGATGAGATTATTGGGGACGTTGCGAACCCCTGATACGAGGGAAGCTGGTGTAATAATTGAGTCTGAGTTCTAAGGCCTGAGAACCAGGGGAGTCAATGGAGGAAGCCTCAGTCTGAGGCCAAAACCCCTGGGGCTGCTGGTGTAAATCTCAACAGTCTCAAGGCCTCACAACCATGAACTCTGACATCCAATGGCATAGATGTCCCAGCACAAGGAGAGAGAGAATTTGTCCTTCCTCTCCCTTTTTGTTCTGTCTGGGCTCTCAGCAGATTGGATAACACTCACTCATGCTGGTGAGGGCAGATCTTCTTTATTCAGTCTACTGACTCAAATTCAGTCTCTTCTGGAAACACCCTCACAGACATACCCAGAAATAATGTTCTACCAGCTGTCTATGCATCCCTTAGCCCACTCAAGTTGACACATAAACTTAACCTTCAAACGACTCTTACTTAAAAGTTAAAATCTCAAGAAAAGAGTCTGATTTTTCAAGTTTGGGCTACATTCTCATTCCCTAGCCAAACCACGGAGGAGTTGAAGGGAAAAAGTATAGACCCCTCAACTCTCATGATGGGAGGAAGCCTCCCAGATATATATTCCCACAAAACCACACACAGTAGAGGAAAGATAAATTTCCCAAATAAGAGGATGCTCTCAAAAAAAGGGGGTGGGGAGGGAATACATTCTGAATAACAAGAGTAACTGCAAATATTCTTTGTCTTAGTCACTTTCTATTCTTCTCTATAACATTGCACCAAATGCCATTCTCTCAGGATCTTTTTTTCTTCCTGAGAAATGATAAAATTCTACCACAGATTGGTTTAATGACTTTAGATATTTGACACCTGAAGACACTGGTCTTTCTTTCAATCATCCATCCATCCATCCATCCATCCATCCATTTATTCACACATTCTTTCATTCATTCCACAATGCGTTTGAGAATGCAGTGTTTGCTAATCACTGGACTCGGTGCTTAGGAAAAGGACCAGCAAAAGCAGGAATGATCCCTGCCCTCATGAAACTCATTGCGTGGGAGGTAGACAATGCTCAAGGAAGTACACAAATTAAAAAAATAGCAATAAACGTCATTAAAGACATAGAGATCTGATTCATCTTGTCAAGACGGAGTAGGATTTCCTGAGGAAGAGATATTTGGACAATTTGATGGAAAAATAAAAGTTATTAGGTGAAAGGGCATGTGAGAGATGTCCTAGGCAGAAGAAAGAGTAAGTGGAAGGTTTCCTACACTGTAAGTATTATGGTATATTCAAAATTGGAAAGAAGCCAGTAAGCTTGAAAAAAGAATGTGAGGAAGAAAGTAGCAGACAGAGGCTAGGGCTGAGGTGATCCGGGGATACTTCACTCAGGTCTGCATTGGCCGTGTTAAGGAATCTCTTCTTTATCTTAAGATCAATGTGTTACCTTTGAAGGGTTTTAAGAAGAGAGATAACATGATGAGATTTGTTTTTTAGGCAGCTCTTGGGGACTGCCATGTGGGAAGCAATTGTAGCCAGCGGGGATAGTACACAGAAACAGATCAGAAGGCTACTACTGTAGCAGGTTTTGTTATTTGAATTAGGGGGGAAAGAGAGAGATGTACATAGATTTAAAGGATAGTTTAGAGGTAATAGCAATAAGCCTGGTGATGAAGGGTGTCTCAAAGGATAAGATGTCAAGGATGACCATCGAATGTATATGACATTCACTGAGAGAGGTGACATCCAAGGAGGACCGGGTATGAAGCAAAGGTCATGGCTTTCAGTGTTGACCATGTTGAGTTTGAGGTACCTTTAAGACATACAAGTGAAGATTTCAAGTAGAGAGATGTGTAAGTGTGGACCTTGGAATTTTAGACACCTTGAGAGGTCAATGAAGGGGAAAGAATTTTAGCCTACCAAATCTTTTAAAGAGAAAAAAGCCTTGCATATTACAATGAGCAATTGCCTTATCAAATTAAATACAAGACTAACTATAATCATTTACAAAATTATAAATTTCCTGGAATTCCTTTGAGGGTATAAGAATAAAATACAAATATCCCAAATTAATACTCAACTTCTTCATAAAACCTCATCAGACTTGTCTCTTTTTTCTCTGTCGCTTTAGTCACTGCAATAAACAATTTCTTCAGCTTCTATTCCCAACCTGCTGATCCTTTTCCTTTCTGTTCATCAAGCATTTTTGTGATATACTCCAGAGCTTTAGTCATTTATGAGTTTGTGCTTGGGTCCTATGTGTTCCTATGCATTTGTGTTTTTCTACACTTTTTCCATTATATGATCAACTTTTCACAGTGTAGCAAAGGTAGTTGTTATTTACTAAATAAATTATCTAATTATAAATAGGAAACAGATCCTTGAGTAAAAAATCAGAATTCCTTGGATAAAGTAAATCAAGCAAACAGAAACCCCAATAGCTCATGTAACTCAAAAACCTTAGTAGACATGTTATTACCATGCTCATGTTAAGTCTGCCCACTCAGTAGGCTAGGCTCGCTTTCTGGTCTCCAAAACATCGGCAAATATTTACTTACCTTATTCATCTTTGTTAACTTCTAAATCTCTTGGGAAGAGGAACAGTTCTTTCAACTGATTCTTTATCAGACCAAAGACTCCGTGGGAGTTTGAGTAGGAAATCATAACTCATTTTAAGTGATGGCATTTGGATTCACAAATGGAACGCTTGACAGTGTCTGACAGTAGGAAATTTTATCAGTGTCAGAAGCCAAATGTTGATTTAGGCAAAGGATACTAGTATAGTGCTCTTTTGAACTTTGATACTTGCTATTTTGGAAGGATTCTTTTTATGCTGCATACCCTACCTCCATTTGCAGACTTTTTTGTAAACAGCTGCTAGACCTCTAGCGTCCATGCGTGTGTGTGTGTGTCGCGATCATCTCTGTGCAACACATCAGGAGCGGCCACTTAGCGTGTCTTTCACTCTGCCACTGCTCCCACCCCGTCCTCAAACCCTTTCACCTAAACAATGTTTAAAATCTCACCATTATTATGTCATTTCTTTATATTAAAGTTTATATTTCTTGATGCAAATACTTCTAGGAATAGTCATTAATAAAAACCTAATCCTTCAAAGACACCTTCGTGTGACTATATGAATCAGGTAATTTCCTAACAGGGATGTTTGACAACAAAAGTGTAAAAAAGGATATATTTTAAAGATGAAGAAGCCAGATTAGAGAAGACAGCAGCATGGATGAAGAAAAGTAAGGACAGGCTCCAGAGACTGGGACAG
>NW_012148286.1:1436223-1451181 GCF_000956105.1 Propithecus coquereli | reverse complement strand
CCTTTTCAACTCTGAAAGTTCATTTTAGCCACTGAGTAAATCATACACTTTTATTTTTTCATAGTATTATAAAGTTCAATAAAGTTCCAGCCCTACTGCTAAAAAGACCACTGTTTGTTTCTGGGTTGTTCTATACATTTTTTCATTCCTCTCTTTCCCTTTCCTCCTCCTTCTCTCCTTTCCTGAACTAATTTTACTCTTACAATCATGAAAGAAATTATTTGTCTACTCACAGACTCTCGTTCAGTTTCTCTGCCCACATTTCCCCCCTCTCATACTAAGAAAAAATTCTATGTGAAGGATAGTAACAGAACACTTTTGATGTATGATATACTCCAGCATTTCTCTTTGTAAAACATAATAACTATTCTCATTTGATATATCTTCATGTTACAATGTAAGTAAGAGTGCTCTCTAATGAGTTTATAATACTTTAGCACAATCCATATAGAGATAGATATTTTAGAAATAGAATGTGATTGATGAAAATGTTTTTTAAATTACAGGAAAATTGTGAATATGGTATCACGAAATATTGCGTGGTATTCAAGGCATAGCAATGTATACTATCAGGGGAGACTTTGATCAACATATCTGCAAATCTTTGCCATGTATCAAAGCATGACAAAGGCTGGTTCACTGCAGCTGCTGCCACTGTGATTAAGTCATTGCTTTGAGGAGCGAATTAGACTGGAGGGAATGTGCACAGATTTATTGTGCAGATAAGATGCCATCGTTATGTTCCCCTGATCCTCATGCGTGCCCTCCAGCTATCCTCCACACTGGTTTTACAATTTCTGACGTCCACACTGCGGGATAGACACTTCAAGCTGATTCAGTCTGAAAATGTTATCACACCTATTATATTCAATTTAAAAATATTTTAAAAAATTATCTCTCATGTTTTTCTTGCTCTCCCCAGACAAGATTTAATCTACTTGATGACTTTTAATTTGTGCTTTTTGGGCCAACTGTATCTTGGTGGGAGATACATAGGTGCACAGCTTTAATGTGATGAAATTTGGACAAGATATTATATCTTGCCTACCTCTTTACAAACCCCTTTCCTCACTAACTCTGCTTTAAAAGCGGACACTATCTATCTCAAGATGGGATTAGAAACTGAAAGCGAAGAATAAAGTTCTTAGAGTCCTATTGCGCTGACTGTGGTCCTTCAGAGATTTGGAAAGATATTTGATTCTCGAAGTAGCGGCCTGAATAATTAAGACCTTGAAGACTATCAAATTATTTTATTTAAATAATATTTGTTAAACATATTATTTTTTAAGATGTAAGGTGATTTATTAAACTCTACAAAGATACAGATATATTCAATTCTATTACATATATGTATATATGTGTGCATATATACATATCTGTACATATACTTGTGTCTTGTATCTGAGATAAGCAAAGTAAATTTTGGGGTAAAAAAACCTTTTCAAATGTTATATTTTAATATAAAAATTAATATACCATAATTATTAAAATTATTTACTATTACTTTTTTCTTGGATGCCATTGCAGATTCTGAACAAGTCCCTCTGTTGAACAATGAAATAAAATAAAAATAAATATACATAAAATGAGAAAAATTAGGAAACATGGTAGGCGCAACAAAAAAATAATTTTTAAATGTCCAAACTTAAATACAAACGTATCAGGGATCAGTGACCAATGATTTGAATTCATACAATCTGTCATTTTTTTCTTCCTTTTACTGTTCTACTAATACGATAAAAAACTTGGATGGAGAGGAAGTCATTACAGGCAAAACACATGCAAGAAATGCCTAAATAAAAGTACCTACATGACCTTGATTGCAAAATGCCAAAAGATACTAATGATGAATTCTCTTTTGATTCTTTACTTGGCCCAGCAGACCAAAAAAATACTTACTTTTTATGTACATATTCCAAAACTGCTTTTTAGTTGGTCATAGATCAAGAGAGACTACCTTCTCTTTACTGAACCCAAAGGGAATATATTTGTGTTTTATAATAGAAAAATATTAAACACTCCAAGAAAAAAACTCAAATAAAATATTTTTTACCATTGTCTCTTTTATATTTTACTCAAAATAAAATTAAGACAAATATCACTCACGCTGATTTTCTAGCTCTCTGCCTATGAGGCTGCTTTCTTTGTAAGAAAGGTTCTTTCTTTTGAAACCAGTTATGACTTTTCTTTCTCATTTGGGGTTCTGAGAGGCACACCTTTTCTCTTCTCTAATAGAAATGTTATAAAGGAGCAACCAGTGGCAATATAGAATACTCCTCTTTTTCCATGTAATAAAATAATTGTCACTTAGCAAATGGCCAAGAGTCTTGACGTACCAGATAGGATTTTCTAAGTGTCTTTAGGAATATCTCCCAATCCAGAAATATAGAAACCATATATTCCTGACTGGTAAAGCTGGGGGAATGCTTCCTTTTCAGCTTTAGCCTCTGCCCACATTAGTTTGAGTTCCCCTCACTGAGGAAGTTTTGAAAGTAACACTTCCATCCCTCTGTACTAACTCTCCTTACCCTTAGGAAGAAGTGACTACTCTGAGCGTCTAACATGCACCGGTTAGGTAGGGGCAGCATTTCTCCAGTAAGTGGCATCATGGTGTTAATGGTAGCTGCCTTGTGTTAGCCATCTCTTGCCTCTTTTACTTGTGAATCCTATGCAGTAGACATGCATGACAAATGCTCCCCAACCTCTGCCCCTGACCACCATTATGCAGCCATTTTCACTGTGCCCCACCTATCTGTGACCAAGTGGCCGTAGGTGTAGTGTCCATAGTTTAGAGGAGAGAGAATTCAGGCACAGGCCCCAACTGTGTTCTCCGGGGCTATTTAGAGGCCATGGTCAACAGTTATATGGATTAGTACAACTGCTGCTTTGTTTCTCACTTAGCTAGTGATGCAAACGTGAACAAGTGTGTACCGTCTCTTGATCTGAACTCCAAAGAGGAGGTGGAACAAATGACATTCCCTATTTCAAACATAAAAAATCTAAAATACCACAGTATTCTATGAATTGTTATGGTATTTTTCAAGTAATAAGAATGCTGATCAAACATTATAATATTTTTAGCTCTGAAATCAATGATTTCACAATGCCTTTAGAGTTTGACATAATAAGTTCAGTTAATATTGTGTATTAAGATTTTTTTACAGGTTTATGTGGACTTTTATAAGGCAATAGGGGCTTACTGTGAATTAGAAATTTTCATTGCTGCATTTCTCAACAGATTGTCTCCTTTTTCCTTTATTCACTATCTCTGTGGAAGGCACCATAATGAACTCTTATCAATGTATCCATCCATTCATCCATCCATCTATCATCATTTCATCCACTAATTCGTTGATTTAATCAAAGTATTTTTTGAATGTTTGATACAACTCAGGTACTGCAATATGCGGAAATTTGCCTAGAAACCAAATCTACCTGGAAATTCAGGCATTTTTTTCCAGAGTCCTCTCTTCTACCCATCTTCCATATTCAGTTGTCAAGTCCCATAGATTTTACTTCCTTAATTTCATTAGATTATGTTCCCTTTTCTTTATTCCTACTAACATCCTCTGGTCCAACTCCTAACCACTTCTCAAAAAGAATATTATAATATTCTGTAAATCAGACAGCACGATTATTCAAGAAGGCATAGATTAGGGAAGGGAGTGTTTTTAATGAGAGCAGATTTTGGATCTCTGTATCTGAAGTCCTCGGGGGCTGAAGAGTTAGCAGGGGCAGATAGAGAACAGAAAAGCTTTGGCCTAGAAATAACTTTTGTGCGTGTGTTTGACTTCTTTCATCCTACTTCTGTTACATTATGCTTTTTATTGCTTACAATTACTTTGAAGGAGCTATCTGAATGTTAAATTGGTTACTCATAGGAGTTAAAAGGCTTTGTGAATGGGTGCCTGTCCGTGTTTCCTTATATTCAGGCCTTTTCTTTATTACATTTTAGAATGAGAAAGGGTGGGCCCAGTGGGCACCAGCAGGAGGAGTGGATATTACTGAAGGAAAGCAGATAATAATGAGTGAGAAGTTGGTGATCTTGAAGACAAACATCCATGTTTCAAATTTGACAACTTTGCTTGAGCCTGGTTGTCATTATTTCCTATAGAAAAAAAATTATCTGTCTTGTTCTTCTGAGACAATACTACTTAAACCATGGTATGAACTATGAATATCAGAACTTACTGGTATCTTGGTGCATTATAAAATGTACTGGACACTAATAAACCGGATTTTTTCAAAATACTCTATAAATTGAAGTATTTTTGAGCGCTCGTTAGAGACTCATGCAGAACAATGGAGCCACCTTACAATTGTTCTGAGTGAGAGAGGTTTTGCTGTTCAGTGTGTATGTCAAAGTCCTAGATCCCCATAACAGGATATGGCAATTCAAACAATTCCCGTGGGGAAAGGGAAATAATCATGTCGTTACTCTTTAACCATGGACAAGCTTTGAAATAACTGAATAGGGTATTCAGAAACCTAATGAACTATGCTGTAAATACTATTGAAACTTCAGTTTAAGGCAGGACATGGTTATTAGGCAGTCATTTTCTCAAGGGCATACAAAGTTATTCACACTATTGCCTCTTGATTGTCTACATCCTGAACTCCCTGTATTTTTTTTTTAAAACCAATATCCACATTGAATGCCCATAACAGTAGTGATTTTTAGTGCAATATAAGTGCTTTGAGACAGCTTTGTTCCTATAATGTGAACATCAGTTGCTCACTATGCGAGCCTTCTTTAACAATATAATGAATCAATTTCTCATTGAAACTCCACCGAGCACTTAATGTTTATGCTTCCAAGGTCTTTCAGGGCTTGTCATCTATGTTGAATGCATAGAAAATACATATTACTTACCTTGGTTATGTGTGTAGACGTGAATTATTGGATACAAAGTTATTTTCAAAAAAAAACCACTTTGTTTAATAGATACAGTCTCCTTGCCTTTGGAAACATTAATTTTTACTCAAAAGTTTGTGCATTGTCCCAATCTGTCCCCTGGATCCAGATTGCAGGGCCCACTTAAGGGGTAAAAATAACGAAGCTGATGAAAACTGCTCCCACAGTCAAAATATGTACGAAGTCCAAGTAGGTCATGAAGGCATCAGATCTATGTTTACCTATTAATGCAAAAGACATTATGTAATTAGTTTACTTTCTATCTCCTTTTAAACACACAGGTTGCTAAATCCATTGAGTTTCAATCATCTGAGGAAAGTCAATAGTAGGTGAGAACAAGTGTACAGGCCCTAGGCACAAGAACAGAAAACGCTTAAGCTCAGCTTCCGAGTTCTCACTGGTATGAAAACAAAAAGAATGGGAACAGTGCAAACTTTCTTCCCATTTTCCCCCTCAAATAGTGCTTTTTCTCCATTTTTTTTTTTTTAGGTTTAAAAAACTGAAGTCCTTTTCTTTTATATTTATCCCCAGCTAAGAATTTTTAATTCTTTCTTATTTTTTTAAACCACTAAATGGGAAATATCTTCTGTAGCCTTATGTTCCCCACTCTTTACCTCTGTTTCCCTAGAATCTTAGTGTCACTAGCTACAACTGCATGAGCCTTTAAGAGCTTTCCGCATGTCAAGCCAAGAAACCACGGTAGAGTGGGAACTGTATCTCTTAACACAGGATTCAAATTTCACAAAGGAAAACCTTGCCTATCTGTCCATAACACAACCACTTTTCTTAAAGTTCCTATATAATTACATGTTCCCTTTCATGCTACTTGGTATGTGAAGAATTCTATGGGTTTTTATTATTTGTTTTTTTTAGCTGGTATTCTTCTGTTTCTTTTGAAAAGCATGAGAAGCCTGATTCAATCCTACTTAAAAATGGGACGACTTTTTTTGACAATGATAAACAAATAAGGGCATGTTTTTTAAAATATAAGCTAAGAATTTTAAATATTTCTATATGATAGTATATTCATTTTCTGTAGACTTCTGGGAAGGTAGTTCTGAAAATCAAAATAAAGCACTAAATGAGTGGAGGAAAGTGAAGTGAGAAGGGTCACAGCTGCTGCGGCTGAGTTTCATCTGAATGCTTTGTTCACTGAAAGATCTCCCTGTACCTGCAGAGCTTATCGGATGACAACAAGAAGGCTGGTGAAGTGACACCCCCTGCTGACCTGTGGGAGAATGCTGTGCTGTTACCCTCGAACATTTACTCTGACAGGCCACGTCTCCAGGCCTTTTCCGTCGGTCATTAAGTTGATTGATGAGGCCAAGTGCAGTGGCTCATGTCTGTAATCCCAGTGCTTTGGGAGGCCAAGGCAGGAGAATCACTTGAAGCCAGGAGTTCGAGACCAGCCTGAGTGAGACCCAGCTCTGAAAAAAATAAGAAAAGTTAGCCAAGTGTAATGGTGTACACCTGTAGTCCCAGCTACATGGGACGATTGCTTGAGCCCAGGAGTTTGAGGCTACAGTGAACTATGATCACACCACTGCATTCCAGCCTAGGTAACAGAGTGAGGCTCTGTTTTGAAAAAAAAAAAGAAAAAAGATGATTGATGACATATTATGTTTCTTTGCCTAAATTACAAAGAAAATTGGGAATTTTAGGAAAGCTTAGAAGTCAGTTGGAGAATTTGACTCATTCTTTTCCTTTATTCTTAACTTCTATAACATCAAAACTGTATAGTAATTTAATTAATTCGAGCAGTGAATGTACTGTCTTGGAGTTATATTGTCAGACTTGGATTATCCTAAATTATTTGAGCCAATTTTATTTTATTTTATTTATTTTTTGAGACAGGGTCTCACTCAGTTGCCCTGGCTGGAGTGAGGTGGTGCTATCAAAGCTCACTGCAGCCTTGAACTCCTGGGCTTAAGCAATTCTCCTGCCCTTGGCCTCCCTGGTAGCTAGGACTACAGGAGAGCAACACCACACCTGGGTAATTTTTCCAGAGGTGGGATCTCGTTGTTGCTCTGGCTGCTCTCAATCTCCTGGACTCAATTGTTCCTCCCGCCTCAACCTCCCAAAGTGCTAGAATTGGAGGCACGAGCCACTGTGCCTGGCCTGAGCCAATTTTAATACAACAATTTTGCAGACATGGAAACTAAGCTTAGTAAACAAGATGGATAAGATGATATGTGCTAAATCTAGAGGAACTACTTTTTTGTTTGTTGGGTTTTTATTTATTGGCTAGATGAGTGGGATTGGTACACACTGATATCTCTATAGGATCTAAGATGTCTTTTCTATTTTTCCAATGCCTAAGAGTGGGTCCCAAAGCCCACTGCTGGCCAGTTTCAAAGGAAATGTCTAATCCAAAGCTTTTTTGAATAACTCTTGGCTTAGAATTTGAGCCAGCTCTGGGTTTTCTTCTAATGGACACAGATGTGTGATCATTTCTGGCTTTTGAATTCTTCCTTTAATTCTGTCAAGCCCACAAAAAGTTAGTGATGTGCATTATACAACACTTAAAAGAAAGTGGCAAAGCTGGAACTAGAATTTGATTCTAAACTTATACAAACTTCTTTAAGATAGAAACTAGATCTTCCTAAAATTACTCTACCATGAAGTAGGTATAATTAACTTTGGTTAATCTTTTTACGAATGTAAGGAATGAGTGTTAAGAATTGAGGAAATTTTTATTCTATTCACAGTCCCACAAAAATGTTGACTTTATTGTAGTTTACCAGTGTATGTCATTTAAAAGTATAAATTTTATATAGCAAGTTACTGAGAGTGTTTACTCAGTGTTTTCTGTTGAAAGCATTTTCATATTTTAGTCTACCCTCTATCCTCTATTCCTCCACTTTGGGCACATTTACATTTCTCACTGGAGTAACAAAGATGCTAAATTCAGATTTAAAGTAACTCAGTTCTTAGGGCAGGAGCTGCCATATAAGATGGACCCATAAATGTTGGCTATTAGCAGAAAGCTCCAGAGCAGCAGTTTTTAGAATGTGATACTTGGATACCTTGGGGTCTCTGAGATCTTATTAGGAGATCCACAAGGCAAAATATGTTTATAATGATATTAAGGTATTATTTGCCCAGTAGTCATAGTTTAACTATCACTAGTAGCCATTGTACTCTTTGCCATAAATAGTGGTGTAGTCAATGCATTCTTTACTGCCACACAATCACAGTTAAAAAAAAAAAAAAAGCAAGATTCATTTAAGAATGCCCCTGAGAAGTAGTAAAAATGAGTGATTTTGTGAAATCTCAACTACTGAGTTGAGATATCTTTTTAATATTCTGTGTGATGAAAAGGAAACAATGAACAAAGCACTTCTACACAATGAAAACTGATGTTGTCTTCAGGAAAAACACATGTGCAAATGTTTGAGTTGTGAGCTAAACAACATCCATTTTTGACAGCATACTATTTTGAAAAACCAACTGACAAACTATTGCTATTTAGACTTTGGGATTTGGCAGACATTTTCTCAAAAATTAGTGGAGTGAGCCTGTCACCTTAAGGAAAACATTTGTTGCCAATAAAAACAATTGAGGTTTCATATGAAAATTAGAATATAGAGAAATTTACATCTTCCATTGTGATCTTGGCAGCATCTAAACACTTAAAAGACTTTTCTGATGAGATTAGTAGTGATATTATCAATTGTGATGTTTCATTTTCTATAGTGAAGTGTGTCAACATTTTAAAGAGTTGAGTCAACATAACATTGAGTTATGTCAACATAACTCGATGAACCCATATATCTTTTAACTGATGAACATGCTATGCTGCAAAATCTTGCATGGGTGAAAGATCTATACAAAGTGCAAGACTAACTAATGAATTCTAATGTAAAAGGACATAAAAGTTTATTGATGTTTACTTTCAGATTCCACATTTTAACTCACCTTTAAGAAACTACCGCTGGTCAAGTTTTGGTTGGTATCAAAGAAGAATACCAATAATTTTTGGAAGAGGTTATTGAAATACTTCTCCTTTTCTTTTCTTTTTTCTTTTCTTTTCTTCTTTTCTTTTCTTCTTTTTTTTTGAAATAGAGTCTCACTCTGTTGCCCTGGGTAGAGTGCAGTGGCGTCATCATAGCTCACTGCAACCTCAAACTCCTGGGCTGAAGTGAACCTGCCTCAGCCTCCTGAGTAGCTGGGGCTACACGTGCATGACAAGGATGCCCTGCTAATTTTTCTATTTTTAGTAGAGACGGGGTCTCACTCTTTCTTGGGCTGGTCTCAAACTCCTGTCCTCAAGCAATTCTCCTGCCTCGGCCTCCCAGAGTGCTAGGATTACAGATATGAGCCACCATGCCCAGCTAATACTTCTCTTTTTCCATGGCATATATGCGTGAGGTTGGATTTTCTGAATTATATACTTCAACCAAAACAATATGTTGAAATTCACTGAATACAGAAGCAGTACGAGAATCCAGCTATCTGCTATTCAGCCAGACATGAAAAGATTTGAAAAAATGTCCATTAATATCATTCTTGTTACCAAATCTTTTTGTTTGGAAAATATAGTTTTCATAAAAATATTAAGGTTAATACGCAATGGATTTATTATTGTTATTTAAAAATGAATATATAGATAATTGTTTTAAACATCTCTGTTTTGATATCAAAGGTAGTAGATATCAACAGCTATAACCCGTATAATCAAAAGCTCTTTTCAGTTCTCAATAATTTGATCCCTATAGCATGATTACTGAGACCAAAGAGTTTGAGAGCCACTGGTGTAGAATAAATGTCTATTGTATACTCCTTCAGTTCATATAATTTCTTCAGTCTATGATTCTAGAAGATACAATAAGGACTATAATTATGTGCAGAAAATGAATTGGAATATAGCAATAATATGAATTTGAGAAATTGATTCTAGAAATTAAAAAGGAGAGAGGAACAATTGGTTGTGACTAAAGGTATATGCTAATTATGAATAAAATGTTTTTAAGAGGTTATTTATGATTCAGTTTTAGCTAGAAAGTTGTCAAGTTACTGTTTACTGTTCTTGTCAAAATAAATAAATGGGATCTGATCAAATTAAAAAGCTTCTGCACAGCCAAGGAAACTATCATGAGAGCAAACAGAATGGGAGAAAATATTCACATGCTACACGTCTGATAAAGGGCTGACAACTAGAATCTATACAGAACTCAAAAAAATCAACAAGAAAAAATCAAACAACCCCAAATGTTGGCGTAGATGCGGAGAGATAGGAGCACTCATACACTGCTGGTGGGACTGCAAACTAATACAACCTCTATGGAAAGTGTTATGGAGATACCTCAAAGAGGTAAAAATAGAATTACTATTTGATCCAGCAATCCCATTACTGGGCATCTACCCAAAGGAAAAAATGACATTCTATAAAAAAGACATCTGCACTAGAATGTTTATAGCAGCACAATTCACAATTGCAAAGATGTGGCAACAGCCAAGTCTCCATCAATACATGAGTGGATTAATAAAATATGGTATATGTATACCATGGAGTTCTACTCAGCCACAAAAAACAATGGTGAACTAGCACCTCTTGTATTATCCTGGATGGAGCTCAAGCCCATTCTACTATGTGAAGTATCACAAGAATGAAAAAACAAGAACCACACGTACTCACCATCAAATTGGTACTGATTGATAAACACATATGTGCACATATGGTAGTAACATTCATCAGGAATCAGGCAGGTGGGAGAGGGGAGGAGAGGATGGGTATATTCACACCTAATAGATGTGGTGCGCGCTGTCTGGGGGACGGACATGCTTGTCAAGCAGTACAAAGACAATTTACGTAACCAAAGCGTTTGTATCCCTGTAATACTCTCAGATAAAAAGAAAATAAAAAACTTTTTTAAAAAGACAGGATACAGGTCAAACAAAAATAGAAACAAAAAAACAGAAATATCCCTCCTGGCTCAAGGGATTTTTCCGGAAACCTTTCCCACCGTCCTGCCTGACACATGCCGACTCCTGAAATTAGAGCTTTGCTTCTGTTACCCTACACACAAGAACGCCTCTTTCTTCTTCCAGTTATGTGTCCCATTATCACTTCTTGTTCACAGTTCAAGGCTCAACTTTTCTTTGAAACGCTCTTTCATTTCTTATAGTATACAGAAATAAAAATGCCGATAAGTAATGTGATCAGTGTGCTTGCTCTTTGCCCCACACGTTCTAGCACCGAACATCTGTTATTACCTCATGTCCCAATGCCAGGAAACATAGGTAAATTGAGACAGGAAGAATGCACTTTCTTCCATTGTCGGGAGGCAGTGTGTTTAGCAACATACTTTGGGGTTAGAAGGCTCATTTCAAGCTCCAGTTATGGTTAAGGGAATTTGGACAAGTCATGTCACCTTTTTGTATTTGATTTTCTCATCTGTAAGTGGGGGTGACACTAGCATCCATCTCACAGGATCCGTACAGGATCAAATAAGAAAATGTCCCTTGTAAATGGTAAAACTCCGTGTATCAGATAAGGTTCTCCAGAGGAACAAAACCAGTAGGGTACGCGGTCGGCAACCATGTCCGTGGATTCAACCAACCAGGGATCAAAAATACATTAAAGGAAATTGTGCGTGTACTGAACGTGTACAGACTACTTTTTCTTGTCACTATTCCCTAAACAATACAGTATAACAAATATTTACATGGCATTTACACTGTATTAGCTATTATAAGTAATCTAGAGATGATTTAAAGTACGTAGGAAGATGCGTGTATGTTATACACAGATTCTACACTGTTTATATCAGCAGCTTGAGCGTACAAAAATTTTGGTGTCCGTGGGAGGTTCTGAAACCAACCCCCCATGGATACCGACAGATGCCTGTCGATAGATATATAGAAAAGGAGATTTATGATGAGAATTGGCTCACGTAAGTATGGAGGCCATGAAGTCCCAAAATAGACAGTCTGCAAACTGGAGAACCAGGACAGCCGGTTGTGCGATGCAGTCTAAGACCATAGGCCTGAGCAGCGGGGGAGTCTGTGGTGTAAGCCCCAGTCCAAGCCTGAAGGCCTGAGAAGTTGGAGCCACTGGTGTAAGTTCCAGAGTCCAAAAGCCCAAGAATCTGGATCTCTGAGGTCCCGGGACAGGAGAAAATAAAGGTCCCAGCTCTAGGAGAAGGAGCAAACTCACCCCTTCCTCCACCTTTTTGTTGTTGTTGTTGTTCAATTCAGACCCTCAAAAGATTGGATGATAACTGCCCACATGGGTGAGCATGGACCTTCTTTATTCAGGATATTGATTCGAATGCTAATCTTTTCCAGAAACACACTCACGGACACACTCAGATAGAATGTTTTCCCAGCTATCTGGATCTTCCTTCACCCAAACTGACATATAAAACCTACCATCCTACTCCATAAGAATGTTTATGATTACTGTTATTATTATAGTGTCTTTGTTTCATAGATTTATGTGTGTGTGTATTTTTACATGCCCAATTAGTTTAAAAACTATTGGAAGGGAAGTGTTGAGTAATTTCTTACTTTTGAATACCCCTGAGTAACTGGGATGTAATAAATTTAAATAAGCCTTCCTGCACGTATACATGAATTTTCACAAAAAGAAAAACTGGGAGGACTGTGGTAACCCACAAGTAGTTTTCATTTGTTTTCTTAAGAAAAAAAAAATACAAGATGGTGAGTTAGCAACGTGGAGACTGATGCTGCTTTAATTGAGGGATTGTCTCATCGTGACGAAAATAGTCTAGTATTAAAACCTTTTGAACCACAAGAATTTTTAAAAGATTCCAAGATAAATCATTTGTAACTCTTGAATTGACAACGAGGCCAAAATTCTGCAGGGAAGGAATGACCCAAAAAAGAGGAGACTTAAGGATGAATCAACATGAAAAATAAATCTGTATTAGAAATGAAATTTAGCTAAATTCTGGGAAGGGAGCTTGTCTCTTCACACACACACACACACACACACACAAAACTTATTAAAAAGATTAAAGCTAAAGTCATCTCTATAATAAAGGTATTAATATTTAATCGACTGAAGGATTAGCAGCTCATATAAAAGATTATGGTACTGTAAGGAAACCAGGGTGACATTAATACATTTCCAGGATAATAAGAAATGCTATTAAATTTCCAATAACAAAATACTGACTTGAGTCAGCATATACTGTAACTATAATTAAATTCTTATTCAATGAGAATATGTAAGGTTAAAAATAGGCTGGCAAGGAAGGGAGGCCAGCACTATACATGTGTATGTACGTGGGAAGAGAGAAGCACAGCAAATAAGCCCCTTAACCAGAAGAATGAAATGAACATGATGAAATCAGAGGGTGCACCTAAGTGTAATGTCCCGCCTGTCTCCTTGTCACTGCCTTCCTCCAGTCATTGTACCTGTACCTACTTTCCCCTGGGTGCCGTGCTTGGCTATGCTTCAGAGTCTGGAACCAAATCAAGGGCAATGTAATGAAACCCTAAGTTAATAGTTTGCTGGCCCAGCCTCAAGTGCAAGATTTTACTAATCTCTCTCTGACGTTGAGCCTTACCTAGATCTCACCTTTTGCCTCTTACACGATGGAATTGATTCAGTCCCTCTTTTGTTTTCTTGTTCCTTTGTTCCTAAGCCCTGGCTGGTTTAGCATCCTGCTCATAAACCTATCACTTTTCACCTCTTTCCTTCTTTGCCACAATATAGAGCCCATTCTTCTTTGTGCTTTGCTACTCACCATAGAAAAATAGATTACCGGGCTTTAAACCATGGCAGCTGAAAAAGCACATAGTAGATTATAAATCAAATTTTCTTCCCAATGAGGAAAGAATGGAATTCTGTAAGAATAAGTGCAAGGAAATGAAGAAGAGTGTTGTACCTTTTACTTTTTCAAAATGAAGCCCAGGGCCCACCAGCAAACCCGACAGTACCTGATCCATGGAGCAAGTGCGTGAACCTGTGTCAACTCCGTGGAAGCCAAAGCAGTTGAGCCAGCACTTCAGTGCCACTTTCTAAGCTGTTGGTGGAGCGAAAGGTCTGGACTGTGCTCCACAACATCTGTATTTATTTAGGTCTTGAGTAGAGTTTTTTAAACCCTTGCTATGTCCGGAACAATGTGCCATTAGAGATTCCTAAATGAATGAGACACAGATTCTGTCCTCAAGGAGCTCACCGTCTTGGTCAGTGAGGAGAGAAGGAGTTGTGGTGACACATAAAACATTACCCAGGTGACAAGGTGAAGAGATTCGGGATGTGGTGATACTTAGCCACTCCCAATAGTCACAATAACAAGCAAAATTGTATAATGTCAGTAAAATTTGGGATACGATTTTATTCCAAAGTCTTTATTTTTTTATGTCCTGAGGAGAAATCATGACACTCTAAGGAAAGATAATGATAAAACTAAATAAACGATAATCTCTAATTTAAAACACTTGCAATATACCTAGGGAAAATAGATAGTTAGATTTAGTAACATAAAAATATTAAGATCAACACTGTCAAAATTGCAATTTGGTACTGCTTAAATAAACTGATAAAGGACACGATGACAAGGGACTCTCATTTGTAAGTGATTAGAGAGGACATCGAGGATAGTGAAGTTTTTAATCAGAACCCTAAGGTGCTGATGGAAATAAATTCTAATTCTATGGCTAAGTCTAAGTAATGACCCATGTTAAGACACAAGGGCAAATATTAGTAAGTTAGTTGAAGGATGACAATTAAATGTTGCTAGCTAGGGTGTCAAATTTCTGATTAATAAAATATGAGTTAAAGGTTGGCACGGGGAAAATAGTAACCTTCGATTAGATGCTTATGTGAATCTAGGGACTTGTGTGACCGCCAGTGGGCAGGTCTTGAGATTCTAAAACTAAGAGGCTAGTGAAAACAGCGATCTAGTGGTCCTGAGCATCTGGACAGCGGGAATTTATGGTGAGGAGTCAGCTGGCAGAGTAGACATAGTCCTTCCTTTCTTCATCCATTAATCTAACGTTTATTGATCATTTATTATGTTCCAAGAAATGCTCTAGGCACTGTGGATCTGTGGCTGCTAAAGGGAACA
>NW_012148286.1:1427492-1434303 GCF_000956105.1 Propithecus coquereli | reverse complement strand
ACATCATGGCCCTGAAAGTGATCATTATCTGGATGTACAAATACGTATAAACACAAGCTTAGAAACTTTTTTTCCAGAATTTGTACATATAAAGTGTGTTTTTTGGTTTGCAGGGCCTGGAAATATTTGTGATTTTGATTCTCGGTTTCAGTAAGCATTGCTCAACATAACCACCTAATTTGTTTTTTTAATTGCTTAGGGTGGCCTGATGAGTTTTCTATTGTGGTTTCCTCTACAACAACCATTTGACAAAATTCTTCTTCTGTTTACTCTAATTTCAATCATTTCACTGTGGCCCACCCTTTATTAATGGCCAAGAAACCCTACTGTCTTCAATGATCCAGTTTGGGTATGTTGCAGTCTTAAAAGTCATTTTAAAACTCAAGGTGAGAAAGAGCGATACACCAGTTTATGTTAATTATGACCCAGAATTCAAGCGTCATGTTTAACCAGAATTCCAGAGCATAATTTGGTAACACAAAGGAGAAGCACTAGAGGAAAACAAATTATTACCATGTACTAAATACAGAGCAATGATACCTTGAAAATTGCAGTATCAATTCATCACATTGCCTTTTGAATTAATTGAGATGAATTGTTGAGTCTAATAGCAAGAATTTAAAAATAACAAGAGAAAAGGGCTTAGAAGGATAAGTAAAGGGAACTCATTCATTTGAAAATATTTATTGAACCCCAGTGATCAACACATGCAGGCATCATGTTAGATGTTGCCTACACAACAGAACACAAAAGAGACAGTCCTTGGCCCCCCCGAGCTTACAACCTAGAGCATGAAACTGGTAGGGAACACGGGCATTGCATAAATGATTAGAAGTTTTAAGAAGGAGAATTGCAGGTGAAATGGAAGGAAAGGGAGAGAAACCCCGCTTTGGGAGGAGGGAGGGGAGTGTTGAGATGGTAAGATCTTTTAGGAGGAGGTGACCTTTACATTGAAAATCAAAAGTTAAGTTGGTGTGGGCAAGACAGAGCTGTTGGGAAAGGAACAGGCTATATGTGAAGGTAATTGGACAGGAACATGTTGAGACCATATTAAAGAGGATAAGTAGCATCCCAAAGAAAATGGGGAACCACTGAAGGGAAGTGACAAGAGAAGATTTGTGTGCTAACGTGGTCACAGTGTTTCTGGCTGCTGTTAGAGAAAGCTGCGGAGGGGAATGTGAGGAAGTGGAGAGCACGTATGTCTGTATGTGTGCATGCGCCACGGAAAACACACCTGCTTGCTGGAAGTCTGGGCAGTAAGGAAGAGCTCTCTGGTGGGTTGTATTAACCGAAGAGAAAACATGGGGAGGTTTGGGATAATGATTTATCGTATTACTATGCAGCCTGGTGAGTCTATTTTCATGATGATCATGCTCATTATGAGATTGCAAACATTTTTACTACAGAAAGGGTTTTAGAGAGCAAAGTTTCCTCGCTATTCCGAGCAAGATATTAAACCATGAGTCCCAGATTTTGGACATCAGGGATCAGAAAATCTCTTCCCTCCTCCCCTACCAAAAACCAAAACCAAAACCAAAAAATCACCCAAATACAAATTTGGAATGCTATTTTAACAAGAAAGTTTAAGAAGGACATAATCTCACAATAAATGATAAGCCTTATAATTACTCTGAAAGGACAGTTAATAACATTATTGTGTATATAATTTTTCTCATTTTTCTAGTTTGTCCACAAACCTGTAACATTTTGTCACATTAACAATGACTTAGAGCAGCAGTCCCCAACCTTTTTGGCACCAGGGACCAGTTTCACGGAAGACAATTTTTCCATGGATGGGGGAGGGAGGATGGTTTTGGGATGATTCAAGTGCATTACGTTTATTGTGCACTTTATTTCTATTATTACTACATTGTCACTTGCCACTCACTGATAGGGTTTTGATATGAGTCTGCAAGCAATGGATCTATTATGATCTCTGTGCAGTTCAACCTCTCTGCTAATGATAATCTGAATTTGCCGCTGCTCCCCAGAGCTAGCGTCACCACCTCAGCTCCCCCTCTGATCATCACATACTAGATTCTCATAAGGAGCGTGCAACCTAGATACCGCGCACGCGCAGTTTACAGCAGGGTTCGCGCTACTGTGAGAATCTAACGCCGCTGCTGATCTGACAGGAGATGGAGCAGGTGGTGACGTCAGCAATGGGGAGCAGCTGTCAATACAGATGAAGCTTCACTTGCTGACCCGCTGCTGCTCACCGCCTGCTGTGTGGCCTGGTTCCTAACAAGACACAGACTGGTACCCGTCAGCCGTCAGCACCCTGCGGCTTGGGGAATGTAGGCCTAGAGATTGAACTTTGTAAGCCCAGCTCTAGCTATAGCACAGACAAGATAAAAACTGGTACTGCCTTTACCTGTGAATCAAACACACCCCAGGTCACTTAACAGTTTGAAATATACCTTAATTCCACAACTGTGCCTTTAGGATAGACTAGAAGAGGGCTTAACATCTCTATTAACAAGGAAGCATTATTAGTTGCTTATTCATTGGAAGAGGGCTTTCTCTGGAAGTATTCCTTTGCGTGATGGTTACTAGATTTGTAAATATACCCCTGCAGAATGCCTTGATGACCACTCTGATGAGTCATTGTGTTTTCACAAAAGGATGCTGAATGTGGCCTCAGAATAGGAAGAGAAACTGAAAACCTCCTATTTTAAGACTTCCCTGACTTGCGGTATTTTTCTAAGGAACATCCACATAAAGCAAAATGGCTGTGTATATATTCATTTAGATTGAAACTATTGAGAAAATAAAGATCAAATAGACATCTCTGAAAACATGTTTATTTCATATGGTAGGCATTACATTTTTTGTCTTTACAAATAAAAGTAAAGGGAATTATTGAGTGATGAAAAAAGTTCATGAGTAATGACTCCTTTATTCCTTATTGGTTCATCTGGTGGAAGAGAGCTTTGGTAACAGGAAAATGTAATGTCCATCTCTGTCTTAAGCAGGTTTAAGAAGGTTTGTGAGTTTAGTACCGAGCTGGAGAAGAGTAAGACAAGTACACCGCTCACTAGCGTGCCAATTAGAGTTTTTGCAGAAACTTAAAACTTGCTTCCCTCATCATTCCTTACATATTTCAGAGCAGAATGAATACTATTATCATTGTTAGGGCAATTCCTACTTATGTAAATTCCTACTTATGTAAACAAATAAACAAACAAAAAGTCATGTGGTTTGAAATCAGGAAAACTTGAGTTTGCATCTCTAACACTTAGTAAGTTAACTTAGTCAATTTAATCAATTTTTGCCTTGGTTTTTCATTTATAAAATGTGGATTATACCCTACTGCAGTGCAGTTGAAAATTAAATGAGATAGAATAAATATGTTTTCTGGACCTTTAATAAATGGTTGCTGTTCTACTCTCATGTTCATTCTCCCTATTCTAGCACCCAATCCTCCCTTTCTACCTGTGTTCCTTTGGATGTCCAGAATCTTCTCCATCTGGCTGGTCCAGACAGTTTTCCACACGGAGATGTATTAATATTAATTTTAATGCATTATTTCTCACATCAAAACTTGCCTCTTCAATTAACTGTGGGTTTGAATTCAGATTTAGTTACAAAAATGTTTATAAAAGTTTTGTTTATAATAGTGAAAAAGTTGAAAACAGTATGACATCTTAAAATAAATTATTCTTTAATAAGTTACGGTGTACCTATATAATATTATATAACCATTAAAAATATCTTATTGGCATGAAGAGATATTTTCAACATGTTGTGAATAGGGAAAAATAGAAATTACAAAATAATGTATAATCCTATTAAAATTATATGCACAAACATAGAATAAAAAAACAAAATGATAGGCCACAAAATGCTAACCATTGTTATATTTGGGTGGTGGAATGTGTGATTTTTAAAATTCTTTCTTTCTTGTATCACTAGATACAGTATGGCTCATATAACACAAGATAAAGAAATGTCATATTTATTTTAGTGAGTCAAGGTTAAACTGCTCCTAACCCCATCTGGCTAGGAAGTTTAATTTCAGGCATTATTGAAACTTCTTTCCCCGTCACATTCTCCATGTTGTGCAAATGTCCTGTGGATTTTGTAAAGTCCCAAACATCTGAATAGAATCTTCTGGTTTTGGTGTATACTAGTTACCAATGATAGACCCATGCCCAAACCACATTGTACATTGAAATTTAAGAGTTATTCTCTTGCCTCCACACTGAGCTTGTGTCTTGGGAACTCCTGAAAATATAATCCAGTGTTACCATGGACACCATTCATTTTGTAATCCCAAACTTCTTCATTCCTCCTCAAATTGTTTTCCAAATTTTCATGTGGCAAAATTGTTTCCTAGTAAGAGTAAACTGAGTTTCCTGTTCAAGTATTAGTTTACGAAGTAAGTGGCAATTTGAAGATTAAATCTTAATAAATCTTATTGAAGGCATACTTAATATGCATTGCTATGCTACACATATATATTACTATGTATTGCTATCTAATACTGTGCACTACTTACTATGTATAAGGTACTAAATCCCTAATTCTAAAGTAAGTCTCTGAATCATCAATCTTATACAAATTTTCGTCTCATTCCATGTGGCCAGGTAGCTATTTCCCAGAAGTCTTCGCTACATGTTGTTAATCTGAGGCATGGAAGTTGCCAATACGCTAAATACACAAATCACCTGGATCCTTTCCTCCTTGTCTGGGTGTTTGCTGCTTCTCCTAATCCCCTGTAGGAATTTGAGCTATGCAAACATAGTTGGGAGGAATGATGGAGGGAAGCGGGGAGGAGAGGGCAGCAATCTGCATGTTTTGTACCCACTGCTGTAGTAGTCACACAAACTAAGAAGATTCTTTGCCGATGAACATAAAGTCATGATTTGGAATGGAGAAGGAAAAAACACCCATAGCCATGAGAACTGAAAACCAAACAATGGCACATGTATTTTTAAAATGTTTAACAATGAGTTTGTTACTTTTCTAATATAAATTTTTAAAAAACAAATGTCATCAGGAAACAGAACAAAGTGTGTGCAGATGAAAACTTCTTTTATTTTCCATTTTCTATTTACTTGGAAACATTTTCTTTGACTTCTAAGGCTCAATTAATTTATCTGTAAGTAGACAATGGGAAATGGCTACATAAAGAGATACGTAAGTTGAAGTCAAAGGTTTGGTTTGAACTCCAGCTCTGATGTTCAATCTTGGGTAAATCGCCTACCCTCTGAAAGCCCACGGTTTCCTATCCTCACAGTGGAATGCTAACAGTGTAGGCTGGGGCAATGCCGTCAGGACCTGACCTACAACCCCAGCTCTTCCCAAGCTCACACACAGCTCCCGTATCTGACTCTCACACGCTGGGAAGACTTTCTTCCGCAGCACTCATGTCTGCTTCTCTGAGGACTTACAAGCAAAGAACGTATTTTATAATTCCAAGTCTCCTTTTTTTCTGCTAAATTGTTTTTCACAATTTTCAGGTAGCAAAACTGATTCCAATTAAGCCTAAACTGGCTCACTTGTTAGGGCATGAATTCATGAGGTAAGCAGCAACTTGAAGATTAAATATTAAATCATAATAAAATATTATTAAGTACACACTATGAATAAGATATTAAGTTCCTAATTCTAAATTGAGTCTCTGAGTCTTCAGTCTCATACAGATCATCTTCTCCTACCGTGTGGTCTGGTTTATTCACGTAGTTGGCTTTTTGACTTTTGTCAAATTATCTCAACCCTCCATTTCCATCTTTTCCCTCTTGCTCGGCCTCCTCCTGTTCAGGTCCCAGTGCGCCACACCTGCTGGACTCAGTGATCACTTTGGTTCCCCCCTGCCCCATAGCACTGCTTCCATCCTGCAGTTTAACCCGCTAGCAAAAATGAATATGCAATTTTTTAGGATACTAGTCTTTTATTTTTAATTCTATTCTTGCACTAGCTTACTATTTTCTGGGATGTAAAAATACCTCAGTAGATGTTTTAGTCGGGGTTCTCTAGAGAAACAGAACCAGTAAGATATATACAGATATACATAACAGGATACATTATACGGATATGATAATAAGATTTACTATGGGGATTTGTTTTTGTGATTATGGAGGCTGAAAAGTCCCACGATATGCTGGCTTCAAGCTAGAGAACCAGGAAAGCTGGTGACATAATACAGTCTGAGCTCAAAGGCTCAAAGGCTGAGCTCCAGGAGAGCCAGTGGTATAATTCCCAGTCCAAGGCCGAAGGCCTGAGAACTGGGGGACACATTTTGTGAGTCTCAGTTTCCAAAGGCTTCAATATCTGAAGGGAAGAGAAAATAAATTTCTCAACCCAAAAAGAGAGACATAGAATTTGCCATTCCTCTGCTTGGTTGTTCTATTCAGGCCCTCAACAGACTGGATGATGCTGGCCCCACACTGGTGGGGTGGGGGATCTTCTTTGCTCTATTGATTCAAATTCTAATCTCTTCCTGAAACATCCTCATAGACATACCCAGAAATAATGTTTCACCAGCTATCAGGGCATCTCTTAGACCGGTCAAGTTGACACATAAAATTCAACCATCCCCGTGGGGTATTGATTAAGAAATATTTAAAATATTTGTTGTATCATCAATGTTTTCCTTCACAGTCCCATCATTATGAGCAATTTGGTTGGATCATTTTGTTAATTTGGAGTGAATTTGATTAGAGTGAATATTTGTTTCTTTTTTTTCATAGCAGCTTTTGGAATTTTATTGTTGCTGTGAAGCATCTCAAATTCTACTTCATCTTTAAAAGTAAACTTGGGATAGATTGTGGAATTTAAGGCCAGATTATAAATGTGATGAAATTAA
>NW_012148286.1:1423697-1427442 GCF_000956105.1 Propithecus coquereli | reverse complement strand
GAACTTACATCCTAGTGTAGCAAGTCAGGAAATAAACAGATAACAAACAAATAAACAAATGAGAAAATTACCAGATAATAATTGCAATGCAAAAAAGTGAATAGTATGGAAGAGAGAGAGAGACTGAGTTGTCCTCTTAAATCTGAGGGTGGGGAAGGGAGAGAAGGAGAGAAGGGTTCTTTGAAAAGGTGACATTTACACTAAGACCTGGAGTCATACACCCAGGGGTGTCTGGCTGGGAAGATCATGGTCTGATGGAGCAATTCCCAGGAGACAGACTAAATTCCAAACCCTGGGGGGCCAATGTGGTCAAGAAAGAGTAGGCAAGAAACAAGTGGCTAAGAAAGCAAGATGGTGAGGCGCCTATGAGGAAGGACCTCAGGAACTTAAACCACAATTCTGAGGTATAGATGCAGAGAACCAGCTCAGAGAGGAGTGGGGTCTGGTGGCCAGCGTGTGGGCATAGTGGCGGGGATTGAGTCACAGATAAATTGGGCAAAGTTAGAATTTAAGACACAGTTTGCTTTAAGTAAGGTAACCAGAAATTAGCTCAGAACCGAGGCAGTGTTTTCTGGTGTAGGTCTTTATAATAATAATCACCGTTATAGTAATCTGTTCACCTACCTGCGACAGCATTCAGTCTCCTGTCTTTGCCTCCATAGCTTTTACTCCTTTCTGCCTGCTGATTGTAATCAAGTATCCCATCCTCCCTGACCCGACTCCCAAATCTTGGTAGCTTAGAAATCCTTATTCAGTAATCCCCTAATACGCAGTGTATTGCCGTTCCCCCAGAGCGTAACTGCTGTGCTTCATATTTGTGTTTCTATATGTTGTTACTATGTGGGGTTTTTCACGGTGAGGGATGACATCTTATTGAATGAAAGAAAGTAGATGATGGCTTACTCTAGTCCTTTGTGAAATCAGGCAGGGCAAATAGGTAAAATAATAGTAATTAAAATATGCAAGGATGTCTAATGCATGCCAAGTCCTTTACTTGCATTATGTCCATTAATTCTCACAGCAAGGCAATATGGTAGAAAGTGAAATCATATACCCTTTAGAAATGAATAAACTGCAGCTCAGAATCAATAAAGAGCAGCAGCAAGGCCATCCACCTAGTAGATGGACAAGACCGGACACATGTTGGCTTCTTCCCACTATCTACACATTTTATCCAGTTTGCCCAGCTCACAGAGTGGATGGTGCTGGGCCCACAGACGTGTACGCAGAAAGGAGAATTTCCTGCTGGAGGGCAGGAAATTGCTAATTGCTCTAATTAGCAATTGCTAATTAGCTAATTGCTCTAATTGCTATGAGCTTTTTTGATTTTTTTAGGCCATGAAGAACCAGTTAAACTTTTGGGTGACAGGATAAATGTAATATGTTGTGATGAAAATAATCCTCGAGATAATTATGCTTACTACTCTGGCGACTCTGTACGGGTTGAATTACGGAGAGACAAGTTAGGAGTTTATGACAGTTCTCCAATTGTAGATTTATCAAGAATGAGGGCGATGGCACCAAAAATAGAAAAGGAAGAAAAATGATTTGAGAGAATATTGAGTAGGATAAAATTACAGAACTTACAGTCTCGTCAGATGGGAGAGAATTCATTCAAACATAACTTAAGGATTATGAGCCCATAGATCTTAAGAGCATTAGGGAATTTGGGATGGCGTCTAATTTCAGGAAGGTGCTAAATGCAGTTTAACATTAATGCATAACAATTTTTAGATAGTCTAATGTCAGTTTAAATCATGGCATGGTGAATGCAGATCAGTGCACAACGCACATCCCAGTTTCTCAGCTTACCAACAAGCTGGTAAGAATTTTATTAGGTGATCTCAAGGGTCCTTGTCCCCTCTAAAGTTGAAAAATTATTGTGAATTGGGGCCATTTCCTTCTTTTATCTAACCCTCCCTTTACCTTCCTTCTTTTTATTTCAACATCATGGCCCTGAAAGTGATCATTATCTGGATGTACAAATACGTATAAACACAAGCTTAGAAACTTTTTTTCCAGAATTTGTACATATAAAGTGTGTTTTTTGGTTTGCAGGGCCTGGAAATATTTGTGATTTTGATTCTCGGTTTCAGTAAGCATTGCTCAACATAACCACCTAATTTGTTTTTTTAATTGCTTAGGGTGGCCTGATGAGTTTTCTATTGTGGTTTCCTCTACAACAACCATTTGACAAAATTCTTCTTCTGTTTACTCTAATTTCAATCATTTCACTGTGGCCCACCCTTTATTAATGGCCAAGAAACCCTACTGTCTTCAATGATCCAGTTTGGGTATGTTGCAGTCTTAAAAGTCATTTTAAAACTCAAGGTGAGAAAGAGCGATACACCAGTTTATGTTAATTATGACCCAGAATTCAAGCGTCATGTTTAACCAGAATTCCAGAGCATAATTTGGTAACACAAAGGAGAAGCACTAGAGGAAAACAAATTATTACCATGTACTAAATACAGAGCAATGATACCTTGAAAATTGCAGTATCAATTCATCACATTGCCTTTTGAATTAATTGAGATGAATTGTTGAGTCTAATAGCAAGAATTTAAAAATAACAAGAGAAAAGGGCTTAGAAGGATAAGTAAAGGGAACTCATTCATTTGAAAATATTTATTGAACCCCAGTGATCAACACATGCAGGCATCATGTTAGATGTTGCCTACACAACAGAACACAAAAGAGACAGTCCTTGGCCCCCCCGAGCTTACAACCTAGAGCATGAAACTGGTAGGGAACACGGGCATTGCATAAATGATTAGAAGTTTTAAGAAGGAGAATTGCAGGTGAAATGGAAGGAAAGGGAGAGAAACCCCGCTTTGGGAGGAGGGAGGGGAGTGTTGAGATGGTAAGATCTTTTAGGAGGAGGTGACCTTTACATTGAAAATCAAAAGTTAAGTTGGTGTGGGCAAGACAGAGCTGTTGGGAAAGGAACAGGCTATATGTGAAGGTAATTGGACAGGAACATGTTGAGACCATATTAAAGAGGATAAGTAGCATCCCAAAGAAAATGGGGAACCACTGAAGGGAAGTGACAAGAGAAGATTTGTGTGCTAACGTGGTCACAGTGTTTCTGGCTGCTGTTAGAGAAAGCTGCGGAGGGGAATGTGAGGAAGTGGAGAGCACGTATGTCTGTATGTGTGCATGCGCCACGGAAAACACACCTGCTTGCTGGAAGTCTGGGCAGTAAGGAAGAGCTCTCTGGTGGGTTGTATTAACCGAAGAGAAAACATGGGGAGGTTTGGGATAATGATTTATCGTATTACTATGCAGCCTGGTGAGTCTATTTTCATGATGATCATGCTCATTATGAGATTGCAAACATTTTTACTACAGAAAGGGTTTTAGAGAGCAAAGTTTCCTCGCTATTCCGAGCAAGATATTAAACCATGAGTCCCAGATTTTGGACATCAGGGATCAGAAAATCTCTTCCCTCCTCCCCTACCAAAAACCAAAACCAAAACCAAAAAATCACCCAAATACAAATTTGGAATGCTATTTTAACAAGAAAGTTTAAGAAGGACATAATCTCACAATAAATGATAAGCCTTATAATTACTCTGAAAGGACAGTTAATAACATTATTGTGTATATAATTTTTCTCATTTTTCTAGTTTGTCCACAAACCTGTAACATTTTGTCACATTAACAATGACTTAGAGCAGCAGTCCCCAACCTTTTTGGCACCAGGGACCAGTTTCACGGAAGACAATTTTTCCATGGATGGGGG
>NW_012148286.1:1411941-1415317 GCF_000956105.1 Propithecus coquereli | reverse complement strand
TTTGTGATTATGGAGGCTGAAAAGTCCCACGATATGCTGGCTTCAAGCTAGAGAACCAGGAAAGCTGGTGACATAATACAGTCTGAGCTCAAAGGCTCAAAGGCTGAGCTCCAGGAGAGCCAGTGGTATAATTCCCAGTCCAAGGCCGAAGGCCTGAGAACTGGGGGACACATTTTGTGAGTCTCAGTTTCCAAAGGCTTCAATATCTGAAGGGAAGAGAAAATAAATTTCTCAACCCAAAAAGAGAGACATAGAATTTGCCATTCCTCTGCTTGGTTGTTCTATTCAGGCCCTCAACAGACTGGATGATGCTGGCCCCACACTGGTGGGGTGGGGGATCTTCTTTGCTCTATTGATTCAAATTCTAATCTCTTCCTGAAACATCCTCATAGACATACCCAGAAATAATGTTTCACCAGCTATCAGGGCATCTCTTAGACCGGTCAAGTTGACACATAAAATTCAACCATCCCCGTGGGGTATTGATTAAGAAATATTTAAAATATTTGTTGTATCATCAATGTTTTCCTTCACAGTCCCATCATTATGAGCAATTTGGTTGGATCATTTTGTTAATTTGGAGTGAATTTGATTAGAGTGAATATTTGTTTCTTTTTTTTCATAGCAGCTTTTGGAATTTTATTGTTGCTGTGAAGCATCTCAAATTCTACTTCATCTTTAAAAGTAAACTTGGGATAGATTGTGGAATTTAAGGCCAGATTATAAATGTGATGAAATTAAATTCTAGCATATGATTATCTTTGTTATTCAGGTGAAGATTAAGAGTTACTTGTTTTGCCTCATTGTGTTTCCAATCAGAGAAAGATGATGTATATTTGGAGAATGAAGGAAGACAGATTTCCTAAAGAGAAATCATTGAACCTGACAATGTATTTAAAAAATCAAATAGCGAAAGTGCTTTAAGTTGCTTAGTCACTGGTTTTATAAATATAAATATAGGAATGGTGCTACTTACTTTAGCCCTAGACAACCAAACATTCTATTAAAAACCTCCCACTGACATCTATTAGAGCTCAGTTACAAGCGAAGAAACACTGGAAATTCACTTAGCAGTAATTTTTCTTACTCAGGATTACTTCAGAGCAAAGGCCACAGGCTCAGCCTTTCTCATTGTCGTCAGTACGTTTAAATTCCAAGAGCACAAGTATTTTTAAAACCCTGTATAGTGCCTGCATGCAAGTGAGCCTCTGAGTTGGGTAATTGAGCTCATCCATTCCTACAGAATTACTAAAACTAGATCTGCATCTGCTTTACCAAATTTAGAGGGCTCTTGGAGAGCAGAAAACAACGTGTAAAATGATTGCCACAAGTAGATAAAATGAATTAGGACAACCCAACTTTGTCAAATGTTTCTGAACACGATTTGTCTGTAGCCAAAATTTTCTACTGTGTATTAAGTCATATTTATTGTCAAGAATATTTATTGTTATGAATATTTCTGTTTGCACAATACAAATTTGTAATCTGTGATAAAATCTGAAGGAATTCTGATTTAATTTTTACTAATACTTTAACTGCAAAAGAAAACAAATATTTTTAAAGCATAGGACTGGACATCACTAGGCAGTGGAGAAAACTGGGTGGTGTGGATACGGCAGTGGGATGATCTGATGTCCTGTAGGAAGGTGCATCTGTTACCGAACTGATTTTAAGACGGGAAAAGAGAAGCGGGGGTAAAGGTCATTGGTCGTATATGGAAGTCATAGTAAGGCCAGAGTATAAATCACTATGTTGATAGGAAAAAGGGCAGGAAAGTATGGTTATAAAAAATTTGAAGACAGAAACCAGAAGATGAATAAAGGAGTGGGGTTGGGGGAGAAGGGGCAAGACAGTGGCCATTGCTACTGTGGGAGAGAATAGCGGGGGTTTCCTAGCCTGGTGCTTGGGATAACTTGGGTTCCATTTTCTATTAGTAGCTCCACTACTGCTGGTGTCTACCTGTCAGGGATTTGGTTGACTTGGGGACAAGGCTGAAAAAACGATCACACAAAACTTGATGTAAGAGAGAGTATGATACACCGGAAAAATTGTGGACTTTGGTGTTGGACAGACTTGGATTAAAATCCTAGCCTCGCTACAGATTTTTATGCTTACTTAATATTGGGATTCTAAAGAAAGAGAATAATGTCTAATTTCATGAATATAGTTAGTGATACAGCAAATATAGTCCTAATACAGAGCACCTGGCCCATTATAGGCTATCTATAAGTAATAACAATCAGATTGCTAGTTCTTTATTTGCTCTAGTCTTCTTAATACATTAAAAAGTGAAGGAGGAGTTTAATAAAGCAATAATTTGCTTAATATGTTCAAATAAAAAATAATAAAGAGAAAATTACTGTTTCCACTTTTTAGGTCCAAAGAGCTTTGCTAGTGCATGGGTGACTACTAGTAAATATTTAGCTATTAGAACATAGTTCTTATTGTTCATAAATACTTTCTCCCAAGAGCTGTGCTTTCATCATGATATCTAGTTTTTAAATTCATGGTAAATATATTTTAATTAGGGTCCATTTCACCCTTACCTCTGGTTAGCTTTGTATTTCCAGGAATTTTATTAGTGTGTGTGAGTTGGGAGGCATTGAAAAAAAAAAAAAGAACCCTTTCTCTTCCTTAGTGATTCTGGAGATGACAGTGGTGAGTAGAGTGCTGTTTGGGTGTCAGGTTTAGGATATCTTTGACCCCAATATCATGGACAACCAATTCAACATCCATTGAGCTCCAAATGTGTTATGAACTTCAGGTGGAAGCAAGGATTACTAAAATGAAGAAGACCTGTCTCCTGCCTTCGTGAAACAAAACACATACATAGTTTGTATTGCCAAGTATAATACACGATCGGTGCTCTAATGAGAATTCTTACTTGAGAGGAATAATTAATTCTGCTGGAGAGGGGAGTGGGTAGGGAAAATTTTCAGACAAAGTAATAATTGACCTAAGCTTTGTAGGATGAGTAGGATAATTTCAGTGGAATTAGGGGAAGGATGTGCACAGAGAAGAGTCTCTGAGTTAGTTCGAATGGAAAATGGGGATCAATTAGCTAGATGCCAAAAATCTTCACAAGGTGAGAATTACTTTCATTTTATTCAATTCAGCATCTTACTAACCTGATTAATTTTGTAATACATAGAGAAGAATGATTCATGTTAATGATATTCGCAGGTACAGATAAATCTCAAGAATACCAACTTATTGTTTTATGATAAATATAATTGGACCAGAAGACTCAAGCATAGCAGTGGCATAGAAGGACACATTATTATAAATAAATTAGTTGAGTATATTAGCTAATTGGTAGTCATTTTTCTTGCAATTTGGATTACATTTCCCTGTTTAACTCTCTGCACCCCATGCT
>NW_012148286.1:1389436-1411271 GCF_000956105.1 Propithecus coquereli | reverse complement strand
TGAGGTTGCTGTGAGCTAAGCTCACACCACGGCACTCTACTCAGGGCAGTAGAGTGAGACTTTCTCAAAAAAAAAAAAAAAAAAAAGAGGCTGCTACAGTATTGCTCAGTTTCATAAGGGTCCCAGATGACTGATCTTCGCTGATGAACAAGTGAAGAAGGGTCTTCTAATCTAATTGATCCTACAGTGAGGCAGGATATGGAAGACAAATTCTCTCTTACCTAAGGTGGAAGCAGGTTCTTGAAACTAGTAGGCCAATGTTGAGAATATTTTTGATTTTTGGAGGAAACAGGACAAAGAGAAGACAGCAAATCCGAATTTGTGCCATCCACCTGAGGGTCTATGTGAACAATAAGATCACAAGTAGGGTGACACGGAGACCACAGAACCACAAAATAGGGCGATGGGATGTAGTCATCAGTTTCAGAGAGGGGCAGACATACCTGCAGCAGCTTTCATTCACCAAGTGTGGAGATAGTCAGCTTCATTTAGCAAGGCTGGAAAGAGGCAACCATCTCCCCATATTTTTTAGCCCTAACCATAACATATACTGACATTTTCTTTAAAAGCATTTAACCATTTTTTCTTATCATTATCATGTGACACACTGTTAGATAGTGTCTCCAAATACTGAAAGCTGCTATAACTTTTTATTATCAAACTGACTAGAGCGCTATGCAGCTGCTTTTTGAGGGAGTCTTTCTTCATCAGTCTTAGGACAAACGAGGCTGGAAGTACATATTCTGTCTTTCACCAATTGTACCTGGGGAAAAAGATGAAAAATAGCAGGGTACTCTCTGCTCCTCTATTTAACACATACCACCTTTCAAGAAATTCAGGTCCTTCATTAGAAAGAGAAAAAGCTTTACCCCAGGAGAGACACCTTTTTAGGAAGGAGAGAATTTATAACATGTGAGGTCAAATTTATGGGAGAAAATAAAAAGAAAAAGGAGTTGAATCTTGGGCTACAGAAAGCAGATAATCCAGAAGATTTAATAACAGGGCTCTGCAGAAATTACATTCCTTGAAAATGTTATAAGAGATTGATTATAGAAAAAATAGAAAATCCTGTGTTTGAAAAACGAGATACAGTAAATGAACACATCAATCTTTAAAGACATGAATTGACTCTTTTGGAATTTGGAGAAATTTAAACTGTGCACCTTGTTCATTACAGCATTATCAGGTATTTGAATTTACATTGAAAATTTGGAATTCAACCTGATTTGATTCCCTCCTAAATCTCAACATTTGTATTACATCGTTTAGTATGCCTTTAATCTTAAATGTACAGTTAAATGATCATAAACACAGGTGTTTTGAGCTTGGAGAGGGAATATTTGAACAGATTTGATTTTGAAAGTGGTCTTACATTGTTCATTTGTAACATGACATATTTTATGCTTTGGGTTTGTTGGAAATTTTGTCTTTTTAAAGAAGACAAAAATGCTCTAGGTTATTCACTGTCTTTTCAATTTTGTTCTTACTTGTTTGGAAAAAAGGAGGAAGTAGTGACTACTTAAGGGTAAGAAGGAGTTCCAGACACACACACACACATACACACACACACACATCCCCCAGCAGCCACGGAATTTAGGACCGTTTAATTTACATATTATTTAAATATGTTTTCTGACTTTAAACTCCTGGTACTGATAACTAAACATTCATATTTAAAATAGTAGCTCCTGAGAGGAGAGTGCTTTCCCCTTCTTCCTCTTTAATTCCACCTTAAGACATCTGCAAACACCCAAGGAGCCCAGCCCACATTTCAGCCCCTCCCACCAAGGATAAAACTTTCTCTAAGTCCGGAGCTGAAAAAGGATCCTGACAAAGCTAGAGCCATAGAGGAGCCTGAAGATTCTCATGTAACTCTGGGAACTGTAAGCAATATATTTACTCTTCCCCTGCCCCCTTCTCCTTCCCGCTCTCCTTAGCTTTTACTTTGTAGTGTTACTTGGAAGGACGGACGGACAGATGGAGGGAAAACCTCATTGCTTTAAAAAGTCCACAGGTCCTCTCTGCCTTTTGAAATGAAACACGGATCAGGGACCTCAATTTCCTTCAAACCAAGGAGAGTTTGCTTGCCTGGGTCTAAAGCCACCGTGGAGTCAAACGATCAGGTTTTTCCTTCAGTTGGAGCCTCCCAAAGTTAGCATTTAACACGGCGGTGGGGTGGCGCTTTTTAGCATTCCACGTGATGCCACCGAATGGCCACTGGTCCCCAAGCTTGAGCAGCAGCGTGCTGTCTGACAGCGCTAGCGATCTTTAGAGACAGACGGTCGAATCATTTAAGTTTTAATTAAAAAAAAAAAAATTTAGTCATTTCGACTGCTTCAGCAGTGCTTTCCTGGGCGTTCAATGTGTTGCTGTGTTATGTGAACGAAGGACCAAATTGAAAAAATTAATTGTGAGCTGACTGGTATTCTGATTCACATTTCCCCTAAGTTATCTGACATGCCGGGAGAATAAAGCTCAATACTAGATACTCGAAAAGATTTGATCAAATTATATAGTTAAATTTCGAGTGTACTATTTTCTTAATTTTGTTTCAGAAGAGGCAGGAGAAAAAGGCATTTGGTTTTGAAATAACGGTGGCTTAATGTATCAATGTCTCCTACAATTTATAATCATTTTAGTCTTAAAAATAATTATTTTCACCTCAACAACTAGAACAAGAAATTCTCCTCATACTGGTTGATGATGTAAGCGTTTATTCAGCTAAGGCAGATGGAGAATATTAGAGGTATACCATTTGGATGACGGTCAATGCTAAAGTTACATTTGTAAATATAATTTGAGTTAAAGGAGGATTTGTATTTTGTTTTGTTTCTGTTTGTTGCATAAATTTGGAATCGTAGCCCCAAAGACATTTGCAGGGAATCGTGGTGAAATACACTCTGAGTCTTAAAATTACATCCTAGTGGTCCCTCCCTAGATCTTACCAGTCAGGTCAGATGTTGCGATAAGCAATAGATATTTGCTTCTTTCATTGAGCTCAGGAAGCGTTAAATTTTAAATGAAGCAATACTTGTGAAATGCATAGAGAAGTGTTTAATCTGCATTTGCTCAAAACAGCCTTACAAACTTCCTGTATGAGAGGCATATTCTATGGGACCAGACACTGTTTCTTTTTGCCATTGTAAGTTACTTTTGAAGTATTTTGCATTTATGTTTAATTAGGGAAAGAAAAATTACTACATGGATTTCTTAGCCACTGACAAAGTTCATTCCATAAAGGTAATTTGGCCTGTATTTTTAACCCATCATTATCTTTCCTAGTGCTGCTACTTAGAACACAGTCATAAAACTGAATCATCTACATATTAAAAAATATGTTCCAGGAATAAAAAGGAAGAAGACAGAATTAGTTGTGGTTCCTTTTCCTCTTACATGCTTTCAGTTTTTTCCTCTCTTGCTTGCAGATTTTTATAGCTTTAGTGACAGCTGTGGACCCCTCCCCAGAAAAATGCACATTATGACATTCCTACACAAACGAATTTAAAAACACTGTTAGGAAGTTCACAAATCCCCAAAGACAATTCATATCACATGAAAATGCAATATTTCTTAGAAATTTGGAAAATGGTTAATTAGCAAAAATTTTACTTGTGAGGAACTGCCTACCAGTGGATATTAGTGTCCATATTGGCACTTACTCATTGGTGTTCTGGAACTCCAAGCAAAAACTGCTTGCCTGGAAACCAAGTGACCTAGATTATAGACTCAACATCAATAATAATTAGCTGTACAATATTAGACTTGTCATTTTTCTATTACATCTGTTATTTTTTATTGCTGAATGCAGTAAGTAGAAAATAATAGGAAAATAAGATGCAAGTTATTTTTGATTGGATTGTGGGGTATCTATATTTGCTACTTTTATTCCAATATTACTAATGATACTTCCCAGAATGATTGTGTTTTTATAATATCATTTGTTACAAAGATAATCACGCTCATTTTAAATTTTGTTAAATATAGAAAATTGCAAAGAATAAAAGAAAAAAATTATTATGCTCCCCCCCAAGAGGTAACTACTTTTAAAATGTCATTCTTCCATTTACTCAATCCATGAATATTTTTTGAGTACCCAGTATGTATCAACAGAGAGATAGACAAAAAAATTCATGGATATACCTCTGTTTATACTTCTAGACATTTTTCTATACATACGCTCACGTGTAGATTTACAAAATTATGATCATACTGTTCATACTGTTTTATAAAGTGCTTTTCCTTCATTCAAAAAATTTTCGGTTATAACATGTTTTTAAATAATTGTGTATTATTATGCATTCATTAACATCTTAAAGAAATATTATTAAGTCCCTACTATATGTCAAGCACTGCGCAATAATGGCAGTCTATCCATGAGCAAAAGAGTATGTGGTTCTTACCACATGTAATTTTTAATCTGCGGATATATCGTATTGGCCAATCATAAATTGTTGGATATTTAGCTTGGTTACAGTTTTCCGCTATTATCAATAATGTTTCATCTAGAACCTCTTATATAAAAGTTTATACACATTTATGTGTACTTCCTTAGGATATATTCTTTAATGTATATTTTCCAGGTTCTAAGAAAATTCTACTACCTATAACTTGTGATATCATAAGCCAATTACTTTCCCTCTTAAAATGCTGTTTTCTCAGTTTTAAATAGGAGTAATAATAATTGAGTATTTTGGGGATTCTCAAAAATATTTAGCAAAAATCTCATGGGATGCTAGTTATTATTTTTGACACTTTGCCCTTAAGAAAGATTGTATCCATTTATAAGCAGTATAAGAGAATAGAGTCTCCTTAAGTCAACTCTGGGTATTATTATCAAACAGTGCAAACTACAATAAATCCAACAACTTAGACAGTATATGAAAATTGTATCTTGTTTAAATTTACATTTCTTTCAAAAACTAGGTTGAACGATTTTCATACTGGCCACTTACATATCTATGTTTGTGAATTGCCTCTTTGAATGGGATTTTTTAAAAAAATTCTGTTTTAATTTTTAGTATGGTAAATATCAATAGATGGTCCTCAATAATTTTGAAGAATGTTAGGGGTCTTAACAATATAGATGAAATTTTGAACTGGAAATGGAAATTCTATCAACACTGTTTTTCTCTTTTTTGGAGGATTATTTTCAGTGTTTCCTGAAACTCTTCCCCTAAAAATGGGTGAGAATGCATAGAAAACGAAAACGAATAATTTTTTATCTTTACAGACTCCTATTTTACAAAAAATGGGAAAACTAAAGAGGGTTTGGAGAAGATGGCCAAAACCCTAGTAGTATCTCCCACAGCTTCGGGGATACCCTGGCCTGCATAATGTCAAGATACAAGAGTTAGGACTAAGGGTTAGGTGATTATGTTTGTAAAAAATTTTGTGAGAAAAATAATATCCACGTTTGTCAACAACCAACTTTGAGAAAATGAACTCACCATAAACAGATTTGTAAAGGTGCCCTACCAGTCCAATCACTTATTTAATGAATTCAAATGACTTTACAGAAACTCAGTAAACACCTATGAGTGTGGCCTTCATCTTTCTTCCACTGTCTTTTAGCACATGCAATTGAATCACTACTGCCCTTTCCTCAGTCTTCCTCCACATTTGCTTGACTTCTGGAATCTGCAGGGAAATTTAGGTATTTTAGGTAACATTGTGTTTTGAATTAGAAAGCAAATGTCCATAATACATGAAATTTCTGTATTCTTCTATAGTACAGAAAATTCATGTATTTGTAATACTCAGCTTATACTTGCTTAGTTTTTCATTTTGTTATTATTTAATTTATGAGCTTTTTTCTTATTACCTATTTTGAAAAAAAATCAGAGGCCCCCAAATATCTTGTATTTTATAACATTTTGTGGTTGATAAAATTTTGCTGAAGAACTTCATTTCATTTATAGCAGAACAGGGACTACTATTTACATTTTACTGATGTGAAAAGAGAGCTGTTGAAAAGTCAAATGACTTTTTTTTATGTCTAAGTCTTAAATTCTATTTTGGTAAGTTTAAATGCTTTGATTGATTAATTGATTGGTTCATATTTTTAATTTTGATATGTATTATTTGACGTTGTCAACCTCTTACTGTTGGAGTTAACATCAGAACAATCATAAGGGAAGGCTCAGAAGTCCACTGTCCCAATGCATGTTTCTATAATAACTCCATTGTTCTGCCCTTATAACTTGGTTACTGATTAACGTAATAGAGGAAGTTGTGCAAACGCTTAAGAATGATTGAAAAAGTCGTTTATGACTTGTAATTTCTTATGTTGGAACTACACAGTATTTTATATAGACATATGCTGCTTTAAGAAAATAAAATATATGATATTTTATCCGAAAATACAAAACAGACACACTAAGGGGTAATTTCATAAGTTATATAAGAAGCACTGATTTTACCAAAGGTTTTGCCTCCAGATTGGTAATAGAGAATTATCTTAGAATAATCTAATTTACAGAGCCTATGGCTCTTTCTGGCTGTTTTAAACCTGGCAGTTGGCATAAAGCATGTGTATCAAAATGACTACTCTGACCTTGGATTTATCATTCGTAGAGAAAAATCATTATTTAACTTTTTCAAACAATCCAGCAGCTTATGGTAAAGCAGACATTCATTCTCAGGGGTAAAAACCAACTTTAGTTATACACTTGGCTTACTATGTATTTGTATGATGTTATAGTAAATAATACATAGTACATTAAATTCAACTGCTGTATATAACTGTGCCACTAGAAACGTTAGGTCAGAAAATGGCTTTTTGAATTTCGTTCGGAAAATTGATACACTTCCTATTTGCCCACAGCTTTGACAAGATAGCGAGTTGAGGGCAGTACTCAGGCAGTGGACTGAGTTGTGAACCCCTTTTGGAAATACATATTCTTGCTAAATCCTTGAATTTGTATTTGTAGAAGAGACAGTGCCTGCCTGGGATAGTCTAGGAGCAGATAAATGGTGTCTTAAGTTTTTTTTTTCAGGCTTTGCTTTTTTTATGTATTGAAACAAAAGACAATTCATTATGTGGGCTCTTTAACATGTATTTGATGCAATATTATAAAAGTATTGATAAAAATAAGCTAGAGTAATTATGTAAAATTCTATAGAAAAGCAAATGGGGGAAAAGTGCCTACAGATACATGCAGTTACGGGATCATTCTGTATAGACTCCTGCATCTATAATTACCATTTCTTAATATCCATTAGTCACTTGTTCTATCTACCACAAACCTCAAACAGGTATCAGCTTCCTTTTCATTCAAATGCCATGAAGAAGAGGGCTATGAATTTAAAATTGGCTGAGTTCATGAATGTAGATCTCAAAGAGATGACACTCGGGCATTTCTGTAGTTCATGGCACAGTCTTCTAAATCGCTATTTTCAATGAACAATGGTAATCATGTTCAGATAATAACTTTAAAGTATTGTTATATCCTTGATTCGCAGAAGAAGACGCTACAAACACACTTCAGGAAAATTTGTCACAGTAAAAATTTTAATTGAAAGATGTTTCTTGCTTCATTAAAGATTTAAATGCAAAGCTATGAGATGCTTACTTATAATCTTTTACTTGGTACTTGTTTCTTGAGCTGGTGACAATCAGGAATTTATATTTAAAATATATAAATTTCACAGTATTTACATGGGTTGTTTTCCTCATCTTTAATCACTGCCTATATTGATGCTTCTGTTGTGAATGAAAAGCAATAAAAAAATCAGCTTTATGAGACTCATTCACTGTTTTCAGAAATTCTTACTATTTAAAATACATTTTAGATTGACAAATTGATTTGGTTAATTACCCTGTGTATGAATATGCATTAATAAGATATTAATTAGTGATATTTAATATGCATCAAACCCTATGCATTATCAATACAAATTAATTCATGTTCATTGTGAATTATTGTTTAATACATAATTTATCATATTTTGATGTGTATTAATAATATTAATTGACACACATGTTAATGTGTATTGATAAGGTAATTAAATGTAGCAATTTAGATAGTTTGTACTCTTTTCTTTTTCACATACAAATTTTACATGCTGGGTCAAAAAATGAGGATTTTAACATCAACCAGGAATTGTCGGTCACTGAGCTGTATGCATTTATTCCTTCACTAAGTCAGGACGTTTTAATTAGTACCAAAAACATCCTGGGCTTCAATAATAGAGAATACCAGGAGAAGGTGGAGGATGGGAAGGGCTGGCTGAGAGAGAGAATTGAAGCCGAAATGTGCTGGATGAGAAGCCATATTTGGAAGGGGAGTGGAGAGCGAATGGCAGAGCTCCAGATGGGGGCTCCAGGCAGAGAACAGCATTTGTAAATGAGCCTGCAAAGAAGCAGTCAAGAAATTTGATGGAAAACCAGGGATTAGGGCGATGTCATGGGAGCAAAGAAGGGAAAGTGGTTCCTGAGAAAGAGATTGAGTAAGTTGAGGACAGAAAAGTGGCTACTACATCTGGAGGTCATTAGTGATCTTGATAAGAGCAGTTTCAGTGGGGTGGTGGGGGCCGACATGAGGAGGAAGTAGAGGTGGCGTGGGAGTGCATGGGTACAAGTTGAGCAAACAGCCCTCCCTTTAGAGGAGGTTGGCAGTGAAATACAGCACCCGAGTGGAGACATAGCGGAGAAAAGGAATATGGAGTGGACAGGTTTGCCAACTAGATTATCCAATTGAAAGTAAAGTGGGATGATTCCGGAAAGGCATGGGCCATCAGAGTAAAGTCCTTGAGAAGGACAGAGGGATTTTGCATCCATAGAGCCATGTGTGATACCAGGGCTGTAACGGGAGGAAGAATGCTGCCCCCTTGGTGACAGGGAGAAGGGGAACCCAAGTGCACATGCAAGGGAGTTTGCAGATTTGGTGGTGGGAAGATGAGAGACTTCCCTCTGGTGCTTTCTGTTTCCTTAGTGAAGGAAGATGAGGTCACCTCACAAGCGTGGGGTTGGGGGTGGGTGAGAGACTTGAGAGGGAGAAGGGAACACTTCCCCAGTCACTTCCTCCAGTGCTGGTGCAATTTCACTGGAGAAACTTAGAAGGATGCCCTGTGGTGTTGAGAGTCTCTTTGGGTTTTGAGAATGTGAACCTAAAATAAAACCAGCCTGCCAGGTCATGTGGTTTTTCTGCAGCCATGTTTAAATACTAGGCCCAACGAAGCTAGATGGCTCAGTTCTTTTAGAGTGGGAGTTTATAAAGAAAGAAAGAAAAAAGCAAAAAAACTGGTAATCCTTAAAATGAACAATCAGTGAACTAAGCAAAACAAAAACAAAAACAAAAACCCTCGCCCCAAATAAACATCCCAAACAAAAATGCATAGAAATTCATGAGCTTCTAGAACACAGCTCCCTTTATCTAAGGTAATTATTATAGTAACTACTAGGAAGTCGTCACAAATTGGCTGATTTCCAGCTCTAATAGGTAGGAATGTAGCCTTTGTTCTTCTCAGAATCTTGTTGGATTCATTACCTAGCCGGTTGCTAAGGCTGTTTCTACACTTCAGTGAATCTCAGTTACCTGTTCCAGGATCCATCATTCTAAAATCTTTTTTCTTCCTGTCCTACTTGGTAGAACTCTTGCTGTTGTCTTTTTAAGTTCTGAGCCTTCAACAGTTTGTCTCCTCAGACTTTACTGGACCCCTAGCTAAGTTCTTTTGTCTGTGTTGTAGTGCACCCTTCAACTTTTGTATCCTTCCCCAGGTTCCTGGGGACACGTCAGGACTCCCTCAAAATAAGGCTTTGTAGAATTTGAACCATTGCAATTCTACACTGTAAAGATGTTTAAACCATTTAGCCATGATAATAGGCCATCAAAAAAGAGGAACATTCACAGCCCTATCAGAATGTATTGTCTTCACCCTGACATAAATCCTTCATTTTGCATCTAAAACTCAACTCACTTCCTTTCCTTTTCTTTTCCAATGTTTAGAGTTTTAGAGAACAGCTGATTACCATAATCAAAATGGTATTTTTTTCAAGGACTAAGATAATATTATTGAGCTTTTGACTCCCATGTATTCTCAAAGTTAAAAAAAAACCCACAAACCCGTTTTTATTTAAAAGTCCCTTAGCAATTTCTCATAAATCCTCTTAACATGTTAGTGCTTAAGTTTTACACTATTTGCAGGCCAGGCTCCGCCATGGACGGAAGCAGCCAGTCTGGGTGGGTCACGTGCGGCGGCGTGGTGAGAGGAGGCGGAGCTCTTGGGGGTCACGTGCACTTGGGTTTGCTTCCGGGTCTGCCTGGTCTCGGGGGCGGCTTCTTTCTCCTACTTTCCTCCCTACCTCCAGGGGAGATGTCATGTCTGTACTTCCTTCCTGGTTCTGCTCATATTCGTTTGGCTGTGCTTTGGCTACAGTTATCTCACTTCCTCCTGTCCAATTTTGCATCTGCAAAATGAAGGGGAGACATAGCGTTGTTTTTGTTAATTTCGTATTTTCTAAAAACCCCACTGAAGCATTATATCTCGTCAGCAGAAGCTCAACAGAAACCTTAGATTTTATTGAAGTGTTTGGCACAGTTCTCCAGCTTGTTGATCAAAGGTTGAGGAAATATAAATTTCATTCTGGAGCAAATGGCAGTAGTTCTAGTAATTCATTTCAGCGCATGTTAACCCATCTTAACACCTAAATAGTCAGGGTGTGTCACATGTTCATCATGATGCTGGCAGAGGTAGGTAGTACAAAAATAACTTAATTTTTTTTATCATTTTACCCTTCATAGTGCTTTAAGTTTTTTTGTACTCAAACTTTTTACATCTTTAGAACTATATCGGTGTACACCGTAGAAGTAGGAGAAAATGTGTTGTAAGGCTCCAAAGCATACATAAATAATTGAAGGGTCTACAGACTGCCGTCACTCCATATATTTGAACATAATTGGTTTTCTTTATAAACCAATGCTTTTATTTCATGAATTTTAAAATGTTATATTGTATCAAGGGGTTCCTGGGCTTCACTAGACTGCCAGAGGGGTCCATGGCACAAAAAAAACGATTAAGAACCCTGAGGGTACTCCCCACAAATGCATACTTTTCTATTTACAGAGGTCTTAATCCTGCAGAAGGCTGAGGTTCTTGTTCATTTCGAAAGTGAATTGCCATTCGTAGTGTCTAGAAGCACATTTCTTAAACTTCTTATGACCTGAGAAAAGAATGGTGAGCCTGAATTCCTATTACATGTCACACAATCCAGGACTTGTAGGATGCTGGTCCCATGTTTAGTCGTTTAACTTTGCAATAACACCTGAAACAGGCGACTAGACAGCTTCCCTGAGCTGCCACAACTCCTGCCATCATAATATATTTGCCCATCAATTTGTTCCATTTAGAGATTATAATAAACATTCTGTATTTTAAACTACATGATCAAGCTCACTAGCTGCCTAAAATTGTTACTGTGCTAGTTGAAAAACAAAGCAAGCCCAGAATGCCGATAACTTCATCCAGTAATAAAATGACCCTCATGAACATTTAAGCCAGTCTGATGATTTTCCTGGGGCTTTTCCCTGAACTGTTTATCTCAGAGAAGAGATAAGGCTTTCCCTGCTGGGGAAATCTTCACTATGTCATGAAAAAAGGCAGCAATTAAAGAGGGAGTGGAACCCTCAACAAAGCACAAATATTCCCTAGGGGAGCATATTTGCAAAATGTCCAGTCTGGAAAGAGAGAGCTGTAGAAGTAAAGCTGGTCCCAAAACACACTTCTTTTCCCAGAATTTTGTGCTGCATTGCTGGTTAGAGTTACAAAATGTTAACACTGAGCGTCTCACCATTATCAGTTGCGTTTAAGTAGAAGGCAGAACACTATTCTACATTTTCTGAATATGAACATCATATATTTAATATCTGCCAATGATATTCCATCATGGTCTGAGTGGAAAGAGGCATTTTTTTAAACAATCTGTCTAACCTTTGTAAGTAAACAACTTAAAATTATGATTCAAGCCTAGAAAATTATCAGAGATGAAAGCTACTTTTTTAAAAGCCTTATTGGACCAGTCACAGGGAGAAATTTACTCATTTCCCTCAAATTTATATCTTGAGTTTTCTCTACACTACCAAACAATCACTTGGCAACTTAAAATTTTGGCCAAACTAAAATTTATAAATATGTCTTTTTAGTTTTGGCTATATTTTCTTTTTAGCCCTAGTGCGTGGTGGTGGGGGGGAGATGCCAGTAGGGTATACAGAAAGAGTACCTGGTGGAAAGTGAAGAGGTAATTCCAGTTGTTTCCCTAATTGGGTAAACCTGGCTGGGTTTGTTTACATCTTCAGGCCTCAGCTTACAAATGTGTACAGTGAAGTACTTTCTTCGTTGGTGATTATGAATATTTCCTCCAACTCCAAAATTTCTTGACCTTGAAATAGAGCCAGAATGGCCACTTGTTTTTGGCCACCGAGAGGTGAAACGGTGGAAAATAACAGCAAACCTGAATGGTGAAGGAACAAAAACTAGAAAAGTGGCTTGGAGCGAGGAGACATTCTTGTTGTGTTCGTAATGCTGCGTGGGAAACTGGGCTGGCCAGTTTTCTTACCCTTAGGATGGATGGGTTTACCTGGCTTAGTACCTCCCAAGTGTAAAGTGGTAAAAGACATGACGTTATGCACTGTTTTATTTACATAGAATGTTTGTGTGTGTGGGTGGGGGGCGGTGGGAGTGGACGTTCTAAATAATCAGAGGAAGGAGGGAGGCTGCTCCATCTTGAGGGTGTTTGGTCTCTCCTTTGTTATCTCCACAACCTTAGTTTAGATGCATATCACACACATTTGTCTCTGGCTGGTTGTGTCCCTCCCTCCTCAGGCACCGCTTTCCTCCGTTGCCCACTGTGGGCTTCTTTGCTGAACTGCTATGTTTATGTTATTGAAGTGCGCTGTGGGCTGAATTATGTCTCCTCCAAATTCATGCATTGAAACCCCAACCCCTAGCACCTCAGAGTGTGAGTGTGTTCAGAGACAGGCTCTTTAAAGAGGTGATTAAGTTAAAGCGAGGCTGGTAGGGAGGCCTTTATTCAGCCTGACTGGTGTCCATATATGAAGAGACAATTTGAACACAGGGCCCCCAGGGACACAGGTGCAGGAGGACCGAGCATGTGAGGACACAGTGAGAAGGCAGGATTCGCAAACCAAGGAAAGATGCCTCCGAAGATCACAAACCTGCGGCACTTTGATCTTGGACTTCCAACCTCCAGGCTGTGAGAAAATAAATTTCTGTCGTTAAGCCACTAAGTCTGTGGTATTTTGTTATGGCAACCCTGGCAAACTAATACCAAATGCCACTTTCACCTGCCACCTGCCTGCTAAGGCTCTCTAATAGCGCTATTGCTTGTCGTGTAATGTCTTACAATCTCTGCATGTCCTTCAGGGTCTTTTGTGGGGTGAAAAAATGATATAGAAAGAAGGAGGATTCTAGGGCCTTCTCAGTTCCTGTTAACCCAGATGACCTGGGAAGTTTCTTATTCTTCCGGAGAGAGACAGTTATTCTCTTGTATTAATAGAGCCTGCCTTTAGTTTGAGTTGTCAATTAGACAAATCACTTAACCTTTTCACACCTGTTTTTGTTTTTAAATCACAAAACAGGAGATAATAATCTATTTTGTGATTATAAAAATGAAAGAGATGGCGTGTGTCTATATATGTGTATCACTTAACAAAGTACCTGGTGCCTGGGAAATGTTTAACAAGTGTGAATTTTAAAAATTAAGTATTCAAATCAGCAGCTACTAAGATATCTTCCAGTTTATCATTCTGAGTTCTATGCATAGGCTGTATTTCCCCTTGATTATTTCTCAACACAAGACTTCACCTATGACATGGCCAGTTTTCCCTGGCACGCTATGCAAATTCTCAATTTTGTTGATTCGCCCTTTAGTCAGTAGCAATCGAGTGATCACTCTGGGTCCAGTAGGAATATAGGGAGAAGACAGAACTTCCCTTATGTCGCTCCCAGCTAGGGGAGACAGACCCTGTATATAATGGTAATCGAGGATGTAACACTGTGGTAAGAGATGTCAAGGAGAAGTATGAGGGTCCTATCCTAGTGGACAGATTAAGAGATGGCTTACTTTTAGAGAGTGAATTTATGCAGAACCCCAAAGGACAGGCAGACATTATCCCGCAGAGATGGGGAAGGAAGAAGCAGCAGTGAGAGTCTGAGGTGGGGTGGAGCTTCTCCAACATTCGTGACCTTTTCCTAGAGGAGATGTTTCCGTTTTCCCTTTTCAGACCCCTAAGTAAGCCCTTTCACATTTTCAAATATCAGCCCAGTTGTTCACCATTTTTCTGAAGCCTTTTCTATATTAAACCACTGGAAACTCTCCCTTCTCTGAAACTCTAGTAGGTATTCCATATATATTTGTCTATTTAAATAATGAGCTTTCAATAATGCAAATTTGAGAGATCAATAAGCAGCGTTAGAGACCTAGGAATAAAAATGAAGAGGAAAAATCAATTCAAAAGGAATAGCATGGATGAGATTCGTATGGAACCAGGTGTCTCACTATGGGATGTGGTGGCAGATTCTGCACCACTGGGTTCTTGGCTCAAGAAACAGGCCTAGTTAATTAATGTGTGTCTTTGTGTCTGGAGACGTGCTTTTATATTTTCTTGGGAACAGGGCAGTTCTCTTGTCAGGTTTTCTATAGTAAACTGAGAATATGTCTTGCGAGATGTTTTTAATACAAAGCAGCTCATTTACCTATCTTAATTCCAGTTGTTTCTTCATTTCTTCGTGTGGGTGATATCAGAATCTTTGCTTAGCCTGGGTTTAAAAAATAAGCACCAGAAAACTAATTTAGAATTTAAAACTTGAGTAATGCTTTAGTTTTATGTATCTATACGAGATTGACAATGATGGAAACATAACCACACACTGCCCCTTTTTGGGTTTAGAATACGTTTCTATATCCAGCAGAATGGAGACAGCTTTGAATTTGGCAGCAGACAAGTATCCTCATGTTTTTTATTTTGTTAAATTTTAATGGATCAGAAACAGCAGTGTTTCTTTATTTCTATTAAAAACTCATTGCTGAGTATGAAAAAGTACATGGTCTTTATAAAAGGTGCTCAACGAATTTGGCTACTTGATTTCTTAGAAACTTCCATAGAGCTCAATCAGTCACATCAAGTTGAGGCAATTTAGGGAAAAGTATTAATATCGGTTTTATAAACAACAATAATAAATGATTACTTTGTATATTTATGGCCTGCTAGGTACTGTGCTTGGTGATTTATATATATTTTCTCCTTTCGTCCTTCCACTGCCTCTGTGAGGAATGGGGGCCCTTTTCCCCAGTTACAGATAAGGAAACTGAAGATCGAGATCCCGCAGATAAAGGAGGAGACAGGCTTGAACTTGGATCAGTCTGGCTCCAGTTGAGACGTTGTCACTACTTAAATGCTGAACCTGTTATTAAGTAATATCTACTCTGCTCTACACAATGAAATGGAGGGAAAGAGAAAAGTATCCTTTGAGTTCCTATCCTTCTTTCCTCCAGATGCCACAACCCTAGTTATAACCCCTTCTTTTCCTCTTGTCATATCATGCTTTGCAGAGAGAGAGAAGTGACAAGACACTCTAGCCTGGGTTTTGGTTCTGCTCCCCTTTCCTGAGAAGGCCATCCTGCCCTGACAACATGACTAAAAAGAGTCTTGCACAAACCACTCACTATTGAGCATTCATGGCGAGCCAACAGTTGCATCTCATGGGCAAGCGTGTGTTGAAAGAATAGCCAAGTTTCCCTCTTACTGATGTTAGGGAAGGAAGTTTCTAATTATAGGACATGAAAACAAAAGGGAAAGAAAGAAAGAAAAAAGAAACTGCGAGCTTCATATCTCTTCCTTCAGATATAAAAGACTGTATACACTCACCAAGAGTGGTTATTTAGCATAGTTGTAAGAAAAAAACAAAACCTATTTTGTGAGTATTCATGATACTCGTTGTGCAACCCAGTTGCAGTAAGATTTCCAGGACTGAGCCAATTGTGGGAGGAAAACCATTTTCCTACTGTTTCATGTAGCTAGTTGGACAGAAATGCCTTAATTCCACAGAAATTTGAAATATCTGCTGCCAGTATTAGCAATTACAGGGAGAAAAAAGGATGGATGGATGCCTATTCCTAACTGGAATTGAAAATGCAGTCACTGTCTGACAATAATAACCAGTGATTTTGTCCTAAAGAAAGTGAACTTACACCAGTGATTTCTCCACAGGACTGCTTTGTTGCTTCCTTTGAACATAACTGTGGAATAAAAATTATACATATAAATTAGATCTACCCATGTGTATTAAATTTTTTAAAAGAAATTTTTTAATTTTGAAATAATTTAAGATAAGAAACTGCAAAAATATTACAGTTCCCATATACCCTTCACTTAGCTTTCCCTAATGTATTAATGTAATAATATCTTACAAAACCATAGTACATTTCCAAAACCAAGAAATTGACATTGATACATTGCTATTAATTAAACTACAGACCTTATTTGAATTTCAACAGTTTTTTGTGTGTATTCGATTTTATCCAGTCTGACAACCTGTGCCTTTTGACTGGTGTGTTAAATCACTCACATTTAATGTTATTAGACTGTATGGTTGGATTTCCAGCTGACGTTTTGCTCTCTGTTTTCTACATGTCTCTTTTCTCTTTTATTCCTCTGTTCCTTATATTAAACAGATATTTTCTAGTGGTCCATTTTAATTTCTTTGTTGATATTTTAATTATATTTTTGAGTGATTTTCTTAGTGGCTGCTCTAGGAATTAAACTATACACCTTAATTTGGTACAATCTACTTCATATCGATAATAACTTGATTGTAGTAAAGTCCAGAAACTTTGGTCCAATATAGTTCCAATCCCTTTCTACTCCTTTGTGCTATTATTGTCATCTACATTATGTCTGCGTATGTTGTAAACCCAGTAATATGGTACTGTAATTTATTGCTTAATAAATTCTATATCTTTTAAGGAAGTTTAGAGAAGAAAAGAAAATATTTATAGAATAATTTATATTAACCTACCTATTTACTATTTCTGATACTCTTCATTTCTTCCTATAGATTCAATTATCTTCTAATGTCATTTCCTTGCTCCAGTAAAGTACCATTCCTTCTTCTCCTTTTGTGTTGTTTTTTTCATATATATATATCACATCTTTAATTAAGCACAATAAAATTTTATAATTATTCTCTTATGCAATTGACTTATGCATCAGTTGAAAGAAGAAAAGATATAATATAATATAATATATGTTACATATATATATATATATATATACACACACATATTGTCTCTTAAAGTTGTCTATATACTTACCTTTATTGGTGTTTTCTCTTTCTTTATGTGGATTTTGCTTACTATGTGGTGTCACTTCCTTTCAGCCTGAAGAACTTTCTTTACTTTCTTTACTATTTCTTATAATCCTGTCTCCCAGCAACAAATTCTCTGTCTTTATTGATGTGACAATGTCTTTATTTCTCCTTCAATTTTAAAGGCTAGTTCTGCTGGATGTAGTATTGTTTTACAGTTATATTTTTTCAGCACTTTAAATATGCCATCTCATGCCCTTGGGCTTGGATGAGAAGTCATCTGTTAATGTTATTTTGATTGTCTTGTATGTGATGAACTATTATTCTCTCGCGCAGCTCTTAAGATTTTCTTTTGGTCTTCATTTTTCAACAGATAGGCTATGATGTGTCTAGGTGTAAATCTCTCTGTATTTAGCACAGAATTAATTGAGCTTCTTTGAAGTATTTTTAAGCAAATTTGGGATATTTTCAGCCATTATTTCTTTCATTTTTTTTTCCTCCTCTTTTTTCTTTCTTCTCTCCTTCTGCGATTCCCATTAGTATACTTGATGTTGCTGTCTAGTCTCCGAGACTCTGTTCATTTTCTTCATTCTTTTTTTTTCTGTCTGTTCTTCATATTGAATAATCTCTATTGCTGTATCTTTAAATCCACTGATTCTTCTGCCAGCTAAAATATGCTGTTGATTCTCTTTAGTTAATTTTTCATTTCAGTTATTGTGCTTTTAACTCCAGAATTTCTATTTTGTTCTTTTTTCTCTTTATTGATATCTCTTTATTGGTATCCTATATTTGATATGTTTTTGTGTCATATTTCCTTTGATTTTTTAAAGCATGATTTCCTTTAATGCTTTGAACATATGCGTAATAGATGCTTTGAAATATTTTCTGTTAAGTTCTTAATCTGGAATGCCTCAGAGATAGTTACAGTTGACTGCATTTTTCCTGCACATGGCTCACACTTTTCTTTTCTTTGTTGTTGTTTTTGAAAACTGAAAATTTTAGATCATACATTAGTTGTAAATTTTATATTGTGGTAATTTTGGATTTTGATCTTTCCTTTGGAGAAGTTATTGTTGCTGTTTTTTTCTTTTAATGACTTTCTTCAATTTGTTCTCAGGGATCTTCCCCTGTAGTGTTCAGCCTCTGATGTGTGTACTCAGTTGTTTTTTATTTGTTTGTTTGTTTTTATGTTTAAGCCTAGTTTCCTAATGGTCGTACCTAGGTCAGCATAGCTTAAGCTACAGACCAAAAGTTTTACTTAAGCACCATAAGTGAGTGTGTTTTCCACTCTGCCATTTCATCTGCATATGGCTTAGCGAATGCTTTCAACATTGAGGGGGTTTACAAGTCCTCTCTGGTTTTTACTTTCTGCATTCCTGAGGTCTCACATTTATACACAGCCTTCCAGGTCAACAGGAATAAGTGAGGCCTTAGCAAGGCTCTCTGTGCTTGTCTCTTTTGCTAAATCTCCCTTTTAAATTTCTGGCTGGTCTGCTTTTTTGTTGCTTGTGCCAACCAGTATGGACCCAAATGGTAGCACTCAACTTCCCTGATTGTTTGCTACTATGATCTCTATTTGACAACACCCTCTGGCATGGAATTTTCCATGCTGTACTCCACATATAGTTATCTTCCACTCAAACCAGCAAGGCAGCAGAGTCACAAATCCTCAGGGCTGCCCTGCCTTCCCAGTTAGGACTTCCATGCTGTGGAACTGTGGGCAGGTAGAAGAAACTCCTTGCTAAAATGTCACAGACTCTCATTGCTCTTATTGAGATTTAGTAGATTTTTAAAAAAATAAATGCTTTTCATTTGTTGTAAGTCCCTTTGGTTAGTTTTCAGAGTTATAAAAGGGTTGTTTGTGATAATTCTGCCCACTTTTTCAGGGCTTTTTGGGAAGAAAATTTTCAAAGTTCCTAATTCTGCTATTTGGAAAGTTGGTCCACTTATGTATTGTACTTTCAAGTGGAAGCTTTGACCAAGACCCTAAGATATAAAATACTAAAATGGGTTGTGAAACAGCCTATGCTTTATGTTTTTAAAAAAGCAGATGAATAAGAGTATATAAATCTAAATCTTACCTACTTCACAGTTATTAAAACATTGGACTAGTAGAGATGTGAGGAGAGATTTGGAAGAGTTTTGTTGTTGTTGCTTATTTGTTTGTTTGTTTTGGAGACCACTGTTGTGAGTACAGCCCCTCTTCTTTTGAGGAGGAGATCTGGGAGGAATGTGCCTCCTAATCCCCAATCAAGAGAGCAGCCTTTAAGGGCACTACTCAAAAAGCTCATCAGAAGGTTTAATATTTGTCTCCTGCAGTAGGCTGGTGTCTAGTCATGCTTAAGAAATATAAAGGGACATGGGTAGCAGAACAGAGAGTTTTATTTGGGAAGTAATTGCATTCTCAGAGTCTGTTGAAAGAAAGAAAACGAGAGTATTTTCCGTGGACTAAAGAGAACCCTGGGAAGGGGCCTTAAATCACATACAAGAGATTTTCCTGGAGAAGTGAAAGAACCTCAGAAAAAGAAAACTGGAAGTGGACCACGGGGTGTATTGGGGCTGTAGAAGAAAACACAGGTTCTCAGCTAGAATAGAGATACATTGGCCCATGTCAGGGAACACAGGGAAGAAATCTCAAAAATAGAGAATCTCAGAAGAATTCACAGAAAGCATTCATGAAAGAAAAACTCAGCTTTAATTTGTACCAGGCCCAGAGATCACAAAGCCAGCTTATAACCGTACCAGTGAAGTAATAGCTTTTTTGCCTTCCTTATCTCTCCTGCTTCATTTTTCTCTAACGATGAGAGGTTAAAAACTAGAGTTATGGAGCTTAGAAAGCGTTAGACTCTAGGCAGAGGAGGAGGGAAGAAGCCAATGACTTCACTCTTTTCTTCCAGTAACAGCCTCTGGCTTGGGTAGGAGAGAGACTTTGACCCTAAATGGACCCGGCATTTCAATTTCTAAATTCTTCTTCTATTTTTTTATATCCAAGAGTTAACACAGAATTTGTGAGGCAGAGTGAGGTTTCATCAAGGCAGGAGGAGAGTTAACCCTAAAGGGAATTAAAGAACAAAAGAAATTTGCTCCAAGATTAAATACCATGAGTCATATTTGTTTAATGTCTAGTTATCTTCTAGTTCCTAACGTAGTGGTTTTACACACATGCACGTGTGCATGTACGCAAGCAGAGACAGAGAGAGACAAAGAGAGTGAGAGAGAACAAACTAGACCACAGTTAGCGATCTGAACCATATTTCTTGCTTTTGGCTTTAATACCAGGGGAGTCTAAATCCAAGTCTTGCTGTAGGATGACATAGTGGCTAATAGCTAGATGGTGAGCATAGTGGTTATGAATAAAGTCGCTGGAAATGAGAAAAGGAACTAAAGTTGCTGACACCAAACTTTGGGCCCCAGAAACAGATTTCCTTTAAACATTTGTGTACTAATCTCACTCGTTCTGGAATTTCACTTGTTCTGCTTTTTTTTCCCTTTATAAATAGAGATTGATATTTAACATCCTTTGCTATTAAGAAGAGTTAGGAATAAAAAAGAGGGACAGCAAAAGAGAGTGGAGCACTATTCTGCGAATTTCCTTCATGCATAAACCTGGCATTACCTTGAGTAATATCATCTATGCATCCATCCATCCATCCATCCATCCATTCATTGAACAAATCTTTATCCTGAGCCTACCATATACTTTAGGCTCTGTGTTAGGCACTAAAGATAACTCTGCAACAAGACAAATATGGTCTCTGCCTTTATGCATCTTTAGTTCTCTCAGGGACAGCAGACATCGTGTGAGTGGAATGAAAGGCGTGAAGGAGAAGTCCAGAGTGCAAGTGGAACCAGTCATAGGCAACCAAACATCCTCCGAAGGTCCCAGAAGGCTTCTCTGTGGATGTGACATTTAAACTGAGTCCCGAAGAATAGGTCAAATTTACAGCTAGTTGAACATTAGTTCCCTACAAGATGCTACGTGATCTTGCCCCTGCCTATATTCCCAACTTCATCGTAAGCCGCCTTCACGTTTGCTCACCATTCGCCAGCCACTTGTTTTCTCTCAGTTCCTCCAACTGCCTCCCTGATGCATTGTATTCTAAATGCTCTCTCTGCTCACCCTCTATGGCTGGCTCCTTTTTAGTGCCCAGCCTCAGCTTATTCTTTGTTTCTGTCTTTTGCTTGTTTCCACCATTTTATACAACTTAGTTTCTGATTGTTTCATTTATTTCTTGGATTCCTTGTTTTCTGATTGTCCTTTAGAAATATAAGCTCCAAGAGGGAAGGGGATGTGTCCAACTCATCCCTTTTGCCCCTCCAGTCCCTGGAACCATACTGGACACACAGTAGTTATGCCTTAAATGTTTGTTAATAAATGGATAAATAGAAGGGGTGTGTTACAGCCCTGAGTGGGCGAGAGCTTGACACATTTGAAGGAAGGAAAGAGAACCAGTATGGCTGTAGCATGGAATGAAAAAAGGAGAGTAGTGGGATGAGCTGAGGATGTAGATAG
>NW_012148286.1:1378569-1386196 GCF_000956105.1 Propithecus coquereli | reverse complement strand
TATAATATTGCTTTCTATTTTTCACACTGAAAAATGATGAAGTGAGTTTAAAAAAACAAGGGCATATCAGGAGATCCCATTTTTGTAAAAAGAAAAACCCCCAAATTCAACTTCTCTTTTTCTCTTTTACTCTAAATATATAGATATGCATTGAAATAGCCTGGAAAGACACACATCAAAATGAAAATGGTGATTATACTTTATTCACATCAGCAGTTTGTGTTTGTGACAATGAGCATGAGTCATTTTTATGATTTTTTTAAAAGGTGATGTTTAAAAGAAAGAATCATTTAAAAATTTAAAATGTATTCGATTTATTCTGAAATAAAAACATTTTAGACGTTACATATTAAATACAAATATTAAAGATATTTGAAAAGATTTTCCAAAGTAGATGTGACTTATAGAATGCTGAAATATGTGTGTGTTGTTTTATAAAGTCTCAAGGAAAATATATATGATGAAATAACAAGGGTGTTCCTTGAAGAGGTTTTTTTTTTTCTTTTAAATTTTAAGTAAAATGGAGTAATTATAGAAGAAAAAAGGAAAGTATAGAGAGTGTTTTTCCATTAAAATATTTTCACTGAACTGCTTCTAAAGTAAACCGGTACCTTAGAACGAACGAACATTTCTTTTAAAATGTCATTACTAAAGTTCAAATTCAGCATGAATATATTTTTAAAATTCTCAACAAATAGCTAAGGTGAAAAATCTTCCTTTCTTATCATGAATTTGTGTAATGCTGACCCAACTGAGAAAACAATGACATGGGGCTTTTTACTTATAAACAGTACAAAATAATTTTAATTTTCCGTAATTTCAATGCATTTCTCATAAAATACTTGGCAAATGACAAAAAAAAAACCAACAAACTTTGCAGTTTCCTAATAATAACTCACAGAATAAATTTGAACAAATAAATATGGAAATTAAACAGTGTCATCAAAATATACTTACCCTTTCCCTAAGTTATGTGTGATGCCCGTTAATATACACAGTTAGGGAACTCAATCCATCTGGCTCCCTTGGGTAGACTTTTACTTCCTAAGTCCCAAGCATACTCATCATCACTTAATCCTGGATCTACATCCAAAAAGAAGCTTAACAATAGTGATTGTTTATTTTGTAGGTTTTAAAGAAGCTAGAGTGCCAGAGAAGATCTTTGAAGTGTGAAAAGACTTCCCGTAATTGAAACCAAAATGTCATTTATAGATCCTTATCAGCACATTATAGTAAGTCATTTACTGTTTACGGATTCTTTCTGGGAGCAGGGAAGATGTGTTTCTGTGTATTGCTGGTGTTGGTAGTAAAGTGAAACTCTATGACAATCCCTGGATTTGTTATTAAACTCATATGAACTTAATGTGGCACATATAGGCTACAGTACATAATAAAACTAATTCATCTCTTTTTTTTAATTACTGTAAGTTTCCAAAAAGGGACTTGGAGGGAAAAAATTCCAAAACATCTGTAACAAAAATGAACTTTCATGGAACAATTAAAATGTATTTATCACTTAGCAATTATTAGCCTGCATAGTTTATACTCTTCACATGACTTGGTTGAGAGAAGAATAAAAGATAAAAAAATTTCTGAGTTCAAGGTTATATTTTGGTATGCATTTCCAGGATGATTAACTCCGTAAACTTTCCCTTTGTTAGATATGTTTAAATAAATCTTTATACATTATTTTTAGTAAAGAGTTAAGTGATTGAAATTTTAGCCTGTAATTTTCCAAACTGCACTGGAAATATATATTCTCTCTTCTGACCAAAAACCAGAGTAGAGATTTCCTTGCTGAAATCACCACTTGAGACCCAGTTAGGTTTATATGAACTAGAAACAGTTTTTATGGATATTAAGGAATAATCCACAGCCTCATTTTTACTTAAAATGAAACACTGTTCTTTTACTCTGCATCCTTTTCTAGCTACCATCCTCCTCCGTGCCCTGCCTGGATAGCAGGGTTTACTACATTACAATTCTTTGTGGTGCCCCTATTCCCCTCCATTCACAACTTGAATCATTGAACTGGACTCCAATTCGCCCTTCCCCTTCGCAAGAAGGTCTAATCAATGGCTTCTTTGGTGCTAAATCCAATGGACTCTTGAGTTCCATCCCTTCCAGCCCGCTGTGCTGGTCATCCCTCTCTTCGTGAAACTCTTCTCAGATTTCTCTGGTTCTGTTTCTTCTGTTTTCTTGTTGGTTACCTCTCAGTTTTCTTTTGCAAGCTTCTCTTTCTGTTTTTCTATTTTTTTTTTTTAAATCGAGGCAAAACATATACAAATTGCATAAATCTTAGTTGTTAAACTTGATGGATTTTTACATATGAAACTATCACCCAGATAAAAATACCCAATCAATAAATCCCTCCAAAGGTAAGCAATATTTTACCTCAATTATCATGGGTAAGTTTTGCTTGTTTTGAGCTTCATATAAATGAAATGTCTGCGTTCAACATTATATATATGAGATTCATTCATGTTGTTGTGAGTAGCAGAATTCCACACTTTTACTTTGCCATGTGGTATTTCATTATTCAAATTTACCGCAAGCTATTTATCTAGTCTACTGATAAACTATCACGTGTTCCTTGAATGGCAATGGTCATTTGCTGTAAACCAGGCAATGATATATGTGTGACTTCATGTCTATTCTGTTCTATTGGTCTAATAGTCTATGTTTTCATCAATATCAATCTATCCTCATTTCTGTAGCTTTAAAATGTGATTTTGTATATAGTAATGTAGATTCTTCAATTTTTTCTTCTTCAAGATTATCTTTGCTATTTTTAATCGTTTGCATTTCCATATAAATTTTGGAATCAGTTTTTCAATTTGCATACGTACAGACAGAAACACAAAACTTCTGAGAATTTGATTGGTATTGTAACGATTCTATAGGTTAAATAAGGGAGAGATGACATGATAATGATGTTGAGTCTTCTAATCCATTAATAGCTCATGAATCTGATCCCAAACTAAATATTACTTAAATCATCTTTAATTCTCTCAATAATTTATTGTAGTTTTCAGTAAGAAATATTTATATATATATTTCTTGATATTTGATATTTTAATGTAATTATAAAGTGTTTATAAATTTCATTTTCCGATTAGTTGCTGCATTTATATGGAAATACAATTGATTTTTTTATACCCAGTGACCTTACTGAATTTCTATTAATTCTAATTTTTTTTTGTAGATTATTTTGGATTTTTAACTTAAACATTCCTGTTATCTGTAAATAATGCCAGTTTTAATTCTTCCTTTTTAATCTGTAAATATTTATTTATCTTTCCAGCTCTACTGATTGTAGACTACATGTTTTAGGTATATCCCATAAGTTTAGAAATGTCATATTTTCATAATTACTCAGTTAAAATATTTTCTGACTTTTACTCTGATCTATTCTTGGTGCATGGGTTACATAGATGTGTGTTACTTAATTTTCAAACACTTGGTAATTTTTTTAGTTGTCTTTTTATTGATATTTAATCTAAATTCCACCGTGTTCTGAAAATATACTCTGTATCATTTCTCGTTGTTCGTAATATATTTATACATGGTTGTGGTCTTATCTATTTTGCTGTTTCATATGCAACAATATGTTCCATATTCAACTTTTGTTTCATGAATTTTGAAGTTATGTTATTAGGTGCAAATTCCAAATTGTATAGATTTCTGTTGAATTAATGTTTTATCATTATGATAGCTTTGTTTTTATCTATAATAACTTTGTTTTAAATTTTATTTTGTTTTTTATTAATATAACCCCTTCCAGTTTCTTTGGTTAGTGTATGTATCCTTTTATTCTTAACCTACATTTTCCTTACATTTAAAATGTACTCCTTGTAAAAAAGATATAATCAGATATTTTTAAAAAAATTATATTAGATAATATTCATTTTCTGAACCAAGATCCTGTTTTCCTTTCACAATTATGGATTTCTATAGATGAATTAAAAATGAAGTTACGTTCTTTTAAATTGCTTTTTCCTATGAATGAACTGTTTCTATATCTTATGTACATATTAATCTTTTGTTTCTCACCCCATCACGTCAAGAGAGGTGGGTAGTTTCTATAACTCTCAGAGAATTTAATCAAAGTTTTCCTTCTCAAACTTAACATGGAGTCTGACATTTGGAACTGAGAAGAATGAAGATAAGGTTACATTTAGGCTTTTAATTCATTCTACCTCTAAATCTATTTCAATTTTTTATTGAGCACTTATCACCATTTATTGAAAGCCACTGTTCCCCACTTGTTGTCCACAGGCACTGGTGATACAAAGATGAATCAAACAGACAGAGTCCCTGACTTGGTTGAGCTTATGTCTAACAGAAAAGATGAATAATTTATTTATAATAATTATCATAATGTAAAGTAATGCAAGCCCATAATGTAAGGGCTCTGATAAGAGACAATGAAGATTACTCTGGGAGTATGCAACAGGAATAATCAATAATAGGAATCCTTCTGGGAAGAATTCTTAGAGGAAGTGACATATAGGTGTAGACCTGAAGATTTAGGAGGGGTTACTCAGGTCAAGAAAGAGAAAATGACTTTTCTGGATTAGGGGAAAAAAGCATATGTGAAGTAGTCTGCAAGTGAGAAAGTACATGATTTAAGGAAAGAAAAAGTTCAGTATGGTTGCAGCATAATACATGTCAAAGAACACTGTTGTTTGGAATGACCACCACTGTCCTGCCTGATCTGGCTGGGCCTTATCGCTGAATGCTGTGTGGTCCCCAGGCGTCCCTTGTCAGATGACCTGTGAACTGGCCATTCAGTTTCTTCTTTTAACACAGCAGAGTTTATTTAAAAATCAGACTGGATATCTTAAGCCTCAGAACTGGCACCTTTTCCTGCAAATTTTGTTAACTACGGCAAAATATTTAGGCTAAACTAAGTACTTATGTAACATTTTAATCTGATAAAGCATGAAAAAAACCCACATATTTGTATCACATTTTTCTTCACCTTCTCCAACATCAGACTTAGGCAGTGAATTAGTATTCTGATTTTTAGCACTTTTAAATGAGGAGATCCTAAGAGCTTTATAGTTTTTTTCATCATTCTTGTTCTTGCTGTGTGTATATAAAAAAAAGAACTGTGGATGCACATGTATGTGTGTGAATTGCTTAATGGCAAAATTCTCTGCTCTGGTTTATTTTCAAATACATAAGTGAACACACTCAACACAGAATAATATTAGTAATAAGGAAAGATGGGGGAGATCAAGCCAGCTAACTAGTAATGAGCAGATGGTGCCAAGCAGGCTAACATAGCTTTGGCTGCCTCCAGGCACAGAACTCTGGGCTCATTTTCACCACACGTGTGATGCAGGAACATGTTAGGGAATCCTGTGGGCTGATGCAGCAATTTGCAGCCAGCGAGCTCATTTGCTTCCAATCTTTTAAGAAGGTGGTAGAAGACAGAGTGATAAATATGTGACAGAATTTAGTTCCCCCATGTCTTGAGTTGTTGGGAGGTACATTTCAACCTTAAGCATATTTGTGCCTTCAGAATTCATTGAAGTTTTTTTTTGACCAGGGAGGCATCAACTTTATAAGGAGAGGTCAAATATAAAATATTTATAAAAATTTCCATCATTTTACTCCGAAAATATGAGTCATATCCTTGAACTAAAAAAAAAGAAAAATCCACTCCTCTTTCTTCCATCTATTAGCAGTGGAGGTGCACAGCCCACATTCACAGAAACTAAGGTGGTCTTCTTCACATTAGCGACAGCCAACCACATGAATAGGCCAGCATTATTTCCTGCTAAAATACAAGGGCCTTTCAAAAATGTCATTGTAGAATGACTAGAAATTTTACCAAAAATATAGAAAGCTATTATTCCAGATTATTACGGTAACATAGGAAAAGCCCCACCACTGGAGAAGTAATCAAAGAACTAGTGTTCTGGTGGCAGTTCTAGTCTTACCAGTTACGTGGTCATAAACACGTGGACTCTTGAGTTTTAGCTGCCTCATCTGGAAAACAAGGGATGAATGATGCCTGGTGTGTCTGCCTCACCGACCTTTTTTAAATAATACATTGTTATGTGTACAACATTATTCTTTTGAAACTTAATAAAGTAAGATATTTTCAGAAAAGTCAGAAAGTGAGATGCTACTGGGAAATCAGAAATATAAAAGTGATGAAACCTTTATTACAAAAGCGCAGCACTGTGCAGGAGTTGATAATGAGTTTTATGGCAAATAGTTTAATTTTTGTGAGCACTAACAAAATCTAGAAAAGGGAAGAAGGGGAAGGCTAGCGTATTAGGGTTTTCCAGGGAAACAAAACCAACAGGAGATAGGAATGAATGAATGAACTATGAGGAGTTGGCTCACACGATTATGGAGGAGGCGGAGAAGTCCCATGATCTGCTGTCTCGAGCTGGAGAACCAGTAGAGCTGGTAATGCGAGTCGGTCATAGTCTGAAGGCCTGAGCACCAGGGGAACTGATGGTGTAATTCCCAGTCCAAGGGCAAGACAAGATGAGATGAGATGTCCCAGCTCAAACAGGGAGACAGGAGAAAGGGAATGACTTTCTCCTTCTGCCTTTTGTTCATTTCAGATCCTCAACAGATTGGCTGGTGTGTGGCCACATTGAGGAGGGCGATCTGCTTTACCCTGCCCGTAGATTCATTTGGAAACACTCTCACAGACACACACATGGCCCTCTCAAGTTGATGCATAAAGTTAATCATCACAGCTTGTGATAAGCTTCTCACCTTTCCTTGATACCAGCCATGCCCTGCCACAATCCTCTCTTTGGAGGCAGAAGTGCACACATTTAAAATTATGTTCATGTTTCTGCTCCTTTACCACAGAACATAGATCAGAAGTCCCCAGAAGGTCTCCAAGTTTACCTTTCAGTTCTCAAATTTCCATTTGGTTCTTTAAAAAATCTTCTCCGCCATTTTTTGTAGTTTGCAGTTCCCTATAGTTGTATCTCAGCCTGACTTCCGTTTCCTTGAACATCGTGAGTACAACGTAGCTGGTTTGTGGATGGGTTTGTTGTTGTAGCCGTTGGTTAATTCTGCTGGTTTGTTGTCTTGGTGTCATGCCTCTTATGTTCCCAGTTATCTTTCATTTTGTGCTGAACTTTATAATGAAAAATAGGAACAATCTTTTAGAGAGAACTTAATTTACTTCTGTCAGGCTTCTGGAGAAAGTAGCAGTTTAGGACAAATGTAATCGTAGTTGCGGGTTGGTGGTTTTCTGAACAGGTGGGATTACAGTCAAATGCTCTGTCAGGGCATGGAAGGGCTGTTCCCACTTACGCCTATGTTGCAGTCTCTGGGGTTTTCAACTGAAAACAGGAGTGTCGTTTACTAGGGTCCTCATCCTTACAGCACTCATAATCCCTCAAGACCGCGCCGCCTCTCAGCGCCGCCCCCTCTGGATCAGCAGATGCTCCCGTGGCAACGCGGAGTTTACCCCTCTGGGCTGTTGTGCTCGCCTTGATCTCTGCTCTCTGTCCTGGCAGTGGCTGCTTTCCTATCTTGTTAGCTCTTCGTTACTTTCAGGAAAATGTTTATTTTATTTTATTTATTTATTTATTTTTATTATTATTCCAGGGTATTGTGAAGGTACAAACATTATAGTTAC
>NW_012148286.1:1375669-1376704 GCF_000956105.1 Propithecus coquereli | reverse complement strand
ACCTGTCCTTCCCTCAGACACTGTTACTCCAGGAGAGTATAGATTTCTTCAGGAGTATTGAGGTAAGAAAAGGCTGACATTCAAACTTTTTTTGTGATGCTGTGGCTATTTAATTACCATTGGACTAGAATCACTATTACAATTCAGATTGCGGTGATTGTTTCATTTTAAGTATCTTGAGGATAAATTTATGGTGAACATATCATTAAATATTTTAGAACCAAGCTATAACCATCAAATATTTTCTGGTTTTCACTGCTGGAGCAGTCTCTGTGATCTTTTCCTTTTTTATGGATATCTCACTTTTTAAAATATTGTTTTTAATTGACACACAGTAATTGTACATATTTATGGGATACAGTGTGATGTTTTGATACATGCATACATTGTGTAATAATGAAATCAAGGTATTTAACATATCCATCACCTCATACATTTATCATTTCTTTGTGGTGAGAACATTCAAAATCCTCTCTACTAGCAATTTGGAAATGTACACGATAATATTGTTAACTACAGTTACCCTACTGTGGAATAGAACACCACAACTTATTCCTCCTTTCTTACTGTAACTTCGTACCCATTGACCAACCTGCCCCATCTCCCCCTCTTTCCTACCTTCCCCAGCCTCTGGTAAATGCTATTCTATGTCTATGAGATCAGCTTCTTTAGATCCCACATATGAGTGAGATAATGTAATATTTGTCTTTCTCTGCCTGGCTTATTTCACTTAACATAATGTCCTTCAGGTTCATCCATGTTGCCACAAATGACAATATTTCATTCTCTTTTATGGCTGAATAGTATTCCGTTATGTATTTATACCACTTCTCTTTATTCATTCATCCATCAATAGACACTTAGGTTGATTCCAATTCTTGGCTATTGTGAATGGTGCTGCAACAAAGATGGAAGTACAATTATCTCTTCAACATATTAATTTCATTTCCTTTGGATATATACCCAGTAGTGGAATTGCTGGATCATATGGTAGTACTATTTTTAATTTTTTGAGGAATCTCCTAATTGTTTTCC
>NW_012148286.1:1362121-1364399 GCF_000956105.1 Propithecus coquereli | reverse complement strand
TTTATTTCAGGGTATTATGAGGGTACTTTTGACAATTTTTTTTTCTGCCTCCCTGCTTTTAGATTGTCATTATTCACTTCTCAGTGTTGTTAGTATCTTAGCCTCTTTTTAATTCATTATGGACTTTTTAGCTAGTTAAGCAAGCCTGTTAAGATTAAGCAAGATGGCCTCTCTTAAGATTGAAATAAAAAATGTTTGATAAAGCTAGAGACTTTGTAATCTTTTCAGTCGCTCTGAGAATTTTGTGAGTTCCTGCTTCCCCATTCTGTTTTAGTGAATAGGATTGTTTGATAACTAATTTCCACATAGGTGAAGCGTCTTAGTCTTCTACCTGTTAATACTTACTATGTGTATGCAAACTGTTAGGCTAATAGAAACTTCTAACATTGTTGCATGTGATTTATAACAAATGGAATAAAATTAATGTATGTAGTTTGTTGGTTATTGTCTTGGGTCCAGAGGGTTTTGAAAACTCCTGGAAATGTCATGCAGAAAAAGAGAGATAATTGATTGAGTCATTGAACAGCAACAATAAAAACAAACAAACCCAAACAGGTTGGTCTGAGTTCACCTTTGTAAACCAGGGCTTCCTAGTCAACTAATACAAAGCCTGATTGTATACTTGCCGTCCTAATTTACATTTTTTCCCAAGTGCTTGCTAAACCTGACAGCAAAGAAGTGCTAATAGTCCAGCTGTAGTGACATTTTAAAGCATGCTCTAAATTTCTCAGTGATTCTGTGGTGGGAGAAAAGAGAGTCAGAAAAGGAGAAGCCTTTGGATCAAAGAATGTTCCTGGTATGCATGTTACTTCTTTTCAAGTGGAATTATTTTTAATTAGTCTCAAAGAAACAATGAGATTCTATAATGGAAGCTAATTTTAAATTTACTATCATTTTATTTCCAGGTGGAGCACCAGTATTCCCACAAGTTTACGGTGGTGGTGTTGCGTGCCACCAAGGTGACAAAGGGGGCCTTTGGTGACATGCGTAAGTGCCCTTATTTGCTTAGCTGTTGAACATGTGTAATGATGGTTCACCCGTCAGTTGCTTGAGTTCCTTGACCAGCCAGGGGCTTTGTCTTCTTCAAATGTTGTTGTCTTTGTCCAAATCTTTAAATGACAGCATTTTGAGTAGTTCTCTGATGCCGTTATCTGTTACTTCACCTTGGCTTCACATTAGCCGAGGGCACGTGGAGTGAGACAAAATGACCCTCTTGTGATGCACGCTTCTTTGGAATTTGAAGACATTTCATTTTATTCTATTTTGGAAAGAGTGCTGAGTGAAGACTTTAAACAAGCTGCCTCTTTGAAACTGAAGTTTCTCTTTCTTATACCTCTGTGTGGAATAGCTACAGAAACTGGTGTAGGATAGCCTGAAATGATGCGAACCGCAGCCTAAGAATAATGCTGAATTAACTTGTTGGTAGTATCCTTCTTCATGTTTTTAAAAGTCGTTTTCCTGACGACTCTTACCATTCAAATGGCTGGGGTTCATGAAGGTGAGAATACAAAAAATAATGGATACAAAGAAGTATTATGATGATGAATTTGGTAAAGTTTTAGATTATTGCCAAAATATAGGAATAGGTGATTTAGCTCTCAGAACGGGTTTTAGAGAAAGAAAAGAGATTGCAGTTTATCAGTCTGGGAAACAGGGCAGGCTTTCCTGCAGAAGTGACATTTTGGCTGGTACCTGAAGGAAAAGTATGTTGGTGATGAGAGCGAGAAGTCCTAGGCAGAGAAAACAAGTTCAAAGGTAAAGGAAGAACAGGGTGCTCGTGAGGAGCCAGGACAGGTCCCGCGTTACTAGACAATAGATGGCGGAGGTGGAGTTGGAGGGCGGAGGAGACTAGGATGACAGGCATGAGTAGGACAAGGACTAGGATTGAGATTTTATCATAAATGCAATGAGAAGAACTTTATGGCATTTAAGTAGTAAATCACATAATTGAATTTTCATTTTTAAAAATGTTCTGGTTTTAGTATATCAAGTATGTTGCAGAGGAATGTGGAAGATAGTTTTTTTTGCATTTTTTTTTTCAGACCAGGAGGGTCTTGAGCTTGTTGAAATAGCAATGAAAAGGCCAGTAGCGAGGGAGAAGTTAATTACTAAGAAAAGAAAGGATGTGGCTCCGTGCCCGTGCCCATGTGAATGAAGAGAGTCCAGGAAGTAGACCAATGTCAGAAGTAAGGAGGGGATTGTGATGGCAAGATTTTTGGGTGAGCAGTGGTTTTCATGAGAGGTCAGGGAGGGGGAACAATGGCAATTTCTTCAAAAC
>NW_012148286.1:1360019-1362046 GCF_000956105.1 Propithecus coquereli | reverse complement strand
GAGCTTGAGAAAATTTTGTATTGTTCTGTTGTTGAATGAAGTAGTATATAGATGTCCATTATTGTTATGCTATAGATGTTGATTGATGGGGCTGTTGAGTCCAACTATGTCTTTACTGATTTTCTGCCTGTTGGATCTGTCCATTTCTGATGGAGGGTTGTTAAAATCTTCAAGTATAATGGTGGATTCATCTATTTGTCCTTGAAGTGCTGTCAGTTTTTGCCTCATGTATATTGATGATTTATTGTTTGGCATATACACGTTAAGGATTGTTGTCTTTTTTTGGAGAATTTACCCCTTTATTATATGTAATATTCCTTTTAATCCCTGATAATTTTCCTTGCCTTGACATCTGCTCTGTATGAAATTAAGATAGTTACTTCAGCTTTCTTTTGGTTAATTTTAACCTCATATATCTTTCTCCATCTTTTTACTTTTAATCTGTATATGTCTTTACTTTTAAAGTGAGTTTCTTGTAGGTAGCATATAGGTGAGTCTTGTTTTTTGATCCACTCTGACAATCTCTGTCTTTTAATTGGTGTATTTAGACCATTGATGTTCAAAATGATTAGTGATATAGCTGGATTAATATGTATCATATTTGTTACTGTTTTGTATTCTCTGTCATTGTTCCTTGTTCCTGTTTTGTTTTCTACACTTTTTATCCCTTTTGTCATTTTCAATTACCCATTCATTGAATGTATTCTATATTTTCTCCTTAGTATGCCAGTTGTATTTCTTTTTTTTACATTTTCTTCTTAGTGCTTGCCCTAGAATTTGCAGCATATATTTGCAACTAATCCGAGTCTACTTTCAAAGAACCCTACAGCTTCACAGGTACTGCAAGTATCATATACCAACAAACTATTTCTAAATTCTCCCTCTCATCTGTTGTATTATTACTGTCATTCATTTCACTTATACATAAGCATATATATGTATGTATGTACATAAAACAAATACACAATGTTGCTATTAATATTATTTTGAACAAACTGTTATCTGTTAGATCAATTAAGAATAAGAAAAATAATACTTTTATAATTTTTTTGCCTTCACTTATTTCTTCTTTGATGCTCTTGTTTTCTTTATGTAGATCTGAGTATGTGAGTTTCTGATCTATAATATTTTCTTTTTCCTCTCAAGAACATCTTTTAACATTTCTTTGAAGGCAGGTCTAATGGCAACAAATTCCCTCAATTTTTGTTTGTCTGAGAAATTCTTTTTCTCCTTCACTTTTGAAGGATAATCTCATAGGATACAGAATTCTATGCTTTTTTTCTCTCAACATTTTAAATATTTCACTTCACTCTCTTCTTGCTTACATGATTTCTGAGGGAAAGTCTCATGTGATTCTGATTTTTGCTCCTCTATACCAGCCATCATCAGAGGCTTCATTGTGTTATATATTACCTCGATGGTTCAGAAGATTTGATGGTTAATATAAATATTCAAAGCAATTTTCGCCCTTTGCAGCCTGGCCCATTATTCATATTTGGCATATTTTTAACCAGGCATATTTAACAGAAAATATTTATGAGGTTTACATAGAAAACACGTATCTCAATGGATTAAATTTGTGGAGATTGTAGTTTTAGATAGCAATTATTCAAAGTTATTATCATTGTTTATAAACCTGCTTTTTTTTTTGGTAGTAGGGATGCACGTGTGGTTTTTGATTATAGTAAAAGGCAACACACTTTTTTAGAAAGCATGTATGTTTTTTCATGATTGATAACTTTATGTATAATACAATATTGTTTACTGAGAACTCTTTTGGGTGTTGAAGATAATTTCTTTTTGAAAATAAAGTTGAATAGTGTTATCTTGAAGGATTTTCATGCTTCTTTGCCTGTTTAAACAAGGTATGTTTATTATTCATGACTTCGTCTCTTCTCTGATGCTCTTATAAATCTGAATATTATTTATTGATAGAGAGTGATTTCTTCTGGAACTATTGAGTGCTATTTTTTCCCCTTACATCTTACTATTGCTTGTCCTTATGAATCTATCTATACTTTATTTTT
>NW_012148286.1:1353679-1356559 GCF_000956105.1 Propithecus coquereli | reverse complement strand
TACAGTGCCGAACACCTTATTTTTGAGAAGTCGTAGGAGGTTATAGTGAGAAAAGTTATTGCTCTCACTTGTCTAAGAGAAATTTTGATGATATTGCTTGGTGAGCTTGATCTATACAAATTACCAAGTCAGTTGAATTTGGGATAGTTGTATAGAGCAGTCCTTTAAAGATAGACAAGAACAGAACTATAAACACTATGAAAGATGTTCTAAGATCTCTGAAGACCAGAATTACTGAACCCTACATCCTCTTTTGTTGTGTATAGTGCCTGCATTTATTCAAAAAAGTAAATTTCTACAAAGCTCTATATGTCAGTAAAGAAGAATGACTATTGGAGTTTTGTGCTTTCCCTGTATATGTGGGGGCTTTCTCAAAGATGCCACACACATCGAAAACCAAATAGCTAATTCCTGGCAAAACATCTCTATCTGCTTTTTAAAAAGATCATAGTGATATTATATCTGTTTTTTATTTTGTCCTTTGACAAATCGTCCTATCCTAACTAGTTACATTTAGAAATGCCCGTCTGCACTGTTAAAACGTCAGAATGAGATCAGCAGCACCCCGTGAACTATCTTCGGAGGGGTCAGAGCTGACATTTTAATTTATAACATCTCATCCATTTCCTTGTTTTCACCAGAGGGTGTTGGCTGGCCAAGAGCAAGACAGCAGCCAGTCCCTTCCCAGACATGGTGGCTAATCTCAGTGTTTCTCAAATGTATCAGGTATACCCAGTGCTCCGGGGCTGATCCCTTCTGCATTCTTTTGCTCACAGTTCATTCAAAGAGGCAGTTTGAAGTTCAAGTTTGCACCTGACTCAAAATCATTGCTGTATTCTTATTTTTAAAAAAAGTAGTTTGAATTTAATTTGATAATATTACTATAACTCTTACTTTTAAAGCTACAGAAAGTTGTAGTAGGCGTGATACGTAACAAACAGCACGCCATCATTGCGTCAGTGCTAACTGTTGGGTTGATGTGCGTTAAACTCCATGTTCTGTGTTGGCCCTTTGCTCTTGTAACAGGAGACACATATTTGCAGAGTGACCAGGGTGACAGTTAAATTTCAGTTGATAATAGAGTTTTCTTTGTGCTTATATGTAAAAGAACCGCAACCCTAGCCACAAACCTCATTTTCTAACCAAATGAAAGAGCTGACACCAACGCTACCTAAACTGAATTTCTGCTCCTTTTAAAACGTGTTGGAGAAAACACAGATCGTGTATGATAATGGAGAGCTGGTCTCAGAATTCAGAATACATACAGCCATGTTTTATTCCCTAAGAGGAAATCAGATAACAGATTCTATAGTGTTCTTTAAATGATAAAATACCATACAAACATGAGATTTTTAGAATATCCTAATTATGTATATGTACTTAGACTTCTTTTCTTACCTGGTTCCTTTATTAGATACTTAAATCTCTTTACAGAATGAGCGTCATAAACATTAGGGCTTCTAAGGACAGTTGTAGGACTGCGGGTGGATCTAACTGTCCTTAAGTATTCAGGAGACAGTGGAGCTTAATGAGCACATTTAAACTTTAAGAAAAAATAAATGTCTTTGTGAGAATTATAAACACACGCATTTGAGATAATTGTTATAAGATTGCATTGATTAATATCTTAAAGTACTCTTTTAAGATTTTTTAAAGAAACTTAAGCTTTTGTTTTTCAAAATATCCATGTCTGTGGGTAAATGATGTTTGATTTCAGACAAACTTATAGCAAGATCTGGATCAAGTTACTAATTTCTAAAGGGTTGTGCCATTTGCCGGCCTGAGGCTAGACCTAATCTTCCTAAAATCGAGCTTCTTAAACTTCAGTGTCCATGAGAATCCCTGGAGGATCTTGTTAAAAGTGTAGATTCTGATTCAGTAGGTTTAGGGAGTAGATTCTAAATTTCTTACATACAAGTGATGCAGACACTGATGATCCATGAACCACATTTTAGAAGGTGGAGTCTAGGCAATTTCGTCTCTTTCATGTTTGCCTACCCTGAGATCTAAAGGACTTATGAGCAGAACGAAGGCTTTCAATATTCCATAACGAAACAAAGATTATTCTAAGGGTTTCTTTTTTTTTTTTTTTGCTGATTTTACTTTTTTTAAAAAATAAAATAATCATGAACACCTTAACATTTTTTATTTTTTAATTCCTATAAAGTATGCTTAATTACATGACCCATTACATTATCATTGAGAATGGTAGAAATAAACACAAATGCCTTAATATCACAATTATATTTTTAAATTCTGAAATTCTTTAATACTGGAATCACGAACATATCAGATTATAAGCAATGAAAAAAGAAGAGTATGCATTTTTATTGCTCCAAAGGTCACAGTGTTAACTTGAAATCAAATAATGTATAAAATGTTCTATATACATTCACAAATATACACTTACCCTCGTATACATAAGGATATCTTTCATAAGCATTTTAACACAGTTTAATGCTCCCTCAAATTAATTCGTGATTGTGTGATATTTAGGATATCTAAGAACTCAGGCAGCATAACTCTAGGTACTCTGCTTTGAACCTCTGCTACATTGCAAAACGTTGTTTTATTCCTCCCTGAAAAGAGCTTTGGTTGAGATGTGGCATATACCTGTGGTGTAATTAAGTGTTCCCACTGCATGTGATTTAGATAAACCCTTAATGTTAATGAAAACATGGCTGTTCTCCGAAAAGGATGTTTAAATTTTCACCTTGCATATATTGTCTGAGAATGTAAGTGCAAAACCAGGGTGAGTCAAACAGAATGGAACATTTTTTTTTTTAAATATTAATCTTTCTTTTTATTTATTTATTTATTTATTTTTTATTTCAGCATATTATGGGGGTACAGATGTTTAGGTTACGTATGTTGCCCTTG
>NW_012148286.1:1352630-1353629 GCF_000956105.1 Propithecus coquereli | reverse complement strand
CAATTGACTTTTGTATATTAACTTTATCTCCTACAATCTTGCTATAATCATTTATCAGTTTTAAGTGTTTTTTTGGTAATTGACTCTATCAAGTTTTCTACATAGACAATCATGTTATCTATGAACAAAGTTTTATTTCTTCTTTACCAGTCTGTATTCCTTTTATTTCCTTTTCTCGTCTTATGGCATTAGACATCTAAGACAATGTGGAAAAGGAGTTATGAGAGGGAACTTCCTTGCCTTGTTCCTGATTTTTGCAGGAAAGCTTCTTGTTGTTCACCATTAAGTATGACATTAACTATAGGCTTATTGTAGCTATTCTTCATCAAGTTGAGGAAGTTCCCTTCTATTCCTAGCTTACTGAAAGTTTTTATCATGAATGGGTGTTGAATTTGGCCAAATGCTTTTTTGAATTGTTGATATTATCATCTGATTTTTCTTCTTTAGCTTGTTGATCTGATGGATTATAATAATTAACTTCTGAATGTTGAACCATCCTTGCATAACTGGGATAAATATCACTTGGTCATGGTATATAATTCTTTTATATTTTATGGGGCTCAATTTGCTAATATTTTGTTGAGAACTTTTGTGCCTATGTTCATGAGAGATATTGCTTTGTAGTTTTCTTTTATTTTGTTGTATCCTTGTTTGGTTTTGGAATTAGCACAATGGTGGCCTCCTACATGAGTTAGGAAGTATTTCCTCAGCTTCTATATTCTGGGAGAGATTGTATAGAATTGATATTATTTTTTCTTAAATGTGTGGTAAAATTTATCAGTGAACCCATGTGAACCTAGTGCTTTCTGTTTTGGAAGGCTATTAGTTATTGACTCAATTTCTTTACTAGATATGGGCCTATTCAGATTGTCTATTTCTTCTTGTGTGAGTTTTGGTAGATTGTGACTTTCAAGGAATTAGTCCATTTCATTAGGTTATCAAATTTGTGGGCATAGAGTTATTCATAGTGTTTGTTTTATTATCCTTTTAGTATCCATG
>NW_012148286.1:1339636-1343330 GCF_000956105.1 Propithecus coquereli | reverse complement strand
AAGTCCAAGTTTCAAATATGTCAGAATGGAACATTTTTTTAAATGTTTTAGACCACGTGTCTTCTTCTGGGGATTCATGAGGAACTTTGGGTTTGTACTACATTATGGCCTTGAGGAAACAAGAAACACATAATGCCTTGACCTCTACCTTGAGTGGAGATGGCTAGTCTAGGATGAATCGGCGACAGTGCTGATGTGGGCCTTGTGACATGAGGGACGCCTGTTCAGCATCCTACAAAAGTTCCTTTACAAACCGATTTTGACTATGTGTTCATGTATAAAGCAGATATTGAGCCCTAAATATTCTCCAGTGTTCAATTCCTTTTTAGTGATACTGTGTTGCTTTTTACGTCTTTGTAGTCCTGTAGAGCAATTACCCTAAAAGTTAACACATCACAGTGTAGTAGCATGGATATTCTACATATTCACACTCAGGACCATGAAATCTCACCTTACATGCTTTTTCTAAATCACATTCATGTTGAATCTGAGTCCCCACTCACCACAGTAGGTGGGTGGTCTCCCACTCTCCAAGGTCCGCCAGGAATTCTAGGCATTTAGAGTTGCCTGTAAATTAGGAGTAGGGCCTGTGTAAGCTTCACCGTATAACCTTCCGTTAAATGTTGTTTTCGTGGATCCTGGCCTTCCGCTCTTGACAGACACTGAAATGCCTCTTAGAGCAGTCTTCCCCAGCAATCATACGCACACTTAGAGACCCCACCACCATTCTCCAGGTGATGGTGTTTAGAGTTCAGAATCCATGGCCATCCTGTAGTCACCGTACCATGTACAACGCACAAAAGGCATGGGTTTCTAACACTTGCAGAAACTCAAAAAACCCAAACCTGTAAAAGTTTTCAGAAAGGTAGCCCTCTTTCCTTCAGTCTTATCTCTCCAAAGCAGCAGCCTCAATCCCCTCACCTGTAGGGACTGTCCACTTAATCCTCTTCAAAGGACCCAACTTTCAAGACAAAGCGTTAATAATTCCCTGGGAAAAGGAGCTTAGAACTTAATCTTCCTGTTTGTAAATGTTGGGGTGAGATTGGGTATGTGTGTAGAGAAATATTATCTATTTAATTTTTTTTTTTTTAAGACAGAATCTTACTCTGTCAGTCTGTGTGGAGTGCAGTGGTGTCATCATAGCTCACTGCAACCTCAAACTCCTGGGCTCAAGCAATCCTTCTGCCTCAGCCTCCTAAGTAGCTGGGACTACAGGTGCACACCACGACGTCCAGCTAATTTTTGTATTTTTTTTTCTTTTTTTTTTTTTATTTCAGCATATTATGGGGGTACAGATGTTTAGGTTACGTATGTTGCCCTTGCCCCCGCCTCCCCCGCTAAGTCCGAGTTTCAAATATGTCCATCCTTCGGGTGGTGCACATTGTACTCTTTGTGTATGCAAATACTCGTCCCCTCCTCCCTTCTACCCCCCTCCCCCCTGCCCAACATCCAATAGATGTTATTCTTATATGTGCATTTATGTGTTGATCAGTTAATACCAGTTTGATGGTGAGTACATGTGGTGCTTGTCTTTCCATTCTTGGGATACCTCACTTAATTTTTGTATTCTTGACAGAGATAGGTCTCGCTCTGACTCAGGCTGGTCTCGAACTGTTGAGCTCAAGTGATCCTCCTGCCTCTGCCTCCCAAAGTGCTAGGATTACAGGTGTGAACCACCACATCTGGCGCTATTAATATTTGAGAGTCTTCTTTAGCAGCAAGCGCATATAGAAATTACTATGAAAATACATTATCTCTTTCTGGTAGCCATTTTTTAATTTCGTGGTGATCAGAAGGTCCAGGGAGGAGGCAGGGCATCTGGGTGAAAGAGCATGTTTCCCAGAGACAGACTCCTCATTAGCCCTGTGTCCTTGCGCAGATTCCTCTCTCTACCTTGCTCCGTCTTGGGGATGTTGTCAGAATTCAGTGCATTGACATATGTAAAGTACTTCTATACCTAACGCATAGCAAGTTCTCGATAAATATTACCTATCGTTGTTAAAATTATTTTAAATATCAACATAAAAATACATTTATTTCTTAAATATCATCTTTGTGTGAACCAAAGAATATTTTTTGAGGTAGTTCACTAGGACACTTTTCAGTTTTTTACTTTGGAGACAAGAAATTTCTATTCTGAGTTTCTGTGTTGACCAGATTATTGGATCCTTCTTTTACAGCTTGAGAGAAACCAATGGTGGAATGGTACTTCATTGTTAAGCCTTTTCTAAAAATACCTGGGCACAGCTCACTGCTGAGCTTCGTTGGCAGCTCTCTGGACGTCTGTTTAACACCTGGGACTGTAGTTACGCACTCGTAAGATCGGGGCCTGTGGCTTATTCACTTTTTGAAAGATTAGTGCTCCGAGTCTGGCACAGTAGTAAGATCTCAGGGATTACTGGATTAATGAATAGAGTACATAAAAATGTGTAATTGTTACTCTCTTCTTGGATATTCCTTCCTTTTTTTGCCTCATGAGGGAGAGAATTTGAAAAATAATTTTATGTGACCTCATTTTTTTATAGATTATAAATGCCTCTGTTATCCTGTCCACAGCTCACTAGATGTTTTCTGAGGTTCAATGGACAGGAAACTTCACAACACCTTTGAATTAACTTAATTAATCCTCTTAGATTAATTATGGAGTTTCAAATCTTATTTTTCATAAATGGCATTGCTATGGGCCTATAGCTACTTGATACCCTAAGATATATCTTTTTTGATTTAAACATTTCCCTAGTATCAGCCCTTAGGTTATGACTGAATATGAGTTTTAGTTTATTAATTGTTTTGGAATGTTTTTGAGTATCCACCCAAGATTTTAAAAATTCTAAATGTAATGAAATTATTTCCCAATGGTCTTTTCATGGAAGATAATTTTAAGATAAGCGTTCCGTAACACATGTCTCTCTAACATCTCTTATCTTGTATTTTCTATGTAGTGGAGAAATATAGTGTGGTAGGAAAGGATTACTGTTCCTTATTCATTTAGAATGTCAGGTAGTTTATAAAGTTGTCAAATGATTTTTTTTTTTTTTTTTTGAGACAGAATCTCACTCTGTCACCCTGGCGTCATCATAGCTCACTGCAGCCTCAAACTCCTGACCTCAAGCCATCCCCCACCCACTTCCGCCCCCACTTGGCCTCCCAGAGTGCTAGGATTACAGGAGTGAACCACTGTGCCCCACCAAAGTTGTCAAATGATATTACGAGAAGTTATTCCTTTTCCTCTCTAAATTTCAATAGATGCTTTTTGTTTGTATGCATGTATTCATGTGTTTTAGGTCTAATGAATAGTGAATAATACTATTCTATGATATTGCAGTAACATCAATTGGTCTTTAGGTGGATTTCCACCCCATTTATTCAATAGAATAAACAGAATTATATTTCACTAGTATATTTGGCAGCAATGCTCTGCAATATAGTAAAAATACAATCCTATCAAAATGAGGGATATATTACCAATACTAATAGGACACCATCCACATGTTCTTTTTTTTTTACAAGACCTATCAGTGATGGATCTGACTCATTTTGTTATTTACTAAAAATGTCTCATATATGAACTTCTTCATGTTAAAATACTTTTCATATTTTTCATTTATATACTTGAACATGTTAGTGTTGTACCAAGTAAAGGAAAAATTTATTTTTAAAAACTATTTATTGATTTTTAAAAAATTTATTTTAT
>NW_012148286.1:1331159-1338826 GCF_000956105.1 Propithecus coquereli | reverse complement strand
ATAAAATTCCAGAAAAAAATGTTTTTAGTTGGTCTATAAGGATAATTCAAATCTCCAGATGCAAAATGAAATAACAACTTTGAGACTTAAAACTTTGGAAAAGAAATGTTAAAGAAATATAACCCAGTGTTTATTCCAATAAAGCTCCTTTATTAATGTCCTCATCAATAAATGTAGAGTATATGCCATCTATTTAGTTCTTGTTCAGTGCCTTGAAGAAGAAAAAGAAAATATAAGCATAATACCTATACTAGATAATTTTATTGAGTATATATTTTATACTAGAGAGTAAGTATGGCTTAGTGGTTAGAGTAAGGACTCTGGAACTGGCTTGCTTGGGTTCAAATGTCTCTTCTACTCTTTGTTAACCTTGAGGATTTGGACAAGTTACTTAGCTATTCTATGTCTCAGTTTCCTCAACTATTAAGTGGGGGTAATAATCATACCTTTTAAAATGAGGATTAAATACACAATATAGGTGTTTGCTAAATAAATAAAAATGCTAAGCAGAGTTCTTAGGACTTGACAACATAGTTCAATTATTCATTTCAGTGACACTATGAGATATATGCTGTCATCATTTTAATTTTACAAATGAAGAAATTTAGTTAAGTATGTTAAGTAAATGGTCCAGGATCGCAGGATACTGTTTTGTGGCTAGAACTCAAACTTGTCTCACTCCATGGTTTACTTGTGTGGAGCTTTTGCCTTTGATCAATTTGTAGTCTAGTTGGGAAGATAAAATGGGCTTAAATAACACTTTCGAAAAGTGTTGGCAATAGAAGAAGACTTTGCAGGTTGAATGGAGATTGGATTGGGTTTTATAACTTAAGTAGACTTTTAATATGTAGAATCATGTGGGGGAATTTCAACTTGGAAAACAATCATAAGGAAAGTTTTTGAAAATGGGATTGAAATAATATATCTAACATATATTATTTAGGGAACTGAGCTATTTTTTTTACGATTTATGCTAGTGAATAAATAACTGGTAGTGAGAATTATGCCTTGTTTTAGTGCAGTGGTTCTAAACAGAAAATGATTTTGCCCCCAGAACACATTGGGCAATATCTAGAAACATTTTTGTTTGTCAAAACTGGGAATCCCTACTGGCATCTATCTATCAGGTAGAAGCCAGGGCCAGCACTTTAGTGCGAAGAATTATCTGGCCCCAAATGTCAATAGTGTTAAGGTTGAGAACCCCTTTTTTAATGAAAAAGAAGAATTATTCTTGCTTACAGTAGAGTGGAATTCATATATAGCTAAATCCATATAGCTAAAATGAATATTATGAATAAATTAATATGCTTTATAATGCTATGTAAGAACTTCTGGAGAATTACTCTTTCTATTCAATCTACATAGATTCTAAGAAATATCCTTAGATTATAAACATTGAAAGTATTCCAAGCATGGATACTGATTACAAAGATATTTTTGTTTCCTTCCAAGAAGCTATCATAGAGATTTCAATAAAATGCCAATGCTGGCAATAAAAAAAATTTTAGTTCTGTTTTAGATCTAAATTTAGCTTTCTTTGGGCTGTTTTGGCATGTATTTTTCTCTATTTTTCCATTTTTGTCAATATTCTTTGAAATAATTCATTTTAACTATAGCCAGAGGACAGTCTGTCTCATTAATGTATTGATACTAAAACAATTGTCAGTGCAATGTGTTCCAAGTGAGTTGTGAGTGGATGCTACTGAGCCATCTTCCTGACACATCGGGCAATGTCTAGAGATGCTAGTCTAGATATCACTGCTGTTGCGCCATCTTCCTGACAATCATCTGGCTGATGGTACTTTCCGATAGTTTCGTGTCTCTTTGCAAAAGGAAACATGTGATTCTAGGAAGCACTCTTATATATTTTGAGGCTATGAGAAAAAGGGAAATAAATGATAAGAGTTCAAATTGGAGACTCTGCCTCATAAAAAGGATTTCAAAATGGTATTAATAAAACCGCATTGTAATTTCAAATGAGGAAAAGGTTTTCTGTTTACTTCAGTTCCTAGGCAATGCTGAAGTTGTTTTAAAGGTTTTTCTCTTTTCTCCCAAATATGTATAGAATAAATTCCAAAGTTCTGTTTACTAAATCATATTGAATTCTTCAGTAACTTTTCTAGCTTCAGTACTTCCCGCAATCCCCACGGATTGCCTTTCAGCTTCTATAGCCTTAACAAGTCCAATTTTGAGCCCTTTCCGAAGGAAGCAGGAGTTGCTACCTGTGAACAAGTTCCCTGGCACTCTACTTTTCCTTGAAGTTATTATTAAGGGAGGTCAGTATTTGGACATAAAGATTAAATATGAATACACTTATAAGAAATGACTGACATTGATTTACATCAACATACAAATAAATAAATTGGGACAAAACACTAGGAGGGTTGAGACATATTTCCATGTTACCAAAGAGTAAAAAAGGAAGTTAGAGGGAAGATTGTTGTGCCTATGATAAAGGTCGCCTCTTCCACAGTATTGCTCAGGGTTAGTCCATCAGCTATTCCTTTAGTAATATGTACCATGTTCTCATAATGTTACAGAGTTTATGTCAGACTCTTGGTTACAATAGTGAATAGGAAGGGTACGATTCCTACCGTCATGGAGTTTATAGTTTAATAGAGGCACAAAGAAGTAATAGTTATTAGTATTGGTATATTGACAGAGCATGAACTTTGACTTCATAAAGACTGAGTTAAAGTCCTTTCTCTGACTGACCTGTTCAACTCACTAAATTCCTCTGGGTCTCAATTTCTTCACCTATGTGATGGGAATAATAATATGTAATTAACAGGCTGAAGCTTTATGTGGAATTATTTTTTATGCAGATGTATATAGTTGAAGCCTCTAGGGAACATGATTTATAGTTACCAGTTTTACCTGATAAGAAACAGAACAGCTAGTGGACTAGGGAAGTATGAACTAGATAAGGGAAAAACGGAGAGAACATCTCATTCCTTTATCCCTTAACTGTACAATCTTTGACCCTTATCTTGGATATTCTTAGGACAAGAACAGCAACTTGGAAAACTTTTAGCTATCAGCTAAAACGTCAAAAGAAAAACGTAACAATATGTACAAGAAAAAGTATAGCAATGTTCTTTCAGACAGAAGGAATGTTTCTGCCATCAGTATGCTTGTGTGGAATGTTTGGAATGTGTAGATTCCAAAGATACTTCTTGGCCTGACTGTTGACTTGCCAGAGTGATGTTCCAGTGCGTGGTTTGGGGGGCACTTACTGGAAGGACCTGGTGTTCGGTGATGGGGGCCCTTGTTAAGTCTTACTCACCGTGCTGAGGCCCTGCATCCTGGGCGAGGGAAGGTCAAAAGTGTGTTTCAGAAAGATAATTGTGGTGGCAATGGGAGGGTGGCTTGAAAATAAAGAATTCTGAGATTATGGTAAAAGTACACATGAGAGGTAGTGCTTAGCCGAACTGGGGCTGTGGTGTTTTGAGTGGAATTAAGGAGCCAGAAGTGAGATGCATTTTAAAGGGGAAAAAGCTAAAACTTGGTGATAAGAGGTACAAGGAGAAGAGAATGACTCTCACGTTTCTAGCTCAGACAGCTAGAAATGATGGTACCATTATATAAAACAGGGGTGCATATTGAATGTTTTTAAGACTATATAAATAACTGTGTTAATTTCTTTACAACTTAATTTTGACTACAGGAGCAATACAATTTTTAAAGGCCTCACTTCCTTTTGAAGGATTCTAATAGAGATTTGTAAGAGATGTAAGGGAAAACCCAGTTTGGTGGAGAGTTGAGGAGAGAAAAGCTAGTGAAAGATACAAAGAGGATATATTTAGAGATAGGAAGAGAATCAAAAAATAATGATATCTTGGGCACAAAAGGAGGAGATAGTTGCACCAAGGATATTACATGTATGCCAAATAAAGTGAAAATTGAGAAAAAGCTCATTGAATTTGACATTGAAGTTACGATAGGGAGAATCGACTGATTAGGGTAATAGAAGAAGGGAGAGGACAGTAGGTTGGAAACTTATAGGAGAATGGGATTTAGAAGCAGTAAATACAGACTGCATTTATTTTTCCAAAATCTTTGATGGAAGACAGAATAGGCAGAATTGGCAGAATTAATGAACTTTTGTTCAATTTTTAGCATGTTGTATGTTTCTTTGAATTTGTAAGTTGAGAGTAAGTAACCAAGCAAGGCTAATAGTTACAGATTAAACTGGGGACTGGGGATAAGTAAATAAAAGTATCTGAGAGGAGGTGGGGTAGTATGGGGTTGAGAGAATAGTGCATGCAGACTTTTTATTCTAGAGAGTAGGATTTAAGTATGAATAAGTACCTTTTTAAATTATAAATATATTTTTAAAGTTGTGAGATATAGAGAAGGAAAATTGAAAGATTATATCTAATTCTCCCCTTTTGTTTTCCCAGCGAAATGTGAGTCTGAATTGTGTCCTCAAAGGAGAAGTAGAAAGGAGCTGATAGGTGACTTGGGAAAAATAGTGAACGTTTGGGCAGCCATATGAAGAATGGAAAAAACAAAAAAAGAACAGGAATTAGTGTATTTTCGCCAATTAAGAACCAACTGTTCATTGGCACATGCTGAAGAAGCTAATAAAAGAACATTCATTTTCCCTGAGAACAACTTAGAAAACACATATTAAATTAATTTTTTAAATGTCTGAAGAAATGAAAAGCTGCTGAGTGAACTGAGACTTGAGGGACCAGGGTCTCAGAGAGAAGCGAAGCCACTGACATAGGCCCAGTGTTCTGCAAGCTACTTTTTCCCTCAGTCCATTCACTGTATGTAGGTAGGTTTGGTTGGAGATAAAGATGTGGGAAATAGTGAAGCCATGACGAGGTAGAGAATCCAGCAGAGCTTTGGCAATTTCAAGTAATTGGGGGGTTAAAACACTTGAAAAACAGGACAGAGAGACTGGCAGTCTCACAGGGCTGAGAGAAAAAAAAAAATGGAGCTCAGAAAGGCTGAATGAAAAGGGGCCTAATAAACACCCTGTGACCCTCGGCTGGGAATCACAGAGTGGAAGTGAACAAGAGCTAGACTAACCATACAAAGATTTAAGTCAATTCATTTTTTTTTTTTAATTAGATAGAGGAGGTCTGTCCTACTCTCTCTGCCTGTCAGAGAATAATGTGGGTCCTTTGTGGAGGTAGATCTAATTCCTCCACAATTTTTTAATAAAAAGGTCTGGCATTCAGTTAAGAATTGACAAGTATACCAAAAAATATCAAGAAAAATAAATAGATCCACAAGTATTGGATATGGACTTTAAAATAACTAACGGTAATAGGTTCAAGAAGATAGATATCAACATGGAGAATTTTACCAGCGAAACAGATATATAGAAAATGATCAAATGGAAAATTTACAACTGAAAAACATAATAACTGAAATTAAAAACTCAGTAGATGGATTTATCATAGTTTGGATACAGTTGAAGAGGGAATTAGCAAACAGAAAAATAGGTCCGTAGAATATAACAATCTATGATATACGCCATGGACTTGAAGATAAATACAAAGAGTACCAATCTTAGGCATATTGTAGTAAAACTACTGAAAACTAAAGATAAGGAAAAAATCATAAAAACATAAGAGAAAAAAGACATTTCAAAAAGCAAAAGGCCAAGAGTGGATTTCTCAACAGAACAGATAGAGCCATAAAATATTAGTATGACATCTTTAAAGTGCTAAAGTAAAGTAACTGCCAAGATAATCTTGGAGAAGTTGAACAAAGTTAGATGGTTTATACTACCTGATATCATAATTTATTATAAAACAATGATAATTAAGACAGTTAGGTTGGCGCAAGCTTAAGTGAATAGACTAATGGTCTAGTAGACTAATGGAAGCCCAGAAAGACTTAACACTTATATGACCACATGATTAATGCGAAGTTTATATTGTAATGCAAGGGTTAAGGAAAATACTCCCATTAAATGATGCTGGGTCTATTGGTTATACATAGAAAAAAAATAATTGCAATCCCTACTTCATACCATATGCAGAACTTAATTCAGTGGATTTTAGATCTAAAGAGAAAAGGTAAAGCAAATGAGATTTCTGAAGAAATCAATAGAGATTATTTTATGACTGAGTAGCTAAAGTTTTCTTAAACAAAATATAAAAGACATGATTCATAAGGAAACAGATGTATATATTAGACTAAAATTAGACATTTCTTTTTGTCAAAAGATGCCATTAAAGTAGTAAAAAGATAGACCCCAGATTGGGAAAACATATTTGTAATATATGCATGTTTATCAAAGGATTAATATGCAGAGTATGTAAAGCATTCTATAAATCAATATTAAAAACAGGCAACAAGACAGGAAAAAAAATGAGTGAAAGATTTGATTATGCCCTTCACTCAAGAGAATATCCAGCTGACCAGTAAACATACGAAGTACTCAACTTCATATAGTTATCAAGGAATGTGAATTAAATACAGAAGATGTTTAAAAAATTTGCAAAACTTATAAAATATTAAGTTTTGGGAAGGATGTGCTGCCATGGTAACTATTAACATTAGTGTGTATGATGCATACAAATTCCATGTCCAAGTAATTCTATTCTTAAGACTTTCACAACAGAAACATTTATGTATGTGCTCCAAAAGCCATGTACAAGAATGTGCATAGCAGCACCAGTGGTAATAGGCCAAATTGGAAACAATCCAAATGTCCATTAATGGTGAAATTAATGGACATTAATGGTGTATGAATAGTCCAAACATTTTATGGACTATTCATACAATAGTATATTTTACATCAATAATAGTGAACAGATTGTTCTACACATGTTAATATGGATGAGGTTTTCAAACTTAACAGTGAGCGAATGAAGCCAGACCAAGAAGTATATTGTGTGATTGACTTTACTTATATAAAGATAAAAAACAGGCAAAAATATTCTATGGTGATAGAAGGCAGGGTGGTGGTCACTCTTGTGGGAGCTGAGGGAGGCTTCCAAAGTGCTGGGAATGTTCTATATCGTGGTCTGGGTGCTGGCATCATGGGTGAGTTCAGTTTATAAACATTCAACAAGCTATACAGTTACAATCTACTGACTTTTCTGCATGTATATTATCCATCAGATAAAACATTTACATAATAAAGAACTAACCTGTTGTTGAAATTCATACTTCTGTGGTGGGGCCGTCACTTTCCTAGGGTTTATGCCAGCAACTCAGCAAGCTTGGTACGTAGGTATTAAAAAGGTTGGCGATCATAAAAGCTTCTCTAAGTTCTGCATGTGTAATTATCATTTTCACTAAATCATAAATGTTTCAAAGGAATGACTACATTTGAGAATAGCATTCAGAGGCATTTCTTTCAACAAATTATTAATATTTAATTGTTGGTCTTACAGTTTCTACTTTAGTCATTTCTACTTTGGTGATCATCGAAGCATAACACTTGAATATCAGACCATCACCGTAAACAGATTGCCAGCTAGCACACCCAGATTTACTTTATTCTTGGATTTATCCTCACGTGGTCACTTGAACATGTATTTTACGTCTGGAGAGAAACAGAAGTGAATGACTGGATTGCACTTAATCTGGTCTGTGGGCAGAATAACAACTTGACGTGAGGCCAGGACGTATGTTGCCTTCTCAATGCCAAAACGTTTCAGCTTTTCTGTGGAAGTTATTATGCTATTGCTCTTTAG
>NW_012148286.1:1314433-1330008 GCF_000956105.1 Propithecus coquereli | reverse complement strand
TCACTTTATTTATAAGGAAAAATAAATAATAAGAATTCAAAGTGACAGCTATTAAATTGGATTTCAATTTATAAAAAGGTCCTTTGATGTTTTAATATACAAATGTGAAATAGGAGTCTTGTTTTTACAGTATTTTTTAAATCCTTTTGTGAGAGTTAGAATTTGTTAAAGCATATGACCCATTTAGACTCTAAGATGTCTGAGAAGATTGTTAGATCACTAACTGACTCACGCTGCTTCAATTCAACCTTTCCTTTTCCTATCTGGTTCCTTCCGTGGAACTTCACTTGCAGTTTTCTCTTTCTTGTTTGGTCCAAAAAGACCTCTCCCTCCTCTTTCTCAAAGATTCATATGAAGATCAAGCTTCAAAAGGCAATTTCCCCACCCACGATTTGACCTTATTTGTGTGTAATGATCTGGGTGACTTAGCTACTAGTCACTGGTAAAGTGTATCTGGTATTCTCTCATTCACCTTGCCTCTAAAATTAGGCTATTAGCATTTGACTCACTTCCATAATTCAAAACTGCAGTTTACGATTTGGCTTCTTGTCAAAGCCAAACTGCTTCTTGACATGCAGTTCCTGGCATTTGGTGGCTACTCAAATATTTGTTGAATGAATGAATGATGTTTACCATCTGCATGCTTCCCCATCCCGTATACTTTTCCTATTCTAGATTGCTTTTTGCTTGGCTTTGTGTTTTCTAGTATTTATGGAAAACAGATAAAAAAGAGCATTGGCCCAGTGAGAATGAACTGGTCCTATGGAATGATGAAGGGTTACGTTGTTTGACATTTAATTGGAAGTGTCGACTGAATATTCTCCTTAAAATCACATACTTACTTCTACTCAAAAGAGGAAGAATATTTTTTTCTTTCTAAGTGTCTACCACCTGCTGTTTGAAACATGCAATTCTACTTCCGGTTTGCAATCCTGAGCACCGGTGGTATAGCAGAAACATGAAGGGAAAGGAGCAGTCGCCCCCCGTCTGGGGATGTGCCAGAGTCGCCTCCTAGCATGTGCTTTTCTTCCTTGGCCCATTTCTCCTTGCCCTTCCTTCCCACTTGGTCTTTTTGTTTTCTAATTTGTCTTTCAAGGTCTTGAGAGATATAAGCGCTGAGTTGGAAACTACAATAACTGCCTGTTTCCTTTTCTCCAATATAGGATACCAAAAGTGTGACCAGAAGATGACCTACATCAGTATCACCTAAATTGTTTGTTTAAAAATGCAGACACTCCCAAAGAAAGAAAAAAAATGCAGACCCCCTAGTCCCACTACAGATCTGCTGAGTGTAGGTCTTAAAAGATGAGGGTCGGGGTCTGTGTATTTATAAGAAGCTTAGGCATCCGTATTGCATGCTCACTTTTGAGACCCTTCGCCCTTGACTAAGATGCATAAGCTCCAAGCTAAAAAACTAACTAAAAGGCAACCCCAAATGCTGATACCTCATTTGTAAATCTTCCCACTTTACAGTACAAACAAAAAGCATGCTTAAAAAATATCTTCTCTGTTATTTAAACAAACATAAAATCCTAGTACACTTCATTTCCTAAGGGTTCAAGAAACCTGTTTTACCTGTTGTGAGTAGCATCCTCTTTAGCTGTTAGGAGCAGCAAGAAAAATTCACTGTATATCACCATAGAAATGGATTTTTAATGAAGAAAATGCATTTCAGAGAAAAAAAATCTGATGACCAAGAAGGGCCTAGGAGCAGTGTTTATCAATTAAGTGAAGGGCGCTGATTACGTTATTTGATGACCACAGCTGTTGGCGAAGGTCTATTTTTAAGTTTTATTTGAAAACCAATCAATAGTTCAGAAACTATTATTTTTCCTTTTCCTTTATTTTCAAATTTTTGTATGTTTTTGTGTGGACCTCTGCACCTCCTTCTCTCCCTGTCCCCGCACTCTTGCTCTCACTTTCTCTCTTTCCCTCTCTCCCTTCTCTGCTCCAAAACTCTAAGTCCAGCTCCTCTGTCCACAGTAATCCATTCCTTATGATCTCATCCTTTTTGCTTAAGAACACAATGCCGTTAAGAGAATGATTCTTGTGGTTACAAGACCCTGGTTCAAGATCTTGCCCTGAGACTTACTAGATGTGTGATATGGGACAGACTGCTTAACATCTCTCAGTTCCTGTGGCCTCAATACCAACATAAAGTACTTACCTTACAGTGCTATTGTGAGATTTAAATAAAACTAACATGCGTAAAGTGCTTAACACAGATCCTAGTAGGCATTATTTAGATATCGTTTTTGTCGTTATTAATTATAATGTCCACATGGGAAAGAATATGTTAAAGAAAAAAGTCAGGACCTTATGTTAGGAAACCTTAAATATTGTGATAGCTGCTTTCTGTTGCTAGGATATGGAAACGTAAAGATGAGTAAGATACAATCTTTCCCCTCAAGTTGTTTACAGTATTGTAGGAAGACAGATGGCTGTATAATTTCTTCCACAAAATATGTTTATGCGCTGCTGTAAGATAAAGGATTCAATAGAATCGCTAAGAGGGAGTGATCAATATTTGTACTGCTTGAGTCACTCACTTTGTTGTTGAATGTGTATATAGTGAGAGGAAATGTAAATATTTTCTTTATTTGCAATTGTTACTTTTTATTTAAATGAGCACACATATCATGTCCTGACTCAAGCAAGCCATTATGTGAAACATAAAAATCTGCTGCTTTCTGGAGACACATCACTTTCATCTGATTGGGTATTGTCATAATAAATCTATATGACTATTAATATGAATGCCACCTGTTATAGTTGTTCAGTGTACAACCTGTACAACCATACAAGGTGACCCTGTAATAATAAGTGATACCCTCTCACAATGATTTTCATTATCTTATTTGATAAAGAGACTAACCAGGATGATTTTTCTAACATAGAAAAGTACCACAGTATTGAATGTATGATCTTGGCACCATCACAGTTCTGGGGTGAAAGTCATGCTGTAGTTAGCTGGGTGAGATTGCTATCATCTCCTAATAGCTGGACTGAGATATGGACTTCGATGAACCTGCCCTCTATGTGGATGGAGGAATTCTGAATAAATCACCTGAGAAATGGCTCTGTCTCACCGGACTATTATGAAGGACAGGGACCATAATATGTGAAAAGTATATAGCTATGATGTTCTTCTTTAACATACATATTATCTTGTCTCAGATATTTTGAATACATCGCTATAGATTCATTGAAAATAAGCTGGCAACATATACTAATAAAAACCAATTAGGAAGTGTGAATCACATTTTTGCCTCTGTCCATAGTTGATACTCCAGATCCCTACGTGGAACTTTTCATCTCTACAACCCCTGACAGCAGAAAAAGAACAAGACACTTCAATAATGATATAAACCCTGTGTGGAATGAGACCTTTGAATTTATTTTGGATCCTAATCAGGAAAATGTTTTGGAGGTAAGTGAATCATTTGGGGGTTATTAGATGGTCATAATTCACGTTGAGAGAGATGTTTGAGTTTGTTCTCTTACTGCCTTCCTTCTGTTAGCTGTAGTTGGGGTCAGGCTGAGCAGCATGGTAGACTAGCATCTGATGATGCATGCCAAGTAATATGAGCGTCCAGTGGAAATGCAGGAGTTAGGTGGGTTTGGGGAGACTTCTATCCTACCCATGTGCTTCGGGGAAAACATTTTCTGTTGTAAAGGGGAGAATCTCTGTACAACAGAACAAAAATATTTTCAATTTCTTTTAAAATAACTTACAATAGATTTTTCCCAAAATTGTGGAATTGATTTTCTACATTAATTTCTTTCTTATATTCCAAAATACAGAGGGGATAAGATTTCATTTCTGAAAGCATGATAATTGAATATATCAATCAGGAAAATGTGAAAAATAATTGTTATCTTATAGCAAATGTAGTGTCAGAAAGGAAAAGATAAAAAGTATTATTACCAGTTGGATATAGAGGAACTCAAATGATGGCTAAATATAGTTTGAGAACTTTAATTTTTTAACTATGATGGAGACTTTAGGTAATATTTCCAAAGATCTGTGAGAAATTTTATCCGTGTGCTCTACGTTTTACCCTCTAGATCACTCTAATGGATGCCAATTATGTCATGGATGAAACTCTAGGGACAGCAACGTTTCCTATATCTTCGATGAAAGTGGGGGAGAAGAAAGAAGTCCCCTTTATTTTCAATCAAGTGAGTAACACTGCAGAATTATGTCTCAACCTTATGTTAGGTAAAATCTATTTATTCTGGAAAGTTGGGTTTAACACTTGGAACATTGTATTTCTTTATATATAGAATGTTTTGTTATATAAACAGAAAGTTTCATTTTTCATTTTTCTTTTTGTCTTAATTTTTAAAATCATTCTGATATCTATTAATAGAAACTTTGGTTGAGGTATTACATTAAATACTAATGAAACGTTAATCTCATTTGTTGCTCCAAGTGATAGCAGTGGGATTAAGCAATGCCTTTGGACTCCATTGGCAAGTAGGTCTAATACAAAAAATTGGGGAGGATGAAGGGAGATGTGAAACCTGAGAAGTGAGAGAGAGAGAAAGAACAGGTAAGCAAATCCAAAGAAAAAATGTTGGGAAATTCAAACTATTCCAAATTACATATTTAGTAATATGTTTCTCTGAAGGAATATTTCTGTCACAGATAATCCTCAAATAATTAGGACTATGGTAGTGTAAGATCGGAGGGAATGGTCTTGAGGTTATTGTTATCTTTGTATTTCCAGGTTTGTTGCGTTTCTGAAAATTTGATGGTTTGTTTAGGAATAATAAAACCTTAGGTAAATTATTTATACAGAATAAACTCATTGGATTTTGAACCTTATAAGAGAGTAATTTAATAGTTTACAGTGAGAAATATAGATAACTGGTGGGCCAGTATGTGTAAGGCTGGTTAATATATTAGTTTCTTTTTGTTGGGAGGTACAATGTGCTTTTGCTCATCCTTAGAATGACTTTTCAAATCCCTCCACTCACCCACCTCCCTATCCCTTAACTCTCACCTCCTCTGTGTTGCCTTTCCTGTTACCATCACATATGACCTCTTCCTCCTTTCAATCCCCATGAGAATTATCTGTCGTGTTCATTGGGAGTAAATTGCTTACACTGTTGAATTTTTTGTCTTCTCCCTGTAAATTAAAACCCTATAGGTCAAGAAATTTGAAATACTGATTAACTATGCCTACAGAGTTAGGACATAGCTTACATTTATTGAATAAAGGTATACCTATTTAGAAACCAACTTCAACCCAAAAGGCTTCTGGATTAATTCATGCAATCAGAGTGACCCAGGTACCTTGAGGACACTCTGGTCCATGCACTTTCCGGTCTTTTTAACTTCTCTGGGAAGCATGTCTTCTATCCTGTGCCAACAGACACATCACCCACATTTCTATTGACCCCTTTTAAAGCTATTTCATTCACTCCTTTTACAAAAATTTATTGAGCATCTACTATGTACTGGCCATTGTGTTTTGTGCAAGGAATATAAAAATAATGTACAGGAAGTTCTTCCCCCAATTTTCTTCATCTGGGGTGGTAGAGGATGAAATGAAAAGTAGAAGTAAGAAGATACATACATGTGATAAAAAGAAATTGCTGGACAGGGAGTCAAATGAGACATGTACAGAGTGCAGTGGGAAGACAGAATAAAGAAATGTTCTGTTGTGAGAGGCCAGGATGGCTCTGTAGCAGTAGCTGATTTTGAACACATTGAACAGTAAACTGTGGTTAACACCTTGGCATTTAAAGCCAGGCTATTTGGTTTTTAAATCCCATCTCTGTCCCTTATCATCTATTTCATCCTGGGAAAATCACTTAACTCCTCTGTGCCTCAGTTTACTTATCTGTAAAATGGAGATAATATCTTGTAAGGAAGTCATTATGATTAAAAAATTGATTTTATTTATATATAATATACACATATAAGGATATATGACAATGTGTATTACATATGAACATATTTAATTATAATTTGCTACTTTATATTATTTAGATAGTTATGTATTAATCATATACTTTATTACATATTAAATATGTGATACTTGATTAAAAATATATAAATACTGTATATACCTAGACGTATGCACACACATATAGTGCTTTGAATACATTAAGCACTTCTTGTCATTGTTGCTATTTTTATACCTTGAGGAAAGAGTAGGATTTCAGCAGGCAGAGAAGTAGTTATGGGCATTCTAGGCAGAAGAAATTGCAAAAGCCTGTAGTCCTGAAAGAAGAAAGCAAGCTGGGGCATGGCAAGTTGAGCAGCTTGGCAGGTCCACACTGACGAGTAGTGGGGAAAAGAGCTCAGAGGCCGTCAAAGGCTAAAACCCACAGGCCTTACCTACAGCATGTTGCTAGGACGGGCTCTCAGTAAATGTCTTGCAAGGACTTTGTAAGCATGGATCGAACTTTGCAAAGTAAATTTTTTTTTCTTCTACACTTCAGTTCATGATACAAAGACTGCTTTATAAGAGAAGGTATTATGAACAAAATTAATTTCCTCTCTTGTCATTTCCTATGGTTAGGTATGCAACCCCCGGGCTCTCAAAAAGGCTTTCCACATTCCTGAATTTAAAGTAGCTTATGTAATTATCTTCTTTAGTGTGCTGAGAAAACAGTTGTCCAAACAGCTTTTCTTCATGATTCTGTTCTCAAGAGTCCTTTGCAGTTTTTATGTGAATGACAATCCTTTGAGTTGAATGAAAGGCAGTGGTAGTTGGGAGAAAGGTAAGTGTGGCTGATGGCTGAGCAGAGAGTCCCCTGGATTTTCCCCAGATCACGTGGCAGTGCCCCATGCAAGCCATGCAGCCTCTCTCTCCTCTGCTCCGAATCTCCGTCTTTCTGAGGGGGGCGGTCTTCTTTCTACAGCATTCTCAGAGGTTGCGAGAGAGAACAGTTGGCAAGGGAATAGTGGGAGAGAAGAGACTGAAACAAACCTTCCAGGTGGTTATGGCCATCTGGGATAGGAACAAGAGCACTTGGATTTGGAAAGAGAACAAATGCTTCAAGCCAAGATATTATTAGCAAAAACTTCTTTAAAGTTTTGTCATCCAAAAGTTAATACTGAGTCAACATAGGGTGATTTCCGTGGCCAGGAGACAGCCGGAGAGACACCACCAGCCTCCAGAGACCGGGATTCTCCCACTCTCGGGGTAGAAACTGGGAATTGGGAGAATTCTGGGAATTCTCCCTCCAGAATGTTTGAGTCGTCATGCTTTATTTTTGGAGTCTTATTTTCTTCATCTCCGAAATGAAAGTTTCATTGTAAATTATCTCTAAGTTCATTTCTAATTTATAAAAGCATGTGACCTAGAAAGAATATTTTCATGTGGCCATCTTCACCCAAAAGCTTTTAATTCTTCCCCTTTTAAAGATATGGAAGCTAAATAATAATAATACAAGGATAAAAATCTTTCATTCATATCGTATTACATAATTGAAAAATACTGACCTGTCAATAGATTGTGTTATTTATTAATGTGAGAGAATGTAAGGCTTTATTGTGCTCTTAAAACTTGTTAAATATTAAGAAAGCTGCAAAAAAGTTCTGTTTTCAAGGAAATAAGAATCTGTTTGCAAAGCAGACATTCTTGTGCAAACTGATAAGTAATATAATAAATAATATCATGAGGGATCTATTCATTGATTTAAATTACTTAAGTAGTTATTAAACACCTGTTATGTTCTAGGCAATATTCTAGGTGAAGGGCAAACAGCAGAAAATGTCACATAATATTCTGGTTCCCAGGGAGCTTGCGTTCTTCTAGGAAAGTAAATAGGCAACAATGAGCAAAATAATCAACACAACATCAGTTAGTAATAAATACTATAAAGAAAATAAAATAAAGGAATGCGATGTAGAATACTTGTGGGCAACCGAAGTTTGCACAGTCAGAGAAGGCCTCTCTAAAGCATTGTCATTCTTTCTCCAAATTTTATTATAAAAATGTTCAAACATAAAAAATGGAATGATATGTACAGAGAACACCATATAACTACCACCTGGATTCTATAATTGACATTTTCCCAAACACTATTTGCTTTGCTACGTATCTTCTATCCATTGATTAAACCATCTTACTTTTTTGATGCATTTAAAAGCAAGTTGCAGACAACAGTATCCTTTATCCCTAAACATTTCAGCATATTATTAACTAGAGTTTAGTACTTATATAAGATAATTTTAAGTGTCAAATGGACAGTATATGCAATATATGCAGTGAGAGTTGTAAGAGGAACTCATCCATTCATTCATTCACTTTATAAATAACCTGGTAGCATCCACTCTGTGGCGGACACTCTTTAGGCAGCGCCTATTCAGCCGTGAATGGAACAAACAAGAATTCCTGCCATCACGGAACTTACATTCTACTTAGTAAGATAGACAAAAAGCAAGGTAAATAAGTGGAAGACACTTCTGCTAGATAGTGACAATGGCAAATGCTAACTAAACCAGGGGGGAGACTGGGGGAGTGAGTGTATGTGTGTGAAGGGAGTCCCAAAGGCAGTTCCAAAAATGTGGCTCAGAAAGTCATCTCTGAGGATGTCTGAGGGCAGAAGTTGCTCCAAGTAGAAAGGCCTTGAAGCAGAGTGTCTCTGGCACGCTGAGTAGCAGCAAGGAGGAGAGTGTGGCTGGAACACAGAAAAAGGAGTAGGGAGAATGGTAGGAGATGAGGTCAGAGGGGTGAAAGCAGGGCTGGGGGTGCCAGTCATTGTGGGTGACAGTGGACATCAGTGGCTTAGGTTTGTCCTCATAGGAAGGGTGTGGTTGGGGTCATTGGGGCACTAAAGGGCTGGAAGGAAGGTAGTCCCGGGCAAGAGAACAGTCTGAGCGAAGGTACTGTGGACTAGAAAGGGCAGGGCTTGTTCAGGAAACAGTTCCTGGACAAGTCTGACGGGGGCAGAGCGCTGGTGCGTGAAGGAAGAACAGGTCCATGGGGATCAGACCATGGCAGAGTCTGACGGTGAGATGCAGCAATTGGATGTTATCTTCCTGACAGCTGTGAGTCATGGAAAGTTTGTGACCAGGTAGTGGGGAACTGACAGCAAATTATGGCTTTTTCCTCAGAAACGTTAGCAAGCAAAAAATGAGTCGTTGATACTGAAAACAGGTGGCTGCAGCTTCCAGCAGATTGCTTGAGTGGAAGCGAGTGGCGTGGGGAGAGCAAGGTAACTGGAACAAAGAATCGTGGGAGCTTTCCCGTGTCAATTAGAGTTGAATGGAATGATTTCTTGGGAGCAGCGAGGGTCCGCTGAAGCTGGAAAGCAGGAGTTTATGTAGATTCAGCTCTCCCTTAGACTATGACTTATCACTCAACTAATTATTTTAGAACTTTCTTTTGGGGGAAAGAAAGTCAATCTTAGGGCTGCGTCCACAGTTTTTGTTTTCCAGCGGGCATTTATGAAATCTGGGTTAGGTTGTGTTCATTGGAGTCAGAACTTTAGAGAGCATCAGAGTTGTTATTTGAGAGAAGCTGACACAACCTGCTGCTTTCAACCCCAGAGTCAGACAGCCGCTGCCTCGGTTGCAATCATGTCCGTTGATGTTGGACATGTTATGTTTTTTCCTCTCTTTTCCACGCGTCCTCGTCTGTAAAACAGGGTTGCACGTAGTACCTGCCTCTTAAGGTTGCGGTTATGGTTAAATGGGTTAGTGTATGGAAAATATTAAAACAGTGCCTAGCCTGGTAAGCACTAAATAAATATTAAATATTCTCACTATAATTATAACTGACCAGATTTAACTAAACATGTGTCCCATGCTTCATGAAACTGATTTAACTGAGTATTAAACTGACTTATTTGTTTGAATTTACTGACCAAAATGAACTCATTATTTAAATACTAAAGGTAGAGGCTGTGAACGTAGTGATCATTTGTTTCAAGGTAGTTCAGAATGTTCTAATCAGTCATTTACTGAATATATCAAATGTGACTTTGGGTTATGGTGGCCCATTTTAAAGTGGAAGGATTTAGAATCTTGAGAATTTAGTGTGTTTTGTATAAACAAAGTAACCCACTTCAAAAGAACTGTGAAAATGCTAAGGCTTTGAAGCAAGATAGAGAAGATTGTGCTTCCTTATTTCTCTGGATGAAATTAGTTTGTTTTGGCCAATATTTTGAGGAATGTTGACTCTAAGTTTATACTGTGTTTTAATTTGCCGTCTTTATTTAGAAGTTATTATTATTGTTTAAAAATAGCTATGTCTCATGGCTCCTGTGGCATCTATCTAATTTTGGCTAAATGCTTGCTTTGACTGTTGCTGATTCACGATCGCGACTGTGGAAGAGATAGTGTCAAAGCTTCTAAAAAACGGGAATTTTGGTGGTGAGTTCAGAGTGTGATCAGCTTCAGGATGATTTCGTTGGAAAGCTGTGTATTGATGTGTGAAGACAAAGACTACAATTTAAGTAAGTTAATGAGACAAAGTGGTGTTTGGAGAGAAAACAAGAGAACTATATAATTTTGTGAGAAATTTGGGAGATCTTTGGCCAAGATACGAAGGCCATCAGACATGGATACAGGACAGAGTTCGAATATGGGTCAAACAATTCCTGGCTTTGACCAGAGAATGCATTTTTATTTTGAGTTACTAGCAATTGAAAGTTTAACAGCTCTACCATTTATAACTTTAAAATTTTAGGGCTTTTTAGAAAGCTTTTGCATCTTTGGGGGGTCCTCTGTTGGATGGTAAGTTCTATCAGGGAGTAGAACACGTTCAACATCCAGCCTGGCACCCATTGGGCACTTGAATCACTCTGGAAGAATTAATAACTGAATGCTCATGTAGGAGCTGTTGAAAACCTGGGAAGTGCTCAGGTCAGGTAAATGCAAATAAAGCAGAAAATATTACACAGTCTCTTGAAAAATATAGACAATTACTGAATCAACATGGTGATTAGTTGTTGTTTGTTTCTACCTAGGGGAAAAAAAGAAAGAGTAAATTGACCCAAGAGGGATCAGAGTTCAAAGTAACGTTTTATTAAAAGTAACTGCTATGAATATTAGAGTACATAAGAGAAATCGTGGCGTATTTGAAGGACTCTTTCCTGATAGGATAGATTTTCAAGTTTAAAGTTATTCGACTAGGGGCATCTTTTTTGTAATTTTAAAGGCCCTCCTATTGCCACTCCCTATGCTTGCTGCTTTGGCTTCATTATTTCAAAAGGTCCCTGGAAAGTTTTTAAGAGAATTAATGGGTTAGATACTTTAAGAATGATTTTAAAGTCTGAAATGGCTTTTTGTTTTTTGTAATTTCTCTCTTTCCGTTCCTCTCCCCCTCCCCCAACTGAGATTCTCCCTTTGTAAACATCTAAAATTGCTTTCCACTGTGGAATTCAAAGAAAGGATTGTTGCTTTTCACAAGAATATAGGATGTGTACAGTCTACTTCTTCCTAGAAGAGGTGGAGTTCTTCTAATTTGTTCTGCTTCCCAGCTAAGTACTAAGGGGTTGGGGAAAACCTGGGAGATTTGGTCACCCTTCTAATTGCCCTGATAATGCAAGCAGTGTGGAAGCCTGTGATGCAGAGATGCTTTCTGCAGTGTGTGGGAAGAAGTTTATAGTCATCGTTTAATTCCTCACAGGAAGTACATATTTTTGTGGCTGTTTTATCTGAATGACATGTTCCAGGTAAAAGGTGCAGAGAGATGGTAAATGTAAGGCTTCGTAGCAAGTCTGAACATAGTGGGAGAGTTTCAAATTTCTTCCTGATTGTGGAGGAAATTGGGCAATGTGTGGAAGTGAGGATTTTTTTTTTTTTTTGAGACAGAATCTCACCGTGTCACCTAGGCTGTAGTGCAGTGGCATCATCATAGCTCACTGCAACCTCGAACTCCTGGACTCAACGATCCTCCTGCCTCAGCCCCCCAAGTAGCTGGAACTATAGGCACATGCCACCACACCTGGCTGATTTTTCTATTTTTTTTGTAGCAGTGAGGTCTTGGTCTTGCTCAAGCTGGTCTCGAACTCCTGGCTTAAGGGATCGTCCCCCCTTGGCCTCCCGAAGTGCTAGGATTACAGATGTGAGCCACAACACCTGGCCCGGAAGTGAGGATTCTAACCTATGTGACAAGCACCATGGCAACACATCCTATAACTTTACAAATGACAGAAAAACCCTGTGTTTCTCTTGTTTTATCCTGCCTTTCTTTAAAGAGTCTTGTCAGGCTATCTAGGATCATGAATATCTTAGCCAAGAAATGTTGATGGAGGAAAAAGCATATTCTTATGGAGAAGAAAAATATGATTCCAAAATAGAATGGTTCATTTTCCTTTTATTAATATTTATTCAGTTGTGAAGACAAATAGGCATTGGATACATTCAAGCATGGAATATTTTAATACATAATTCATAAATGGCTTAGGGATCTGCCAGTTGGGAAGCCAGCTTTTTCTTGAAGACTTTCTGTCATGGGGTGGCACATTGGACTGGGGAGCCTCTTCCAACTTTGACTCTTTCCCTTTGTTAGAAAACTCTATATTGACTTGTAATATTGTTCATATCATTTCCATTTCCCTATGATGGTTTTGCCTTCTGGAGATAAAAACATTAAGTTTAGTACCATTTTAATGGCAGCTTTCATGTATTTCTTTTTTTAAAATAAACAGACCATGTTTTACCCATGTCCTATTTTCTTACTAAACATCCACGGTAACTTCATTCAATATAAAATGTTTTCCAAGCTGTCTTTGGTAAAGACTTCAACTGACATTGTGAAACAGAATAGACGTAATGTTCTGGGATGTGGACTGAGCAGTGCTTCCATTGATAGGCTAGACAGCAGATGCATTAATTGTTTGGTAGCCAATCACACTTTTGCTATTATTTAACTATGTACTATTCATGTCAGCATGTGTTATACCATTTGACCTGGAACTCTTAATTATTTTATTCACTTTAAAAATCATATTTATACGCTGCATTGGTGAATATAGATTCATAGAATTCCAGACAGTGGAATTGCTTTCTGGATCAGACCCTCCCCTGATCGTATGTCTAGTAGCAATGAGATGTTTCTTGCCAATGAAGAATTGTCTGATATGCTCCCCTTCCTGCACACACGAACACTGCTCCACAAATATTTACTGATTATCTGTTGTACGCCAAATACTGTGCAATGAACTTGTAATAGAAACCTATATAAGACAGAGCTTACAGTTTAGTGGGAGAGGCCAATTTTTGTAGGGTTGATATCAATGCCTTTTGCTTACTCATAAAATTCAGTACTGAGTGAGGATCATCTGTGAGCTTATTTTAACCTTTCAGAAAGCTCCTCCTAGTTTCTTTTACTCTATCCCCTGAAACTCAAAAGATAATAAATCTAATAATTTATAGCATTTTATGTTGGTTCTAAAAATATCTTCTTCATATTTCAAGAGGCATGTCCTAGTCTTGTATTTGAAGTTACTGAACAAGTTGGCTCTATCTATGTTTTTAATGGTAACTGATATATTAAAAATAACAGCACATCTTACAGTTGTAGAGCAGCTTTCGAAGCATTCTCTCATTTGGCTCTCATGACAATCTAAAGTTGCATTATTTATAATTAAATCCACGGATAGTATTGAGAAGGTCTTATTATACAACAGATTTACAATCTCTGGAAAGACATCTCTTTCTTAATACGGTTTTGCTATGTGGGGAGATTAGTCACTCTCTTTTCTTTTAGACCAAAATTGTCTCATTGGCAGCATACAGTTTTTTAATAGGTTTGGTTGGTTCAAATAGTGTTGAAAAAATAAAAACCGCAGCTCCTAAATCTCATTAGTAGATGTTTCTTGAGCTAAACACGGTTGGCGGGGCCCTGGGTCCTGCTGTCTACTGTGAATGGCTGTTCTGTTTCCAGCTTAATACAGCCTGCAGCCGTCATAAATGCATACACATGAACTTTCTCCCACGCTTTCATCAACCCCTGGGCCATGACGGCCTCTGATTTTGTGGCCAGAGGAATCTCCTGAACAATAGACAAAACACCTCAGTAGTTTTTGTATCTTAGACAGTTTTAATGTCCTATAAATAGAAATTGTGGAACTGAACTACTTTATTTCAGTGAGGGAGGATAACAACCAGACAGAGACAATTCTTATGTTTGCTAAAATGACTTATTAAGTAACTTACATCATAAAAATAGCAAAAAGATGATTTATTGAAAAGCACCTGTAGTTTAGGGTCTTCGTGGAGCTGCGTTAACTTTTATTTTTAGGTTAAAAATAATCTGGCTCTGAAAATTCATTTTAACTTCATTTTCATTATACAAAACACATATCCATTTTATGTCCTAATCTAATTACTATATCTTTATTAATATATCTTTTTTAGGTCACTGAAATGATTCTGGAAATGTCTCTTGAAGTTTGGTAAGTGCATTTATTTAGTTTGATGAAAAACAGTGTGAGTGATCCGCTGATTTATTTTAATTGTTAAAGAATATATTTTAGATATATAAAATTATTCTGACAGCTTTGAATATATAGAAGTTTATTATATTTACTTTGCTTTTCTTTAGTTGTTAATAGCTATAAAATTAAAAAAATATTCTTATAGTCTAATATTCTTTGCTTAATTTTCTAGTAGTTTGGTGGTTAAATAATAGATGTCAGAATACGTGCTTTTTGAAAAGGCCCTCTATTTCCATAGAAATGAATGCAGTTATTTAAGCCTATTTTCCATTGTTGATTCAGGTAGATATTCAACAACATAAAAGTGAACATAAACAGGAAACTATAAGAATTTTTTTGTAGTGGAAAAACTGAAAATTGAGAGTGATTTTGTTCAGATCGACGAGCAGGACTACAAATGACGAGGTTCCATGAAGCATGTTGCTCTTTCAAAGTGGCTTCCAAAAATGAGTGTTGGGAAATCATTTACTTTTTTTCAAATGGTGAATCTTGGGAGAGGCAGATGTGCCTTGATCTCCCTGATCTCTGATCTGTCAATGAGTTAAGTAGATCCCACCTCCCTCAGCCTCACTGCCATCTCTTTATTTTAATTTTATGTTTTTAATTTTTTTTGTTAAAAGGGCTGGTGAACGCCTGCATATTTCGAGCCACTCACCTCTGCAAAGAGGTGGTTAGAACACTGTCGAAGGAACCGCTGAGCTAAAGCCAGCCCAACCGCCATCTCTTTAGACTTCCCTGTTGATGTCGAATTTACCAAAGTTACTACTACATATTTTATACAAAAACCAAACAAGTTAATTTAACATTTTCATACCTTGTGATTTGCCAAATATATGAAGATGGGTGCACTGGGTTTAGGTAGTTCTTGCTCTTATTTTGATCTCTGGAGTGTGTTGATTTGACTTAGTGATTGGAATAAATTTCCACAACCTCTCAATGTATGTCACCAAATATCACAGGTACAAGTTATTATGTTGCATTATTTTGCATTAAGTTGATCCTTCCTTAAATGTGGTATATTTTGGCATGAGATTAGAAATACTTTTATTTGACTGACTATGGAAGTAATTCTATTTGTTTAATGGGAAATAATCTTCACTGAGATAATTAGGATCATATTTTTATAGTATTAAAAACTCCTCTTTTATATGTTAATTTATGTC
>NW_012148286.1:1310433-1312938 GCF_000956105.1 Propithecus coquereli | reverse complement strand
TAATTCAGTCTTAAGGGATAGACTTTTTTAGGAATTGTAAAGAGACAATATTTTATTGGTGATAGCCTTGGCTTCTACATTTTGAGTTTATTCACATCCCAATATAGGTTGCTAGAGTTTTTGTAAGTACTTTTAAACTTAGTAGCTGGTATTTAGAGTTCAGTATTAGGACCTGTCTTATTTGTGAGACATTATTGCACAGTGGAAGTACATCACATATTTACTATGTGATCCTATCCTCTCAGAGCTTCAGATTTCTCATCTGTAGAGCTGCAATATATAATAATGTATTATATAATAATGTGTACTGTTTACTCCCATGGTTGTTGCATTGATGCAGATATAGTACCCAATGTGGTGTCTGGCATAGTGTAGTTTCTGAGAAATTGCTGCTGCCATTATTTAGAAAGGAAATGTATGTATAATTTAAGGGTTCCAAAGTCCTCTAGTTGCAACTCATTTGTGGTTATGTCAAGTTCTGCTCTTAGCAGTTGTTTTCTTTGTCAGAGGGGGCATCCATTAGACAAGGCAATTTATTAAGACTGTTTCTGCGTGTATGTTCCTCAGAACGCAGACTCTTTGCAGCGTTAGTGAGTGTTAGGAGGGTGGAATGATAAGGAGGAAATTCATGGTCAAGTAAGTTTGCGAGCTACTTTGCCAAACAAATATCAATAGGGTTCTTCAGTGAAGCACTTCCCAAAGTTATTATTATCATAATATACAACGTATCAGGGGCTGTTTGCTTGTTTATCTAAAAGATCACATACTCCTTTTTCTCTGAAAACATGCTTTGGCACATGCTGCTTTAAGATAGCCATCACTGTACACACCTGCTTTAGGTCCCTTCTTAGGAGACAGCTTGAAGTAAGCAGTCAGCATGTGTCAGTGCGGCTACTGGGGACCTGAGGAGCCGGATGGGTGGGAAACAAGACTACTGGGAATGCTGGCCCGTGACTTTCTCTGTTTTATGTTACAGCTCATGCCCAGACCTACGATTTAGCATGGCCCTGTGTGATCAGGAGAAAGTTTTCAGACAACAGAGAAAAGAAAACATAAAGGAGAAAATGAAGAAACTCTTGGGTCCAAAGAATAGTGAAGGATTGTATTCTACACGTGATGTGAGTCTGCCATTTTTTGAGTGTTAGTGTAATTTAAAAATAATTTTGCTGGGTCACTTTCTCTAAAGATTTTACCCAAATATGGCAATATTAAATTTGAGGATTATTCCTTCAGCTTTTTAAGGTAAGGTAAGCAGTTCATAAATCACAAATCTTTGAGGAAGGTCATCCCAAATGCTCCCTATATTTGGTAATATTATCAGATATAGTTTTTTATATTTATTTTTGCTTTATATTTTAGAGCAGTGTTAGGTTCGCAGCAAAACTTGGCAGAAAGTACAGAGAGTTCCCATATACCTCCTGCCCCCACACAACCTCCCAGTATTAGTCAGAGTTCTCTAGAGAAACAGAACCAAAAGGACATATATATGTGTATATATATAGTACATATGAGGAGATTTATTATGGGAGTTGACTCATGAATATGGAGGTGGAAAAGTCCCATGATATGCCAACTGCAAGCTGGAGAACCAGGAAAGCCGGTGACACAATTTAGTCCAAGGCAAAGGCTTAAGAGCCAAGGGAGAAGGTATATCTCCCACTCTGAGACCAAAGGCCTGAGAACCCGGGGCAGTTGGAAGTGGGTGAGTGCCGATATAAATCTCAGAGTTCGAGGGTCTGAGAACCAGGAGCGCCGATGTCCAATGGATGTCCCAGCTGCAGGAGAGAGAGAGAATTTGCCTTTCTTCCATGTTTTTGTTCTACTCAGGCCCTCAAAAGATTGAATGATGCCCACCCACATTGGTGAGGGCAAATTTTCTTTACTTAGTCTACTGATTCAAGTGCTAATCTGTTTGCAAAACACCCTCATAAACAGTCCCAGAAATAACGTTTTACTAGCTATCTGGGTATCCTTTAACCTAGTCACATTGATAAATAAAAATCACAATCTTTGACTATCAACATCCCATACCAGACTGGTACCTTTGTTACAAAGATGAACCTACATGGACACATCATTATCACTCTAAGTCCACAGTTTACATTAGGGCTTACCCTGGTGTTGTACATTCTATGGATCTGGACAAAGGTATGATGACATGTATTCACCATAACAGTATCATACAGAGGAGTTTCACTGCCCTAAAAATCCTCCGTGCCCCACCTAATCATCTCTCCTTCCTAACCCCTGGCGACCACTGATTTTTTTACTGTCTCCATAGTTTTGCCTTTTCTAGAATGTCAAATGGTTGGAATGATACAGTGTGGAGCCTTTTCAGGTTGTCTTCTTTCACTTAGTAATATGAATTAAGGTTCCTTCACATCTTTTCCTAGCTTGAGAATTCATTTTGTTCTAGTGCTGAATAATATTCCAGTATTAGTCAGAGTTAGTCTGTATGTGCCACAGTTTAGGTATTTTTTGATATAGTTTTTTAAATAGGTATAC
>NW_012148286.1:1292174-1309166 GCF_000956105.1 Propithecus coquereli | reverse complement strand
ATTTATTGAGACACTGTGCTACCTACTGATATTTTGAGTTCTTTTCATTTCAATCATTTGTCATTTATTGAGACACTGTGCTACCTACCTAAAGCTGAGATGGTTAACACTGAACAGTTACTTTCTTTAGTGTGTTTAAAGCCTAGTTTGGGAGGAGGGTATTTAAAACCAATGACATGTTAAGTCCTTAACAAAGAGGTGTGAAAGGAGGGATGGGAAGTGCTTGCAGGAGGGTGACTCACTCTCTTTCTCTGCAGCAGAGATTATGGAAAGTTCTCTTACAGTGGATGACTGTTGGCCAAGCCTTGAAGTATGAGCTTGGCTAGAAGAAAAGGGAGGAAATTGATACCTCTGTCAATTCTTGGTCACCACGCTCATTTGGGAGACTCTGCCTTTGCAATCTCAGAGTTTCTCTGTCTAGTTTCTTTCCAGTTATTCACAAGAATTATTTTCTTCACTCTTAACGGCTGACCACTCTCTGCTCCCCTCACAACTGATAGACCTACCTCCGACTTGGAAGTGAAAAGTTATGAGATAACAAATCCTTTATTCCTTGCCGTAGGATTGACATACCGCATAACCAGTGCTTATCTTTCACAACTTCCCTCTTAGTTGAATGGAGAAATATTCCCTTTTCTTTCTAATAAAAATCCCCATCAGATATAGATCACAAGGTCCTCTTAGTAACCCCAGTGTGTCTGTTATCCAGTTCTTCCCAGGCTGCTCTCCACTGATGCTGTCAGCCTCTACCTCTGCATGGATATTTCCCATAAAAAATAAACATGCTCTGAACTCCATTATAAAAAGAAAGAAAAAGGAACAGAAAAATCTCCCTAAATTCTGCATTCCATTCTCCATTCTGCTCTATTTCTCTCCCTGCCTTCACAAAGTTCTCCAGAATTTTCTATGCAAGCTCATTCTATGTCCTTACTTTCCTGAGGCTTCTGCCTTCATTATTCCATTGCAGCTGCTCTGCTACTCACCGGTACTAATAAATGCAAAGGATCTTGTTCTTGCCCTGTCTTACCTAACCTTGCAACTGCAAATGACAGTGTCTCCTCGCTTTGTGAAACATTGTCTACCCTTCACTTTCTGTCTTCTCCTGGTTTCCATTTTGCTTCTTTGGTTTTCTTTACCATATCTTCTTCTGAGCAGTCTTTAAATATAGTAGTTTCTCAAGACCCAGCCCTATGCCCTCTTTCTCCTTATTCTACACTCTTAAGAAATTTCTCTCCCACTCATGATGTCACCCAACACCTGAGTGCTGAGGACTTTCACACGTATATCAACGACTTAGAACCTCCCTTTTGAGTTTCAGACCTGAATATCTACAGCTTTACTTGATTTCTTCACTTGTATAATCCCAACATCTCAGACTCAGCATGTCGAAATCTGAACGCACGATCTTGTCTTTTCTTAATAGTTCTACTTGTGCCTGTCCTCCCTCTTCCCATTTTCTGTTCACAATGAATTGAGAGTGTGATCTTTTCAAAAAACATATCTGATTATGTCAATTCTAAGCTTAAAATCCTTCTGCTGCTCTTAGGATCTCAGGCCCACAGCCTCTCTCCAGCTTCATTTTTGCCAGTTGATCCCAAATTCATACACTCCTCCCAGCAAGCACCCTTAGTTCCCTGCCTCTACAGAACTCTTCCCCAATTGGAGCTCTTCTGTGCATTGTTCCTTCAAGCTGCAATATGCCTTCCCCTGTACCATTCTTCCTGCCACCCCACCCCCTTGTCAGCTGACTAACTAACTCCCATTCTTTAATCAGCACATAGAACATTTATCCTGAGATTCTCCCTCATCATCTTCTTCATCTCCTCCCTTCCTCCCCCCAAGTCTATGTTAGATCTCTCAGTCATATTCTCTTATAGGACATTTACGTACAATATCTTCTCAACATTTACCATGATTGTACTTTAAAAACACTTGTACAAATATTTGTTTAATGACTGTTTTTTTCCATTAGAATGTAAGTTTTTTGAGGACCAGGACAATGTCTGTGATAGGCATTTCTATACTCCAAGCATCTAGCATAACTCCGGGGATGGTAGATCCTTGGTAAATATTTCATTGTATAAGTCAGGGCACAGATTTAGGTGGTGGTTTGGCATTGCATCCATGGTATGAATTAGCTAGAGAGAGAATCAGGGTCTCAATACACAGGAAAACCAGTATTAGGTTGTCTGGGAGAAGACACAGGTTAAGGAGAGAGTTTGGATGGGATTGTGGTTTAGACTGTTGGATTAGAAATGTGTGTGGGACATATTGGCACAGATGTCCAGTTGGCATTTGCTTTCAGGTTCTTCTTTTCAAAAAGCAAGTTCCTGCTGCCACCCCTAGTCACTCTCCTTTTGTGGAAAGGAGTGGTAAGTCTTCTCGGGAAAATAAAAGTTGGCTTAATATTTGTACAAATGACAGCATATTAACTTTTCTGTAACAGATGGGGAATGAGGTAATTATGCATTTTTCTCTGGAATATCCCTCAAAAATATCAAATTCATGTGTTTGGAAGTCATTTCGAGAATTGCAACTTTTGCTTTTGCTATTTTTGTCTAAATTTTTTCTCTTGGCAGAAATAATTCATTTGGACATATCGGTACCACCCATTCCCATAGCAAAAGTAACATTTTTCTATTTTTTTGTTAATCCTTGAGTTTCTTAAGCTCCCACTGTCCTTGTTCCCTGCCAACATCATGACTTTCTGTTCAGTACAGGCCAGTTGGCCTCCTTAAGGTGTAAAAGAGTGGGCTCTTCTGGCAGTTTGTGCAAAGAAAGGGAAAAGTCCTACTCAAATCTCAGTGCAAAGACTGTGACTTTCTTGTTCACAGTTTTTAATAAACAGGCAACATCCAGTTTAGGACCCTAATGTTGACTTAAAATGTTGAATGAATTTGGGTATATTGTTTTACCTCTGTGCTTCACTTGTAAAATGGAGATAATGTCTCTTATTAGGGTAAGAGGATGGGTACTAATACTTGTAAAGCATCCAGCAAAATATGTAGGGGACACATAGTAGTTTCTCAATAAAGCAGTGTGCATTATGTGTATTATTGGTTGCTGCTGTTCTGTAGCATAGCACCCTGGGGCAATAATTGTTAAATTTAATAAGGCCTTAGTTTTCCTGCCTGGATGATGAACTAGTCAAATAGTCAAGGTTTCTAACAGCCTAAGAGTTTATTTTCTTAAGTACTAAGATTTTTTAAGAAAATTATTCATTTTAATTATTTGGATGAAAGTCTTTCTGAAATGTATAATTCCTTGCTCAGAATGAACTGATTAGGGTCTGCTCATGTCTTTCTCCTTTGCAATTAATTACCATTTTTCCATGCTCTGTGTGTCCCCTTGAAATAATTTCTTCATACTGCCTTTTTTCCCTTCAACTTTGTTGCTTAGATTTCAAATCTGATAAACAAGCTTGTTGTTAGAAATGTCTCTAATTAGTGTAATTTTCCCATGAGTAAAGCACTGAGATCTTCCCTGAGCAAGATATATAGGACTTTGTGTATGGGGATTTTTGACATATTTTTGATTGTTCAGGGGCCACTGTTTTATATTTTCCTTTCCTTTCCTTTTATATTTTCCTTTCTATATTTTCCTTTCATGGTCAGATGAAGTTTCCAGATTACAGTCTCCTATGTGAAGTGAAATGTTACTATACAGTATCTATGTCTCCTAAAAACTGACTATAGCAGAGCACAGTTGGTTGGGGGACTGAAGTTTGGAATTAGATTAGTGGGGAAATGAGAAAAGAAAAATACCTTGACTTTCATCAGAGCATAAAAGAGAAAAATGCTTCTTCTTAAGAAAGAGTGTAAGGACTGCATTTCAGTTTAAACAAATAGATATCTTTGGATGAAAAAAGAAGTACAACATGGACCTTAAATAATTTATTCTCTGAATGCTACTCTGTACTTTTTGTTTGTCATATTGTCAACACTCGTGAAAAGAGAGAACATCTAGTCAGGGCAGGGAGGCTGAGCAAAACAGTTTCTGAAGGAGGTCGTGGAAACCAACCTTGAGTTGTTAATGAGAATGATTATTTATTTGTTTATGCTGATTCCTTCATCTAGAAGATTTGTCCTCTTAATTCTACCTTCATTCTGACAATGGCACTTTTTACTGTCAATTCTTAATCCCCTTTGAAATTGTAAACATTGAAGGGCAGGCAGATAGGGGAGGACTCCCTGTAGCAGGGTACAGGAAGATGAACTGAGCAGGTGTGGGCTTCCAAGAGTCAGGTTTCGGGACTCAAGAGGTAAACAGCCAAGAAATAAAACAGAGCTAGAAACTGGTCTAGAAAGCAGATACCCAAGAGGCCCAGACTGCACTCAGTGGGTGGGGCATTATGAGGGGCCTAAAGGTGTCTGGCTGCTGAGGAATACAGAGCTGTGAGGGAACACGACTCAGGAGAGGCAGACCAAATCCCACATGCCAGGAGCAATGAAAGGGAAGGCATACGGGGACAGGTGCTAGATTTTCTGCAGGTCTTGTTGCTTACTTGAGTAAGCAATTGCACTCCACAATGTGAGTGGGCTTCATCCAGTCAGCTCAAGGCTGGAAGAGAACAAAAGACTAGCCTCCGTGAGCAGGTGGGGATTAATCTGACAGCAGACTTTTTAGATTTCAACCGCACCATTGGCTTTCCTGGGTCTGGAGCTTGCTGGTCCACATTATGCATCCGGACTTGCCAGTCTCTATAATGGTGCGAACCATCTCATGGTAATAAGTCTCTTTCTGTGCCGATATATATACACACATCACATACATCCTATTGTTTCTGTTTCTTTGAAGAGCCCTGACTAATACAGGGGTCAGGGGGACACAGAGACAAATGTCTTTGTATAATTGTCAGATCTTAAGATCTATGAAAAAGTAAAAAATCCTTGAGCACTTCCGGATTTTCTTTTGTGAGGAGGAAATGAATATCTGTAAGCCTATGATAACTAAATAAAAACACAGGGTTTTTGATGAATAAAAACTCATTTCCTGCAATCATATGAGAGAAATATGAGAACTATTTGTTAGCATCATTTATACCCAAATACTAGTAATATTAAGTCTAAATATAACCGAAAACTTTCTCAACAACACTTGTTTGATTCTTTTATAATTAGAGCCAGGACTAACAGCTGCAGCTTATAACTCCCCAGCTATTTCGTCGAACATTATTTCAGAATGACCAAAACCATTAAGACATCCAAACTAGTCTTCGTTTATTACATAAAATTGTGCTGATATTATTTGAAGTGTTACATGAATCTGAAATATAGTTCGACTAAGCATCCAATGGATTCTGTCAATAAAGGTTACTCCTTTCTTTCTGAGCAATGACAAAGAGGAAAAAGCAACAAGTTTTGGTGCCAGTTCACACCTCAGGATAAATCCTGACTGTCCTACTTATTAGCTATCTGTCCATGGGCGAGGTATTACATGTGTCTAACTCCTCATCTGAAAAATGGAAATAAAAATTTCTTTCTTTCAAGAGTTGGGAAGAGTAAAGGAGATAAATTATGTGAAATGTCCATGAGAGTGTGAAGCACTTAGTATGTTCTTGATAAGTCTAATTTCCCTTTCTTTTTTTTAATAGTTCATAAGCAGTTATAATTTTGTCATTTGATAATTTATATTTCTGTATGAGTTATAGAATCTAGAATGTTCCTAGTTGCAAAAAGCTTCTAGATCAATAGTTCTATCCAATATTTTTATGTATAAGTAAACTGAGCCCACAGAGGATTTTCTTTGTCTTAGGGCACAAGGCACAGTTGCCGGAAAGCAGCAGATATTTGCTTTCAGAGACAAAGTGGAGCATAGTGAAATAAGAGCTTTGTTTATCTGACCGATCCAGTTTTGAATCCAAACACCACTTTCTAGCATTGTGACATTGGAAAAATTATCTTTGTTGTGTCTCAATTACTTTAAAAAGGGGGTAATAATATGTATCTGATAGAGGTGCGAAAATTAAATGATATGCATATGATACATAAACACAGATTAATTCACACTTAATAAATGAAGGTAATTATAATCTGCACAGTTATTTGATCATTCAGTTTTTAGGTACAAATATTTGGCATTTTCTTTTACCTGATAGCAACCCAAGTATCTGAATTAAAAGTCTTACCTGAAAACCTTTTTTAAGAATTACTTTAAAGCAAAAATGGGAACAATGGGTTACATAGCACATGAATTCCAGTTTAATTAGGAAGCTGTTTCCAGAAGATTCTGAGCAACGTACACATGAAGAAGGATATCTGGGGAGCTGTTTCCTCAGAATTAGTGAAGGTTTTATGTTCATTTTTCCAACTTCTCTTATTAAATCTCCCTGTGAATAACTGTGCAGGCTGTGTGCTGTATGTTGAAATGAACAACGTAATCTGTTGCTAAAAACATTTTTATTCTAAACTACCTGATTTGTATTGAGTTTGTTAGTTTTCATAATACAATGTTACAATTAACCAAACCTACAGACTCATATGCCCCCAAATGATTTTTGAATATAAACTGTCTTCTCTACCACATCAACCTTGAAATTTTTTCCTTTAAAACCCTTCATAATACTGTTTTTCCAAACTCCCTAGTATACTCCTTCTGCAATAATAAGACTGGATTCTTGGTCCCCGAATCGCATACCCTTCCCTGCTTATGCCTCTCTTGACCTGATTCTTAGGCCCGGTGCTGAGCACATAGCAATGGTAAATGTTTGCTATTATTGTTATTATATTGCCTATAAACTCAACCTCTTTTCAAGGCCTCCTCTTTCAAATCCCTCCTCTTTGTTCTAACTTCTTATCTGGCTTCTTTACAACTACTGTTGCAACTAATACTATTTTGCGCTCCATTCACCCACTTTATATACCACTTTAGTTTCCTATCTTAGCTTTATTTCCTCCTCCAGACAAGCTTTTAAGAACTTACATATGTTACTTGATTTACAACTTTAAAATCTATGTTTGGGAGCGTTATGTTTATCTATACATACACAGGTTCGAGGCCACTGAAATTACTCCGTGGCTCTGGGAGAGTGTGGTTTCATTATGAGGTCTCCAGGTTGCATCTCGTTTGATGCCTAGTGTCTTTTGATTTGATGCCACTTGCTATTAGAGAAGAGCTCCTGATTAGGAATTTAGTCTTAGGTATCCTACTCTTTGCTGCCCTAACATTAATAAGACTTAATCTCTACAGGTTTCTCTTTCCATATTTAAGAGTTAAATAATCTTTTTGGCCCTTCTAGTTGTAAAATAATCATTCCATTAACATATGTACACATGACGCTGGCAAGTGGACACAGGGATGTGCACACATTCGTGTTGAGCATTCAGCATTTCTAGGACCGAGTGCCCTATTTCTTCCTTCGCCTGGCTTTGCTTTGGGATCCTTGTTCTCGGTGATGACAGCATCATCTGTTTATGAGCAAAGCTAAAAACTCTAATACTCCTTCTTCTATTTTACTCCTAGTATCAGATCAGTAACCAACTACAAATTACCAGTTAACAAATCTTATATAAGGAACATCATCATTTAGAACTTTCATCTGCAAAAGCAGCAAATACTTCCCTTTGCTCTCCTTATAGGGTATGTGAGAGGACCAGATAAAACAATGCCCCTGAAAACAATTCAAAAATTGCAAAAGGTTGAACAAAAATAGAACGTTATTGTTATTATTATTATTAAATGGAGTAAGCTGGTCATTTTAATAATATCTGCTTTCCAATAGACATTGATTCTTGATTTTCTTATATGAAACATTATTTTCTTCATTAAAAAAATTAGACATCACTAAAGTATGAGTGAACGTGCACTTCTTTATGACAAAATGTGGGATATATAATACAAAAATTGAGATTAAAGGCAATACATTTTACGATTTTTACTTTGTATACACTCTCTATGTTGCCTCATTTCAGGTGCCTGTGGTGGCCATATTGGGTTCAGGTGGAGGTTTCCGAGCCATGGTGGGATTTTCCGGTGTGATGAAGGCGCTGTATGAATCAGGGATTCTGGATTGTGCTACCTATGTTGCTGGTCTTTCTGGCTCCACATGGTCTGTATACATTTTTAATTTTAGTTGTATAATTCTGAATGTTCAGCATTTCTCTAACTCAAACATTAGAAGTGAAAAGGCGGTTTTGGAAAATTGAAAATTAAGCTTCCAGTCTGATGCCATAATCTGCTTAACAATTTTTTTTTAAGGCAAATCCATATCTACTAATAACTTTCACCATAAATTTACCACTTTTAAGCCACTTTGTAAGTAAAAATGTAGTTAAAACATAAAATAAAAAATAGATCAGTTGAAAATAATTCTAGATAAATATAGCAGAAGAGGAATAACATACTCCACCCATAATTAATTTAATCTTCCCATAATTTGCTGATTTGTAGTCCTTCAGTGAACATGTCTAAGTGTACATGATTCACTAGGTATTCATTTTCTTCTTTAGGGCAAATAGGATAAAATGCAATAAATATACTATAGTATACAGAAGAAGGAAAACAACTTTTAAATGCAGGAATGCAATAAATTTCACTGATATATATCTAACTAAACCTGATATTAGTCTTTTTAATGTATTTAAGCTCAGCTAAGTTTAGATGGAGAGTCAAAACATCCATATGTATAATACTTGTACCCTGTAGTTTTGCTTCTTCACAAATACATTTATAAAACATTTTCTAAGATGATATTATATATTAATACTTTTTGGTTTGCCTACCTCACATAAGCACATGGAAAATCAAATAAAATTCCTTGCTCCTGTGTCTCAATTAATAGAACGACTTTATTACAAAAGATCTATCTTTGATTTCCAAGGCTTTTTTTTTAGTCATTCAGCTATGGCAAGCTCAATCTGTCATAATATTGTATCATATATGTCTAGCATTTTCAAGTTTCTGTGTCATTTTATCTTGTGAGTTGGATATAAGTTTCTTCATTTGTCAGTTAAAGAAAATTTGACTCAGAAGCCAATGACTTGTCTAGCATTGCTAGCGGAATATAGAAATTCCGGCTTTTGATCCTAAGAATGCTAAGATTCTTTCTACTAAACCACAATCTTTTCTTGGACATCTATATATTTTATATATAGCTTTGCATTTAAATAACCTATAGTTTCTTAAATATTTTGAATCAGATTCTTTGGCTAAAGAACAAAACCTTAGAGCCATGGCTGCCACCTTCTTGGTATTACCCTTAAAATGATTTATCTTTTCTGAAAGAAGGGTGTAGCCCATCATTATTCTTTCCCTTGAAGGAAAGAGCAGGCATCTGCCTGTTTCATGAGTAATGTGATGGAAAAACTTGGACCCTTACATTAATTCGCCTACTCAATCATTTTGCTATTATTCTTCAGGTGGTTTTCTTTTTTTATTATAGATCCCTATTGTCCAGTACTGACTAATACACTGCAAGACGTATACTTTCTTAAACTCATCTAATAAAGAAAGACTAGTCCTTGGAAACTGATTTAGGGATATAATCGTGTGTGCGTGAACTTGATTAGAGCTGCAGCCATTGCTTTGGTTATAGATTTGGAGCAATATAGTCTTACATTTTCCTGTCCAGGTTCTGAAAACAAGTCCTGTAAAATGTAATTAAAAGAATCTTAAATGTGCACACACATTTATGTATATATAGACTTTAACTTTGTCTTTCAAAGTCTTATTTCCTTGAAGATTAGCCACCTTTTTAAAAATTCCGTGTTCTTAAAAGCTACTCACTTTTAAAATCCTTATAATAGATTTTCACTCACAGACCACTTAATTTCCAAAGTTCTTATTTTACTTGACTTCTTCGGGGGTGAAGAGGGGAGGGAGGGGTCAGAGGTTGAGACATTTCACACATCGACTCATCCTTATTTCAAATTGCTCCTATCGGACCATCTTGGTTGTATTTCATCCTCTGTGGTTGCTCTCTCCTCCATACATGGTCTCTGCTACTTCCACTATTTTTCTCCTTAACGTTGGCTTCCTCCAGGCCTCTCCTTTTGCTCTAGTACATGTATACATCCTTCCTTGGTAATTCCACCAACTTCTACCACTTTAGCTATTGCCACCAAGAATTTAATTCATGGAACCCTAGAATATCTCCAAACTTACTAGACAAAGGAAAGAAAAACCTAACGGATACTGCGAAGAAGCCATCAGAGAGGAGAACCAAGCCAAAATGAGTTCCAGGGGGCAGGTGAAGACTGCTATGAGAAGTAGGTGATTTAATCATGTTGAAAATCTGTGAAAAGCTTAGCATGGGACTGGATTTGGCTAGTGATTTTAATAAGAACTACTAGTTAAAATAAATAAAGGATACTTTTGAACATGAAATTACAAAACAAAAAGAAGTGAACAGAAGGTAAAAGTTCAAAAGGTAGGAATGTGAACCTCCTTGGTAAGAGCTGTCTGTTATTTCAAGCAGCTGGAAAGAGAAGGAATGAGCAGAGTTACTGTCTGAAGGGAATGTAACAACGTAATGCGCAGGGAAGAAGGTTTTTTTTTGTAGAATTTATGAAATTCGAATATTATTTTTAGAAGTCTGAGGTGAAGGAAATAGTGTAGCGAGATAGATGGGAGATAAAGACATAGAAGGATCGTAGATAGGGAAAGATTCAGGCAGAGACAGGACACGAGAGAGAAAGCCCAGGGGAAGGTGTTAACCAGGGAAAGACGAGCTGCTTCCTGAGATAGAAGAGAAGGTGGTCAGGATGATTCATGTGAATGCTTCTCTCTTAAAAAGTATAGGTGAGAAGGTAAAAAGTTCAAAGGAAGGAATTCGGAAAGGCTTGGAAAAACAAATTACACTTCTGTGTTACGTAACTTTTTATATTCTGCTGATACGTGGCCATTATTTGGCATAAATGAGGTAATACGGAAATATCTGGAGAAGCCCTAGACCTCCCAGAAAGTTTTCTGTGATCACAAAATAGAATTTTAGGTAGAACAAAGCTTCCTTTATAACTACTACTACTTTTATGGTAATTATTTCTGAAATTATTTGTGGATGATACTTGTGATTCATTAAATATAAGTATGAGCCAACCTGGAGACATGAAACATGTGAACCAGAGAATTATGACAGTAATCCTATGTTCTCTTACTCAGAGTTAGCACCACTGTCTTCCTCAGCAAAGAGGTTCTCTTGTAACATCCTTAGGGGCTGTTAGATATTGATGGCCATGTTTGTATGGCATTACCATCTAAAGAGAAATGAGAACAGCTCTGCATCTCTAGACAATAAAGCCCAATTCATTAAACTGGCTAAAATAGAATTTGAGAATGAGAACTTTGAGTTAAACAGTATGAGGAATTTCTGGAACATTGGGAAAAAAAACCTAATTTTAACAGAAATTGTCATCTCACCTAGCAGAGTGCTTGACTTGCCTTAAGTAATAGTTGCTTAATGACTAAATAAAGAAATAGATAGTAACTGGATTTTATGGGAAAAATTAATCTAGGTATTTCTCTAGGCTTTCAGGATATTTCCTTCATAAATGTTGAGAGTATTCTTAAGTCATTCCAAATTTTAGTTGCATGTGAGAATCACTTCACTATTGCACTTTTTTTAAGAACAAAAATTCTAAATGTTTACCCCAGAAGGTTCTAATTTAACAAGTCCTGGGTGGCTAGGCACTGATAATTTTAAAACATTGACCATATGATTTGGGGACAGGGATTGAAGCGAAATCTCTTCTTCTCTGCCATGATTTAACTTTTAAAATTTTACGGTTAAACTGAAATGCATTTAGATGGAAAGAATGAAGAGTTCTATCATATAAGTATGGTGAAAAATCAGAGGCAAATATTTCCAGATTTAAGAATAAATAAACATAAGATCGTTTCATTCATTAATTATTTATAGAGGCCCTGCTATGTCTAAGGCACTCACTTTTTGAAACTTGGTTAGTATGGTTGGAAAAAATTTGTTGGTAAAGAGATGAAATTCAAGGCTTAACTATAGAATTGGAAATTGGGGTGATATTTGTGTGCTTTAGATAGTGTTATGTCCAAAGAAGCCAGTTATATCTAAATCCTACACTGGTACAACCAAGGAAGCAAAAAGCAAAGAAAGCAATTTAAGCTTAAAAGGCTGAACAGAAAAACTAGCGATTGCCTAGTACTCCATCTTTAGCCAAACCAAAGCCTAAGTCTTCAATGTAACTGCAACGACACCATGAAAATGTTATCCAACTCATTTTGTGAATTCTAAGGAATATGTGTTCATAAATGCTGAACAAGCAGAGAACATTAACTCAATGCCAATAGTGATGGTATTTTAGGTCTTTCTTTCTCTGACCAGGATTCATATTCCCAAGCCAACTACTTCATGAGAGGGGAAGAAAGAGAGAGAGAGAAAGGAAGAGGGAGAGATAGGATATAAGTGAATGAGTTTACTTTAACCTTCAGAGAGCAGCCATTCTGCATGGAACAAAAAGAGAGAATTGGCTGGCATCCATATACATTTTGGCCCTTTAAAATCATCTATTTCTGAAACTGTGGAATGGATTCCTAGATTTTGAGCAACTCCCAACCCCAAAGGAAGGATTTTCCTAATTTACATTCAGTCAGTGGTTAACATTGGGAGGAAAGGAAGAGAAGAGAAGAGAAAGGCCTTCAGGTTTTGCTAGAGACAATCCACTATGAGGAGGTACTTTTTAGAATCATAAGTTAATTCACTGAAGACCAGCTAAATATAGATGGAGAAGGGAAGTCTAAGCATAATGTAAATAAGATTAAATAATTACCCCATTCTGTGAACAGTAGGAAATGACAATTTCCAACAGCAGAATGATCATTAATCACTAAATTAATTTCTATTGACATTAAATCTTTGGTTCTTTTGCTTGTATTTACCCTGTCTCATTGTGGAAAGGATTTAATGTATCTTATTATAAAATAAAACTGGACTGCATACATTAAAGTTAGAAATGGAAAAAAAGAAAAAAATATAGTTAGAAATTAGGTTAAAAATTCATGCTGTAACCTGTAGCTTTGAGAGGCATGTGACACAGTTTTGAATTTGAGCTTTCCAGAATTCAAGGCAAAATGCAAATTATGTACAGTTATATAATACACATGTTGATAAATTAAGGGTGAGCCAATGGCCCATGGAGGAATTATTCTTGGTAATAAGACCGGTCAAGAATTTCTTTTTAGTGTTCTCATGTAAAGTGAACAGTATCCTGAATATTTCCAGAATTGACCACCTTAGAGACTCAAAAGGATGTTTTATTTCCCTATTTTATGATGTCCTTAACTATAAACTAATGTTATTACAACAATGTATGCATTTATTCAAAGTATGACAAGGTCCAGAAAATCAGATCTTGGTTGATCTGGATGAATCATGTTGTAGACTTCGGAATAGCTATGGAAATGAATGGATGGACTACCCATCTTTCAATCATTCTAGCTTTATTTTCATAGATTTTTGGTGATTGTACTAGGCTTGAGTTCAGAGTAAGTCTATTTGATTTATCTTGTTCCCACATGTTGTGGGAACTATTACGAATTCAATTTGTAATCTCTCAAGGTGTTTTTGTTGTTTTGCTTAGCATGTGTTCCACTGTAGGTCTATCACTCTCCATTTATTAACACGTTGTTAGTCTCAATTTGTCTCTAAGGAATTCTGAATCCAACAAGAAATTCTAATTTATTGTGAAGTGAGAATAGTTTGGTCTCTATGAACTGAAATTCTTGTATAATAATTTTAAAAAATAAACCCTAACATGAGGATTTCTCAAGCTCAGGAGTTTGAGACCAATCTGAGCAAGAGTGAGACACCATCTCTACTATAAATAGAAAGAAATTAGCCAAACAACTAAAAATATATAGAAAAACTTAGCTGGGCACTGTGGCGCATGCCTGTAATCCCAGCTACCTGGGAGGCTGAGTCAGTAGGATCGCTTGAGCCCAGGAGTTTGAGGTTGCCGTGAGCTAGGCTGACTCCATGGCACTCTAGCCCAGGCAACAGAGTGAGACTCTGTCTCAAAAAAAAAAAATAAAAATAAAATAAAATAAACCCTAGCAGAAGAGAGGATAAATTTTAAATTCCAAGTCTGCTGTTATTAATTGGGGAATGTGAGAATTAATTAAATTCACCAGTCCTTTTTTTAATTTTTAAAATAGAAGATTTGAAAGCCATTGTGTGTCTTTAAGACAACAGCTTATGAACCATTAACCAACACAGAGCCTAGGACATAGCACGTACCCACGAAGAGTTAGTTTTCCCCCCTCCCTGAAGGGAAAATAAACCAGTCTGATAAACATTTTTATTTGAATATCAAGGAAACAGAGATTAAAACGTGTGCTAATTTCTCTTTGGTTAGATGAAGTGGTAGAGTGTTTATAGCATTCATTTTATTTGTTCTGTCAGTCCAGTAAACTGTGCTTGCCATATGCCAGGCCTTAGCTGCTATAAAGATTAATGAATAAAGTTCATTTCCTGAATGAGGCCACAATTTATTGAGGGAGACAAACAAGTAAATAGGTAATTAATATTCAATATGAGGTCTACAATATTAGAAGTATTGGTTCACAGGAAGGAGGCCAATAATTGAATGTTTGTTGTCTTAGATATCAAAAACCAAGGCTCGTGGTGATTTCTAATTTCACCAGAAGTGGCCAAATGGCCAAGAGGGTTCACAAGAAAGCATTTACCTTAAAGACATTATTCCTCTCCAGGATTTTGCCTTCAGATTCATATGTTCAGAATCTGAATGCTTCAGGTTTTGCCAGACCTACAGCTGGCAAAGTTTGGGATTTTGTCTAGTTGGCCAATGGACAATAATAATAATTAAAAGAAAAGCATTTGTCAGAATGATTAGGCATTTACAGTAGTTGAAACAGCACATTTTCTACCTGTAGATAATCATCACAGAAAGTCAGATTACCAGATTGCTTGATTAGTCTTGCATCCAGACAAGTCAGTTTATTTCCATGACTCAGTTGTGTTGTGTCGTATGTCTCTGATGGTCTGATAGGGATACCTATTCCTGGCAGGGTAGATAGTGGACAGTAGGCCTAATAGAGCACCTGCTCCTCTGGAATGTGCATGGAAGTCCAGTGTTTCCTCTGAGACCTCTCCTTTACTTTCTTTTCATTGTAGAACAGCTCCTTTCTGATTGATGCATTCTTTCCTTAAATTGGTTAATATCTTCAATCAGATAATGAAGTTAACCAAATATATGCATCATTCTTTCTTTATCTTATGACAGAGAATACCTGCTTTCTTTGGAGACCATTATGCAATACAGTTTATCTTTACTGATTATGTCTTGTTTTCTTTACAGGTACATGTCAACCTTGTATTCTCACCCTGATTTTCCAGAGAAAGGGCCAGAGGAGATTAATGAAGAACTAATGAAAAATGTTAGCCACAACCCACTCTTACTTCTCACACCACAGAAAATTAAAAGATATGTTGAGTCTTTATGGAAGAAGAAAAGCTCTGGACAACCTGTCACCTTTACTGATGTCTTTGGCATGCTAATAGGAGAAACACTAATTCATAATGTAAGCCACAGTTCAGTCTGCAATACTTTTAATGCAGGTAGACAATGCATATAATAATCTTTTCAATAAAATAAAATATGATGCATTTTGTAAAAGTCATGCAACTCAGTCCTTCAACCCTATGGACTGAGCACATTCTCCCGGCCAGACGTAACTCTTCTGCATTTCAAACCATTGCTTACCGATTTATTTGAACTATGTATCAGTTTTGATGTGTGGGGAAACCTTAACTACCCATTCTGCCCAAGAGTGATAATATTTTTAGATGAGGAAGTGAATGCAAGCAATATGTTAAAAGTAGAGGAAGAGTGGAGGTTGCCTGGGAAGAGTCAGAAAAGGAAGTGGATCACGTGGAACTTGACGCATGATGGCCGTGTGATGTTTTGTCTGAAGATAAAGCAGAGGAGATAGAGAAGAGCCACGACAGGGAGTCCGGAGGCTAAATTTCTTCCAGGCTCCATATAGTTGCCACATCGTTTTCCAGTTCAAAGTCAACATAGCCCCTAGAGTTTTGATTGTTTTCAAAATGAAGATGATTACTTCCATCGAGCTTCCTTATTGTTGTTTATTCAGGACCCAGGGATTTCTAGAAATAATAAGACTTATTTTTATTGTAAAAAGTTTAAGTATTTTGATTGGAAGTACTGTTTTAAGTACCTTTCTCTCTGTATCTGTTTATACATTTAAAGTCAGTTCTTTCTTCTGTGGACAGAGAATGAACACTACCTTGAGTAGTTTGAAGGAGAAAGTCAACACTGCACAATGCCCTTTACCTCTTTTCACCTGTCTGCACGTCAAACCTGATGTTTCAGAGCTGATGTTTGCGGGTATGTCATTTCCTTTCTCAAAATATTTCCTGGAGACTTTGCACTGTGGTTTCCAATGATTTTCTTTAGAGGAAGATCATAAGCAATTTCAGTTGCTTATTCTAATACATTTTTTGTAGCATAAGAACATTTGAAACATAAGAAAACATAAGAAAATATTAAGCTACATTTTATGGTTGTAGATAACATTCCATGAAACTAGTGACTCATGTCTCTTGAAGTTAGTGAAATAAAAATAAATCATGAATATAGTCAATAACTCAGTTTGAATTACCTATTTCTTAATAACATTTGACAAAATAATATGCCTAGTGCCTTTAGATAATTCATAGTCTTTTAATTGCTGGCTGTATTTTCATTAATTGGGTAATACTTTGTACAGCAGTAGTCCCTCGGTACCTGCAGGGCATTGGTTCTAGGATGTTGGGTGGACACCAAAATCTGTGGATGCTCAAATTGCTTTTATAAAATGACGTAGTCATAGTATTTGCATATAACCTACACATATCTTCTTGTATGCTTTAAATCTGTGGCCTCCAACCCCGTGGCGTGTTAGGGACTGGGCCTCAGAGCTCCTCTGCAGGCCCCCACCCCTGCCCCCTGTCCGTGGAAAAATTGCCTTCCATGGAACTTAGGAACGGGGGGGCTGCACAGCAGG
>NW_012148286.1:1267699-1292124 GCF_000956105.1 Propithecus coquereli | reverse complement strand
TTCTTAATAACATTTGACAAAATAATATGCCTAGTGCCTTTAGATAATTCATAGTCTTTTAATTGCTGGCTGTATTTTCATTAATTGGGTAATACGTTGTACAGCAGTAGTCCCTCGGTATCTGCAGGGCATTGGTTCTAGGATGTTGGGTGGACACCAAAATCTGTGGATGCTCAAATTGCTTTTATAAAATGATGTAGTCATAGTATTTGCATATAACCTACACATATCTTCTTGTATGCTTTAACTCTGTGGCCTCCAACCATGTGGCGTGTTAGGGACTGGGCCTCAGAGCTCCTCTGCAGGCCCCCACCCCTGCCCCCTGTCCGTGGAAAAATTGCCTTCCATGGAACTTAGGAACAGGGGGGCTGCACAGCAGGAGGCGAGCAGCAGGCAAGCTGGGGAAGCTTCATGGCATTTACAGCCACGCCCATCGCTCCCATCACTGCCTGAGCTCCAGCTCCCCCCAACCCCTGTCCAGGGAAAAATGTCTTCCATGAAACTGGTCCCTGGTGCCAAAAAGCCTGGGGACTGCTGCTTTAAATCATCTCTAGATTACTTATAATACCTAATACAACGTAAATGCTATGTAAATGCTTGTCACCCTGTATTGTTTAGGGAATAGTGACAAGAAAAAAAAGTCTGTACATGTTTAGTACAGACTCAACCATAGTAGACCTAACTGCATTATTACACGTTAGCAGCAATGTAACATGTTCCGGAATTGTTTTTGGAATATTTTTGACTTGTGCTTGATTGAATCTGTGGAACTCACATATATGGAGAGCCAACTGTATGTTTGTCATTCAAAGCACTATTCTTATTTTTATAATTCAGCACCTAAAAAGTACTAGTCTATATTTATGGCAGCTGATAAGCAAAAGGTCTCGTTTTGTTAAATCTCAGGGGTAAATGTATATTTCTTCTCAAGCTATGCTTCTTGAGTGCTCTAAAAGTACATGACATCATAATTCTGGGGGCTCTGTTGGTCTGAATGCAGTGGCATTTCTGGCCATGGCTACTGTGGTTCATTCTATTTTTAGGAAAAGTATCTCAGTGACTTCAGTCGCATCAATGAACTTAAAAAACACTCATGAATGATGTATGATTAGCAGATTTATATCCAGAATCCTTTTGTAATTTTTCTGTTTCACTTTCTTAACCACCTAGTCTCAAACATGAAATTTGAATAGTTTATAAAAATTGGTGCACCTGGGATTCATTCATTCAACAAGTGTTTGCTAAAATATTGAGTACAAGTTTATCATACTTATGGTTCAGAAAGCACTTGTCACATTTGTTATTTTATTCCATTTTTACTACAATCTAGGAAGATAGGTATCTTTAGCTTTGATTCATAGAGGAAAAATCAGTCTCAGAAAGATTAAATGATTTGCACATTGCCGCATAGACAGTAAGTAGCAGAGCTGAGAATTGGCCTCAAAAATCCTTTGTTCCTTTTATTGGCTTCTCTGATTACTGACCATGTAGAATTTAGTCTTCCAGGAACTAAAGGCGAACTCCTCTCCCTCACCTCACTACAATATTTTTGTCCCTGTTCTATAAGACTTTATAATCTTGACAATTTATAATAATTATTAAAGAAGTAAAGGCACAAGAGAGTACAGAAATGTTACTATACAACAAGTTATGTAACCTCTTTTAGCCTCAGTTTTTTCATATGTTAAATGAGGATGAGACTCTCCTTATAGTGTTTTGCCAAATAAACGAGATAAGTATGTAAAATATTTAAAATACTGGCAGGCCCAAATTAAGTTTCTAGTAAATCTTAATAATTTCGAGTATTCTATAAAAGCTATATAAGAAAAGTGAGAGGTCTAGATCTTAAAGATGAATAGGATTTGAATATGAAAACATTCAAATGTTAATTATTCAAATATTAATTTCTGGATTGTCAAGGATGGGAGGGAAGCATACAGTAGGAGTCTAGGATAAACATGGCATGTTTAACAGCAATAAGGAACCACACCTTTGGCTGTGATGGAGTTCATAATAGAGAGTTGAGACTTTATTATGTAAGAAAAGTAGGTGCCATAATGAAAATTGCTTTTTTCCCCCTATAGCTGTTCTTTTGTGAAGTCTAGAAATTTTTGAAATTGTTTGGTATGTAGCACTAGCAGGATAGTCAGATCTCTGCATCACCTCAGATCTCTGCATGGCCAAATAAATCACCTTTCACTCAGGAAGCGTTATGATATGGTGAAAAGAGCACTGGATTCTAATTTGGAAACCTTTTCCTACTTCTAAGTTGAAATACCTCAGGCTGGTCATTTAACTCGTGTTTCTTATTTTCCGCATTATTTTATCACAAGATACTATTAGCTGTAAATTTGTCTTACACAGCTATTGAGACAATTGTATGAGATATGCATAAGATAAGACTGAAAACTGTAAGGACACATAAAAATATAATAGTCTTATTATTATTGGTATGATTGTTATTGCATTTCACAATGGCCGCTTTTTAGTTTGAACTTTTAGTCAGTAGCCATTTTCAAGAGAAAAACCTAAGCAAAATAATTAATGAATTAATAATTTTTTGGTAGGTGAATGTTTTGGATTTATCTGGAGTGAGAAAAGACTGTTTTATCTCCAGTTAGGAGTCTTTTGACTCGGATGTGTCTGATTTTGACAACTGCCTAACTGCAATACTTCTACTGAGTAGTACCACTAACCTTCATTATTAAGCTTCTGTGATGAGGAGCTTTGAGCTGTATCTTCCAATAGATTTGAACAAAGCCATTAAACATGAGTTATGTGGATATTGTACCCACTTAAGACCTTGTAAGGCCCATGCCGTGAGGGTCCAAGTAGCTTTACTTGAGTTATCGCAAAAAAAAAAATGAAGACATATCTGTACTTTATTCCTTTAAATTTTCCTTAGATTTAAAACTGGCTATTTAGAGAAAAAAAATTGAAATATTCTCTGAATTAGATTTTAAAAAATCAAATAACCAAATGAGCTTACAGAAGTTTTACCAATAACTTTGCTTCAATAATACCAGAGAACATTTTTCTTCCCCCTTGGAATAATTTTAAGTACCTTTTCCTTTAAAAATTTCTTGGAAATTTTCAACAAATAAACATTAGTATTTAGACTGTTAAATATTTTTGGCTCCTCCACTTCACTACATTACTGTGAGGGTTTAAAGCTTTCATTTAAAAATTTTTTATTGGTGAATAAATTGCATTTACTGAGCACAACTTACGGTTACGAACTCAGCATCATGCTAAATTTTTTGACAGAAACTATAGGAGTAAAAATATACTACTTTTCCTGAAGAAAGTTACAATTCCCTTTAAAGAGACAAAAATGAAACATGCAAAAATTAATATCGTACACCTAGAATAGCATGTAGGGTGGCATAAAGATGAGATATCAGAGAGATTTAGTATAGTCATAAGAAAGATTTTATGGGGGTGATGGAATTTGGATTCCAGTTGAACTTGGAAAGATATATCAAGTGGAAGTGAAAAGACATCTTTGTGTGGGAACAAGATGAGAAAATGCTCAGAAGGGAAGCCAAAGGTAAGTCTCGAGCACCACTGAAAAGAAAATAGCCCAGGACTTGTGAGCACATTAGTGGAGACTAGGTGGTACACTTGGGGAAACCACTGGTGCCAAATTATTGAAAGATTTAAATTCCAGACAGAATGTTTTTATTTGATTTTCATAATGGGACATATTTCATGCTTTTGGGCAGGCAATAAAATTATTTAAGTAGTGTTTTTGAAAAAAGTACTTTGGTGACTCATAGAGGTCGATTGGAAAAGAAAAAAATCAGAAGCAGAGATATCGCTGAGCTTGTGTGAAAAGGTCCCGCAGCTGGGGACACACTGATAAGGAGAGGAAAGGGTAGGTGGTGAAAGGCCTAGAAGTCCTCAGAGGGAAGTAATGATGGATTTGATGGATGGGAGCATGGCTTACTGAAATAGGCAGGCTGGCCTGGGAGGAAAGGTGATGAGTTTTTATCCGGGCAAGTATAGTGGGGAGGGGGGATGACATGCTCCACGAGAAATTGGAAGTGGATGGAGGTGCAGGAGAGAGGTCCAAGTCGAAATGCAAGAGCCAATAGCAGGAGAGTAACAGTCAGATACTACCATGGTGAGTTCTGAAGTGAGGAATAGCTCTTGAGGATGTCTGTAATTACCCTGTGCACAGGCCACAGCATTAATAAAGAAAATATCACTAGAAAAGTAGGAACCAGGAAGTTGTCATGCTTTAATTCTCAAGACAGGGATATGAAATTCAGAGATAGGAAATTACTTGTACGCATACAGAAATTTTCCTAACAGCTCCTGATTCATTGCTAGTCATGTCTTACTAACTCCATGTAAATCATTATAAAACACACCACTTTCTGATGAAGAGTATATGTGCTGCTTGGCTTTGATTTGGAATAAATTACAATGTTATCTCATCAAAATTGTGATTTCGTAACTTCCTTCACGAAAATAGAATGTTCTGGTCTGCCATTGAGTAAACAATCTACAATTCCTTTTCAAACCGTTGATGACGGGTGTTTAGGAATTTAGAATAATTTAGACGTTTAAAGATATAAAGCTGCTCCTATTGTATATTTCCTAATACCTTAGTGGGATCTTATAATCAAACAGAGTGATATTTCTCCAATAGGATATATCATAATATGAGTGAGACAAATAAATTATAAAAAGAGCTCCCCACCCCATCATTTCAAGACTAGGTTCTCTCTAAATGAGTTCAGATCAGGTTTTACCACCAAATAAATAACAAAAAAAGCTTGTGGATTTTGGAATTATTTGGACTTTGGATTGTTGGATAAGAGGTTATTGACATAATTTCACAAAGGGAAAAACTGAAAAAAAAAAATAAAGTGGGGCTGAGGGTTATGGGTTGAGCAGGGGTGGATAGTGTTGAGACTTTAGGATCATCAGCAAAAACCTTGCATGAAAGATTAGGTAGGAGCAGGCCTTATAATTGAGAAGGGAATAGCGAGTGTACGGCCCTGGGTTGGAAATGAACTTGACCTCTCTAAGCAACAGCAAGAAAGTCTGTGCAGCTGAAGTGGAATTAGCGAGATGAAATGCGATAGGAGATTGCGTCAGACAGGGAGTGATCTGGACCATCATGGAGCCTTTTAGGCCAGGTTTTTATTTTCACTATTATGGAAAGCCAGTAGAAAGCTTTCAGCTGGTGTTGGTGTGCTGTGATTTGTATTTTTTAAAATTCACTCTGGCTACGGGGTATCAAACAGATAGTAGGGGAACAGAGTAGAGGCCTGTTAGGAGGCTGCTGTGCAGATCCAGGGGAGAAAGTATGGAAGTTTGTATTAGTATGGTCATGATGGGCAGGTGGACAAGGGACTGGGTTCTGCATACCTGCTGGAAGAGCCTACAGCGCTTGAGCTTCAGATGTGAGCTATAAGAGAAAGAGAAACGTCAAGGCTAATCCTAAAGTCTGAATAGTGGTATCAACAGTAGTACCATTGACCAACAAGGGAAAGACTGAAGCAGTTGCAAGTGTGGGAAATGGGAGTCAGAAACCAGGAGTTTTCTTGTCGAATCCACTAAGATTCAGATAATTATTAGATATAGCCATGGGAATACAGGAAATATAAAGTATTTACTGGGCAATTAAAATGTGCCATGCCCTCTTCTAACATTTCTTGACTCATTGGATCCTCAAAACAATCCTACAAACTACCTACTGATTTTATTCCCATTTTATAGATTGGTGATCTAAGACACAGACAAGATAAATACCCAAGTAAGTAAGCACAGTTAGTAAGCAGCAGGTCGCACACAGTGCGACTCCAGAGCTTCTGCTCTTAGACAGTATACCTTACTGGTGCTATTACTTATTATTATTTCTCGAACTCCTGACCTCAAGTGATCCTCCCACCTTGGCCTCCCAGAGTGCTAGGATTACAGGCATGAGCTACCGTGCCCGGCCTTAATTACCTCGTATTTCTAAGACATCCAGCATAAAAACTTTGCGTTGTAGTCTTGTGAGTTAGAATAAATGGTAAATAAGCAAAATTAAGTGAAGATGAGAAAAAAGCAAATGTCAGAAAACATTTTATTCCATTTCCATAGACTGCTTCCATTGTTAAAAAGAGTTAGTTTCTTCTGTCTCCTCCGTGGAGTTTCTATCTGATTGCAGTTTTCAGTTTTCTATTCTTTAGAATAAAGATGGACTTTATGAAAGATGTTTCGATATGTAAATGGAAAAGCATATTTTCCATGCAATTAGAAGGGATCTTTTTGTATTGTCTCATCTTATGGTATATAAACATTTTTTTCCCTCAACTTCTGCACATTGCCGTAACCATAATAGGCATTTGTTAATGTTTTTATATTAATATTTTAAATAAATGAATGAGAGTAACCATGGCATATTTGAAGTGATTATTATCTTTCTACATCTCTGTAGCATTTTCTTATTAATGGATTGTCTTGTGTTTCAAATGCTTTCAGATTGGGTTGAATTTAGTCCATATGAAATTGGCATGGCTAAATATGGTACTTTTATGGCTCCTGACTTATTTGGAAGCAAATTTTTTATGGGAACAGTTGTGAAGAAATATGAAGAAAACCCCTTGCATTTCTTAATGGGTAAGTCAAAACCTTATCACTAGTTCGTTTGACTATTTTAAATACCGGCACATTTTAAATATTCTCTGTTTCTGCTTTATTTTAGGTGTCTGGGGCAGTGCCTTTTCTATATTGTTCAACAGAGTCTTGGGAGTTTCTGCTTCACAAAATAAAGGTTCCACAATGGAGGAAGAATTAGGTATCATAAAAATATATTTACATTGATAAAAATTACGCTACATTGTTAAATTTTGTTAACATAGAGACAAAATTAAATCTTCATAAGGATTGTAATTATTCTAAATTTATCAATAATTTGGTTGAACCCATCTAAATATTTTCTAAAACTCATATGTAAATTACTTCTTAAGTATTATTTTCACCCTGAGGTTATAGAGTTAATAAAAAGCATTGATTCCTAAGAATAATTTTTAATAGGATACCTCCATTCCTTTTTGTCATTATTTTTCTAAACATACTATTTTTATTAAGAAGCCCTTTTATTAAATAAAGGTAGTTTTTAAAGATTAGATTCATCAAAAGTTAGATACAGTATGACACTTAAGGATAAATTCACGCTTGTCACCGTTTATTCACCCTTAAATACTAACTCACTAGAATCCTGTTAGCATCTCACAGCTAAATTATACCAAAAAGAGGGGGGAGAAAAACAAATCAAGTCTAGTAAAGGAAAACTAATGATTTTCATTAAATCTAACCCATTCGTCCATAATAAATTTAAAAATATTCACAAAGATTGAAATAGTAGACAAACTCAATCACAAGACCAGTGGTTTTGATTCATTATAATACACTGGTGGCTTGTGCTTGTAATTCCAGCTATGTGGGAGGCTGAGGCGGGAGAATCGCTTGAGCCCAGAAGTTCAAGGTTGTGATGAGCTGTGATCCTGCCACTCCCGCCTGGGCAACAAAGTGAGATCCTGTCTCTAAAAAATAATAATGATGATAATAGCAATAACAGTGCTATAGAAATATGTTTTCTTAAATGAATAAATTTGACTTAAAGCAAATAAAACAAAACATATATTCGGTATCTCCCCAAAGCCTTGCCATCTGTATTTTAATCCACACTCCTTTTTGTTTTGGCTGTTTTGACTGATAGTGTAAAGAAGCAGTGGAAGGCTAAGTCTGAATTTGGGGCCGGATCAGCAGGGACCAGGGAGAAGGGTGCCAGGGACTGTCAGCGCAACTGCCTACTGTCTCTTTTCTGTCCGGAAAGTATCGCAGATCTATTTGAAAACAGAAAAGTTGACAGAATAACATTAATAACTTTTTCAATAATCAATTCACTTGAAGAATGAGTGCATGTAAAAAGCCTACTGCAGGATTTTTAAACGAACTGCCCTTGGTTATCCTAGGCAATGACAGTGGCTTTAATTAAGCTTTATGTGCAGAAGAGAATACAATTATAACAATGTGAACACTGTAAATTTCCTTATGAGTAGTATTATCACTCCTCCTGCAAGAGCTGATTTTAGTTATTCAGTATTTTAGTTGATATTCATATTTAGTGCAGCAAACTTCTATAGCCCTGAATATTTTCTTTAAGAGTGTCATTTGGATTTTTGGATTGTTCCAAATAAGTCATAGAGAAGTGATCTTATAATTTCATTACAGCCAAAGATTTTAAAATAAAAACAAAAACAATCGAAAAAGCACTTTGTGTTTGCACTTACTCCTATCCTCAGATCATCGCCCAGTTAATGAGCCGACGAGGTAGGTGGCGCTCTTGAGCCTGCCGTGACCTTAAACACAGTGCACATTCTCTTAATGATAACTAGAAGGCAAAGAGTACAGATACCCTAAGGTTTATTATTTTTTTCCTCCTAAGGAAGGAAGAGAATAGGACTGAAATAATACATCTGAAGCTGGGTGAGACGGTGGCTTAAGGCCAAGGACCAGGAGGAGGTTTATACTAAATAGTTTTGAGAAGACTCTTTGTTGAGAAGTTCCCTTTGAGGCCAGCCGTCTGGCAGCTTATTTACTTGTTCTATGTGTCAGGCTGAGGTGGAATATTGTGTATTTGTGACCTTCCGGTCGGCAGGAAACATGTTACCTCAGATTAAGTAAGGGTTTCCAGAAATGAAACCAGAGAGGTGACTGAGGGGACCCTGAGGACTCCTGGTGACTTTTTAATCCTTTGGCTGGGTGAAGTCTACCTCTTAAAGGGGTATTCAGAAGTAGTGTTTGGTTTTTTTGTTTGTTTTCTTCCTTCTGAGGAGAGACTTTCAGGTAAATTGGAACATAATCAGGTAACTCCAAATGAAATTATTTACTTTCTTAAGGAGGTTTGAATGTGAGCAACTCATGCTTTTGAAAAGATGGAGCTGTACATTATACTATAGAGATGGAAAATACATTAATGTAAGTTCAGAATATTTAGCTATTCATATCATAAAAGCTTCCTTATAAAGAAGACAATATTTTGGTGAACGGTTTTCTTAGATCAGAGTGTCAAATGTGACCAAAAAAACAAAAAAAATAGAAAGAAAATGTTTAAGGAAAGAAAAGAAGCTACAGGTAGGACCAGAAACACACTTAATGTATATGACACTTGGAGTGGATCATTTCTTAACGTTACCCTCCTTTATACAACAAAATTCATATCTATAATAGTCCTGAAATGAAATGAATAATATTAGCTTGTGAACATTTTATTTTATTGAATTTCATATATATAGTTGTGCAGTAAAAATAAAAAATAAATGTCAATCTATTGCCTAAGCATTTACTAATCCTTCCATTACATACTCTTGATCATTTGCATACATGCCATTTACGTAGGTAAGATAAACATTTGCAAAGTAATATGGGGAAACCAAATGTCATACCTATATTTCTTTGAGTTTAAAGCCCCCAAAATGATTCTATCTCCAAAATTTGTAACTTTGGAGTTAGCTTTTTAAAATAAAAGAATTTTATTGACTAACAGAAGAGGAAAGAGAACTCACAACAGAAAAGTGATTTCACATAGGTGTCCAAACATAGTTTGATTTCCTTTACAAATAGTGATGATGAGGATGATCTACATATTTCATTGTTTAGGTACATTTTACTTGAAAAAATACAGCTAGTTATTATGCTAGATTTTACTGCCGTCTTTGTTGTAAGGATTTATGGTTGCTATTTTAGTTTTTATAAAACACTCTGTTAATATGTTCTGCAGGAAACACAAATTCTTGACACCAAAAGGTGAATTTCATCAGAATTTTCAGTATAATTGAATTCGAAAGATGATTTATATTAGTAGCTTTCATTCATTTTGAGGAAACTGTTCTCTAGCTCCCCTGTAGATTTTGGTTTTATCCTTTATATAAATATATAAATATATAAATAAAGATAACTTCATAAACACCATTTAAAAACATTTAATTGAAAAACATGTATTTTTGCTATAACAAGGAGCTTCCTATAATCAAGTTGCTATTTTTGTCATAATTATGATAAACATGTAAAATTACCTCCTTTAAGTCATGAATGAATAAATTTAAACTAATTTTTCACTTCCTGGGAAATTTCATTTTCCAATGAGAAATTTGGAAACAATAGTAACTCTAACAAATCTAGATTTACTAAATAAATCTAAATGTACACTAGTAGAGCTTTGTAGACTTCCTTCTGTGGTTTTGCTCAGGTTACTTCTTGATAATAAATTTAAATTTGAATTTTCACACCTAAATGCTTAATTGTTTTTTCTTTTCCACAGAAAATATTACAGCAAAGCATATTGTGAGTAACGATAGCTCAGACAGTGATGATGAGTCACAAGAACCCAAAGGTAAGAGAGCAGGAAACTTCTGGCAGAGATCCACGGGGGAAGGATGTGAATGTTTTGCCTGAGTCTCTCGCTCAAGATGCTAATGGTAGTCTCCACTTACGGCACTGGAGTAATAGGATTGCAGCTTTCTACTGAGAGAGAGGATTAAATGTTGCGTATGTAATAAAATAGACAGCACATATATATCTCTAACTTCTTTTTTTTAACACATCAAAAATATCATCAGTTGAACAAATGAACAAATCTGAGATGATAGAAATGCCAAATTCTGTTCTAAGTCTGATTAGGACATTGGGCTTCTTAACATGGATGTTGCGATTTGGGAACAATTTTAGACGGTTTTAAAAATTAAAATTTTATTATTAAGTAACATGTGAAAAATTGTCTCTTCACTCCATTCCTGAGGCTTATCTCGTGGTAACACCTCACTTTTTGGGAAGGGATCAGGGATGAAGTGGTGGAAAATGATCAAGAACTTGTCGCATCTATTGTTTGGTAGTATAAATGAGTCCTTTTGCATTTGACAAGGTGGTTTTCAGTTTCATGTGGATTACCATAGTCAGCAATGGACTTGGGGCAGACTGGATTTGCAACAAGCATGAGGGTCATATTTGTTGCAAATGTTATGTGGTAAAATGGAGAGATTTTACATTTTGACACAGTGTGTTCACATATTCACTGATAAAAATGCCCCCAATAGTCCAAAAAAATTAACAAAAAACAAACGGAAGACGTAACAGCTGGGCGAATCTGTCCTATTATAGTTTGTATACCATCTAGATTTTGGAATATATTTCATACTTTATTGTCCAAAACTTAAGGAATTTCACCAGGCAAGGTGTAGCTACTGAAAGAGCCAGTTTTATCTTTGTTCAATTATCAGTAAAATTAAAATTCTCTTTTCCGCTGGGCCCTGTGTCTCATGCCTGTCATCCTAGCACTCTGGGAGGCTGAGGCGAGAGGATCGCTTGAGCTCAGGAATTCGAGACCAGTCTGAGCAAGAGCGAAACCCCGTCTTTACTAAAAATAGAAAAAATTAGCCGGGCATGATGTCACGTGCCTGTAGTCCCAGCTACTTGGAAGGTGATGCAGGAGGATGGCTTGAGCCCAGGAGTTTGAGGTTGCATTGAGCGACGATGACACCTCTGCACTCTAGCCTGGGTGACAGAGCCAGACTGTGTCTCAAAAAGAAAAAAAAAGTCTCTTTGCATAGTTGGGCTATTACTTCCTCTTAAAATGAGTTTGTGCAAACTAGATAAAAGGTGCCTTCTCCGGGGAATGCAGCTGCACAGGGCCGCAGCATGGTGGGTACGCAGTGTTTTGTGAACTTTAAAAAAAGAGAATCCCTTCTCTGGGCAGGTGAAGCTTTTGTCTGGGCACAAGGTGTGGCCGGTGGAGTATAAGCTGGGTTTCAGCCCCGATTTGCCCTCTCTCCTGCTGCCTTCTGCAGCCCATGATTTACCTGAGCAAATACAGCAGCCCTGGTCATCACGAGGAACCCCAAAAGACTCCTGCCCTGGAAGGAAAATTAGTCATAATTCTGGCTCCTTTATGTTTTAAATTTTAATGTTACATTTTAGTTGTTCAAGTTCTTTTTATTTTGAATTTCCATTTAATGAAGGAAGCTAGCCAGTACAAAAGAAATAGACATCATATGGCTAGAATCTCTAGCATTGATTGTGTATTGATTTAGAGACGGCCAAGTAGATTTAGTAATAATTTGTCAATTTTCAAGCCAGTTTCTATCTGTGGGCAGTAAATTTGATAACCTCTGCAGTGTTGGCTGGTTCTTAAGGCTGAGGAGTTCAAGAAGCTTTTCAATATGGCTGCTTTGGGTTCAGTACCAGCCTTGATTAGGGTATGATATTTAGGATGGTTTTGAGGTTTTCTTTTTAGTGCTTAATATTTATTTTTTCCTTTTAATAGTTTTTAGAGCAGTTTCTGGGTTCAAGCAACATTGAGTGGAAAATACAGGAGTCCTCTGTCCCCTGCCTAGTCATCCCTCCCTCTCCCAAACCCTGACAAGTCCTAATCTTGCTACTGTCCCCATAGTTTTGCCTTTTCCAGAATGTCGTATACTTGGAATCATACAATATGTTGCCTCTTCGGATTGGCTTCTTTCACTTAGTAGTACGCATTTAAAATTCTTCCATGACTTTGCATAGTTTGATAGCTCATTTCTTTTTATTGCTGAATAATATCCCATTGTCTGGATGTAGCATAGTTTATCCATTCACCTGAAAGGATATATTGGTTGCTTTCAAGTTTTGGAAATTATTAACAAAGTCCCTGTAAACATCTGTGTTCAAGTTTTTGTGTGAATGTAAGTTTTCAATTCATGTGGGTAAATACCATGGAACACAATTGCTGGTTCATATGGCAAGAGGATATTTAGTTTTATAAGAAACTGCCAAACTGTCTTCCAAAGTGGCTGTACCATTTTGCATCCCCACCAGCAATGAATGAGAGTTCTTGTTGCTCCACATCCTTGGTAGCATTTGGTGTTGTCTGTGTTTTGGATTTTGGCCACTCTAGTAGATATGTATTAATAGTAGTATCTCATTATTGTTTTAACTTACATTTTCCTGATGACGTATGATGTGGAGCATCTTTCCATATACATTTTGCCGTCTGTGTATCTTCTTTGGTGAGGTGTCTGTTCAGGTCTTTGGCCCATTTTTTATTTTATTTTGCCTTGTTTTAGAAATGGGATCTTGCTGTGTTGCCCAGGCTGGATTCCAACTCCTGGGCTCAAACAATCCTCCCTCCCCAGTCTCCTGAGTAGCTGGGATTACAGGCATGCACCGCTATGCCTGGCCCTAAGACATTTTTAATTAGGTTTGTTTTCTTATTGTTGAGTTTTAAGAGTTCTTTGTATGCTTTGTATTACAGTCCTTTATCAAATATGTCTTTTGCAAATAATTTCTCTCAGTCTGTAGCTTATCTTTTTATTCTGTTGAGCCTCCTCGACTTTCAGTCATATGATTTTGTGCAAGGTCTTTAGTCATTTTCAACTTTACTTTCTTCAGATATATGCTAGAATTCTTTACCTCCTCTCACATAATTTTTGCAATCATTAATTAGTAAATGCATACAAAAAGGCTTTAAGTTGTAAATGGTGATATAAATAGAAATGTCCTATTAGTATTGTAACTAATAAGCAATAAATATCATTTATCTTTTGACTGCAGGGTTTGTCCTGCAAATGATGCCATTTTCAAATGTATCATAAGGAAGGTAAATCTTCTTCTGGTACAGAAGTAGGGAGTTTTAGGAGAAGTAGAAGGAGAAAGAGAAGGGGGAGGGGAGGAGGAGGGGGAGGAGTAGGAGGAGAAGGAGAAGGCACCCCAAATCTGTAGAAATAATTGAGTACCTTAATCATATCCTGCGTAACTGGAGATAAAAATCATTCATTTGAAAGCCTGAATCTTTCTAGTGAAAGATTTTCTTTGTCATATTTGGCAGTAGAAAACTGTGGGAGAAGAAAATAGTGTATTTGTTTCTAGTGAATATGTAGTCATCAGGATTGGTTACTGAAAGAAAGATCTCTTCCTTTACTCAGCTTGGTTAAGTGAATCTTTGTGAAGATAAAAATCACTATTTATTATGGTTTTATGTATGTTTACTTTACATTTACTGGAAAGTATGAAGTTTGAATGTAGATTCTCTTTTCTTTCTCTCTCAACACATGCACACAGTCATACACATGTATGCACACACAGTTACTTGTGCATGTATGTTCATACGCAGAGCTTCCAGAAATCAGAACAGAGGGGGTTTGAGCAAGTGAAGTTATACTCTACCATACAGTGTTCTTTGATTTTGATTATGAGTGAATAATATTGATGATGATTATGCTGCTGCTACAACTGTTTCTACTACTAGCTGGGATTTATTAAGAATTTAATACGGGCCAGGCACTTTTCTAAGAGCTCTGCATGGATGCACATACTCAGTTAATCCTTACAACAACATTAGGAGGTTTACTGGTGAGAAAATAAAGGAAGAGAAGGGGTAACTAACTAGTAAACAGTGAGAGGGGATTGGAACACAGGCAATCTGGTTCTGGAGCCAGTGCTCTAAATTACTAGACAATGTAGCTTCCCAGTAGTAGTGATGTTTGCATAGGTTTTAAGGAAACAGTCATTTAAAACTGCTTCTTTTGGATGATTGCTGAATTTTAAAAACATGTTTAGCATTTGTTTAAATTACAGGGTTTTAAATCCCCAAACTTTATAATCAAGGATGAAACGACAGGTCAGATGACCAACAGGTCATAAGGGTATTTATTGAATAGCAAGTGTATGTTGAATCCTTTAGTTATCTTTCCTCAGTTTGTTTAATTCCTGGAGTTTACTAAACGGGATAAAAATTCTTAAGGAAACTCAGGAAATGCAGAGGATAGGATTAGCTACTGTGGATTTTCTGTGTGTGTGTGCGTTTCTGTGTGTGCGTATGTGTGTGCTTGCGCGTGAAGCCAGGGAAAAGGAAGAAAATGGCTGAGAAAGGGAAGAAATGAGAAAATGAAGGAAGTTTACCTGGAAATCTAAGACTAAACCCAGCGGCACTATCAAGAATATAACCTTTACTCTGGCTATAGGTAGAAGGTAAACTAAGAACAATTTAAGAACAAAATGATTTATTGAAATATTTTCTACATTAATTTATACAAATAAGATAGATGAAATCAAAAGCCATAGAACTTCACTGTTAAGTTTCACATTCAATTATCCAAAGAAGATCCTTGTGTAAAACATTCATTTCGGAGTCTGTATGATGATCTATTCTTTTTCCTTAGGCACTGAAAATGAAGATGCTGAAGGAGATTATCAAAATGATCATCAAGCAAGTTGGGTCCATCGTATGTTAATGGCCTTGGTGAGTGATTCGGCTTTATTCAATACCCGAGAAGGCCGTGCTGGGAAGGTGCACAACTTCATGCTGGGCTTGAACCTCAATTCATCGTATCCACTGTCTCCTTTGAGAGACTTCAACCCACAGGAATCTTTCGATGAAGATGAACTGGATACAGCTGTAGCAGGTCAGTACAAAAATATAATCGGTGGAAATTAATTCAGAAGATCTTTATACCTTCTCTGGGGAGAAGCATTTTAATTATTAACATTAATTCCTTTATACTCAGTTCCAACAACTTGCATTTAATAGGTGAAGGGCTCCAAATTACTGGGGTTTTTTTTTGAGGGGGAGAAAAAATGACTTCGGGTGGGAAATGGTCTAGGCATGTCAGTATAGAAAATTTTCATTGAAATCTTGAGAGAGACTTTAGACCCTCCCTGTATGGGTCAGGGTTCACTTGCAGAAAGTAGGAAACTCTCTACCTTGTTTAACTGAAAGGGGTTTGAACTAGGGAATTCAGTGCTTACAAAATTGTTGCCAAGGCATGGATGAGCAAGCCCTAGGCTGAGCTTCCAGGAATGACTCCAAAAACACATCAGAATCATCCCCACAAATGCCTCAGCAACTACGCTTGGCAGTAAAAATACCAGAAACGTAGCCTCTGTCTCATTTCCTTTTTCATGTCTCACGTGGTGTGTTTCTCTTTGGCAGAGGCCAGGGCTCAGCAGAACTGGAGCTGCAAGGGAATCTAGCAAACGCGGCCCTTAGCCTGACGCCCTAGTGCGGTGCTGGGGTGCGTGCGGCCTTGGGGTTGGGCTGGAGTTGAGTTAGCCAGGCTGCAGAGTCCACCAGGCGATCGAATCAGTCCCTCCAGTTCTCAGAAAGGTTAGGTCACTTTCTTACGGCCGCCTGGCAAGAAGCTAGTCACTTTCAGGTTTGTCACTTAGCCACATCCTCAAGAATAATTCCCTTTATACTTCAGCTCTATGTCTGCTATAGATTACATTTGCCTTGGTGACTAATCAACACATACTAATCTTTTTTGTCATGGACCTGCCATCTGAAGCGTGTATACTTCGTCACCCCATCATCTTTCCTTTAACTGTCCAAACCTCATTCTTCAGTTGTGTTTGTCTAAGGACGTGGACCGGTGCTGTACAAACTGAAATGGGATATTTCAAAAAAAAACCTTTCTACTGTTCTTTAAGCATCATGCCTATAAAATATTTTTGAAAATTAGGATATAGCTTTAGATTTTGTTGTCTTTTGGGAGTATTGTTTCTATCTGTTGCTTGACAGAATTATAGGGGAATTATAGAGGCAAAAGTGACTCCTGTTGCCTAATAAAAAATGAGTGCAAATTCATATTTTGAATGAATTATATTTATGGTATCAAACTCTAAGATATGAGATATGTCTGATTACATACTGTAATCCAAACTCTTTTATATTAACTATAATAAAAGTCTATTTGTGATAAAGTCAATGCCTCTTTTAAAATCCATCCAAAATACAAATACTCTTAACCACATCAGTGACATTATTTTTCTTGTTTTATGGCATATGATTATGCTTATTGCCATTGTAATACCAATAAAACATGTCTCCTCTAGAAACTCACACTTTGTAGATGAATGATGATGGGCTTAAAAAATAACTTCTACAACATTGAGATGTACAGAGAATATTCAGTTATTTTACTCTACAGGAAAGGAAGACCAAAAAAGATAATTCTGTCATCTTTGTCTAACATTTCTCAACAGAGTTGGGATTGGGACACGGGTCTCTAGACATTGCTTCTAAGCCTTTCCCTTTCCCATAGCCCTTGGTTTTATTAGTCATTATCGTTCTGATGTAAAAATGGAAGTTCTGTTTGTGTATACTTTATTCCATCTGTTTTATGTTTTCACTTTGATTGCATCATCCAGCAGAGCTGCTTATGTAGTTTGCACGGCACGTTTTCTTCATTCCACAGTTTAACAACTTCCTGATAGTTTTGTAATATTTTATGTAGACTTGGTGGTATTAGGGTTGCCAGATAAAATTCAAAATGCCCAGTTAGATCTGAATTTCAAATAATATGTATATATGTATATAAATAATATATATATAAAATCCTTACAATATTTGAGGCATACACTAAATTATTATATGTTGATTATATGAAATTCAAATTAAACTGGGCATCTTGTATTTTTATGAGCTAAATCTCGCAACTTTAGGAATTATGTCTCTTCATCTTTCTTATTTTCTTTCAAATTATTCTGCATTTTTCATCTTCCTTCTTTCTTTTGTTCATTCTCGCATTCACACTGTATTTACAGAATATTTATAATGTGCTTAGTCTTTGGGATCCAGTAGTCAATAAGACAGATGTAATCCTTGGCCTCATAAAGATCAAAATCATTCCATGGGCCATCCTTGAAGTTTTGATTAATAGAAGGATTTATGTGCTTTAGGTAACAACGATAGGAAAGTAGAGTAAAACTAAAAACCAGGAACTCGGATCCTAATGGAACTATAAGTCAGCAAGGATACAACCTTAATCGAGGATACAATTGCAAACAAGAATGTGGGTTAAATGTGTGTGTTAGGGTTTGGGAATAACAGTTGTACATCACCTTGTCTGATTGCTTTCTTTTGTTTCATGCCCTTTCAAAGAAGAATTATAGACAGTTTTCATAAAATAATAGGAAGAAATATAAAATATCAATCATCCCAAAATATGGTATTATATAGACTAAATATTTCTTTTGTTGAAAGATTTTAAAGTGTTCTAACCTAAAATAATTTTTATTTTTTATTATTATGGGTACATAATAGCTGTATATATTTATAGGTACATGTAGTGTTTTGATACAGGCATACAATGTGAATTAATCAAATCAGAGTAATTGGGGTATCCAACACCTCAGGCATTTATGATTTCTTTGTATTAGGGACATTCCAATTCTACTCTTTTAGTTACTAATATAGTTTTAAATGAATCATCTTTGGAAAGAACTTTCAGTTTCATTTCTCAGAGTGTATCTCATTAAAATTACATTTTACTCATTTTATATTTATTCAATTAAAAAATGTATATAGGGTACTGATTTCAGTGAAAACAATTCAGCCAGTTCAGTGACAAACTAATTAAACTTTATTGTTTACAGACCAATATTGCTAAAAATGATTGCTTTTTAGACTGAGTTTACTGGATTGATTAGTGCTTTTTCAGTCAAGGCTTTTACTAAGTGAGACCCTATTTATCTCCCTCTTGTTGTTTCCAAGTTTTAAAATAGCCATATGTCTGGATTGAAAGCTAAAAGTTGTTTGTTTGTTTGTTTTTATTTCAGGATATTGTGGGGGTATAAACATTTTGGTTACGTGTTATGACTTTGCCTCACCCAAACCATGATTTGAGGCGTGCCTTTTCCCCCCTACAATGCTCACCACGTCCATTAGTTGTGAGTTTGGAGAATATTACTACCATGTGAGCACCATGGTGTAGATCAGTTAATGCCAATTTGATGGCGAGTACATGTGGAGCCTATTCTTCCATTATTGTGATACTTCACTTCGGAGGATGGGCTCCAGGAAAGTATACGAGGTGCTAGATCACCATCGTTTCTCATAATTGAGTAGTATTCCATTGTATACACATACCAGATTTTATTAATCCACTCATGGATTGAAGGGCACTTGGGGTTGATTCCACATCCTTTCAATAGTGAATTGTGCTGCCATAAACATTCGAGTGCAGATGTCTTTATTATAGAATGTATTTTGTTCTTTTGGGTAGATGCCTAATAGTGCTGTATCACTAACTATGATCCTTTTAGTTCATAAGGTCTTCATTAAAATTCCTCTTATACAACTAAATGCCACAATTTAATGAAAACATTAATTTTAGGTTATTTCTCATTTAATTTTGTACCCCTTTACACAAAAACAGAGATTTTTATCTAATTTAGCTATTATGTTGGAAAAATCTTATATCTTAGTTTACCCTATGTTGATTTTGTTTATACAAATTAAAATTTGAGTATCTTAGAATTAAAAAAATTCCTCAAAATGGGAAAAAGTGTACTATTTTTTTTACTTCACTTTTGAGACTATCTTTTGAAAACAAGAGAAATCATAAGATCGTGAAAATCCCTTTGTTTACTGCAAAATAATTGTATACCTGTAGAAACAAATTTTGGAGAAGCTTTTCGTTAGTTACATGACTTCTTTCCTGTTTACTTTTGTGTTTATGCTATTTACTGTGACATACACCATCTGGAATAAGAAATCAAGACATGAGTTAATTTAAACCAGAGTTCAAAACACAGACATCCAAATATTTGTACATTGTAAATTGAATCTGTGTGATATATTAATAAAATGACCATTACAAATATCCACAACTGAACTGCTTTGAGGAAATGTTACATAATTGTAAAACAGACTTATGTTTCTATACCTATCAGAAACCTGATTAACTCATTCACAGGTTTGGAAATCTTGTATGCTTTAAACTATGGGAGGATATTCTTCCATATGGCTTTTATCCCATACTCTATGACATTTTAGTGGATGTTACATGATAAATCCAGTTCAAGTTCAAATAAATTTGGAAAAATTGGCAACTCTATCTCCCTCTTCAAAGGCAATGGGATACCCTAATGAGTTTAAGACCTACTTAAAGGTGCCTTGAATATAGTACTTTAAAAGTAGACTAGCTTATGTTTGAATCTTAGCTGCACTGTTTTTTAGCAGGACAATCTTGAGCAGTTACTTAGCATAAGCCTCAGTTTGCTTATAAAATAAAAATAATAGTAGTACCTATTTTATACAGTTATTGTGAGGATTAAATAGCATCTTCATACCAAAGTGATGGTACTGAAAACCATAGTAAGGGGAGTAGGTTATATACCATATAACTGGCTATTACTTTAAGCTGTTGAATCTTGTCTTTCTCAAGATATGCTCCTATTTAATCATTATTTAATTCTTATTTTGTGTATGACACATCTGTTTATGTCTTGCAAAACTACGCTCTTTGCAACACAATTAAGAAATACTGCTTACCATTTGTCTTTTTTTTACTACATGGATAAACTTAGTGGAAATTTGGCTAAGCAAAATAAGCCTGGTATAAAGTGACAAATACCACATGATTTCACATATTTGTGGAATCTAAGAAAGTCAGAAACAGAGCCTAGAATGCTGGTTACCAGAGGTTGGCATGGGGGAGAGGGGTGGAGAATGTGAACAGGAAAGGGATCCAAAGGTCAAATTTCCCTTGGTCAAGGCATACAAAGTTTTATTTAGCCTGAAGGAAAAAGTTCTGGTGAACTTGCCCAGTATGGTGACTGTAGTTAATAATTCATTGCATATTGCAAGATGGCTAAAAGAGAAATGTCCTCAGAGTATAAGCTCTGTCAGAGCAGAGTTTATCTCCATCTCGTTCAGCACCTAGAATTGTACCTGAGAGGTAGGTAGACAATACATGTTTGCTGAGTGTGTTGGCTGGACTCTCTTCCTTGACCCCCACTGTATAGTGGATGCACCCTCAACTGGAGAGAGACAGCATGGGATCCATCCAGATTCTGCTACTCCCAGTTATGCCACTTTACAGATGAATTTTAATTCATTTCACTCTCCATTTGTAGATGTCTTTTACCTCACCTGTCTGTTACAAGAATTAAGCAAGAGGATGCATGAGGAAATGTTTATAAACCAGTAAAGACTATATAATGTAAGATGATGCTATTAAAGTGGTCACAGCCTAGAGTTCATACCAGGGCCAGAACTCAGTACGTCCCATGTATTGTCCAACTTAATCCCTGCAGCACCTTATTTGATAATTACTTTTATCCTGATGTTACAGATGAAGAAACTAAGACTTGAAGAAAATAATTCACTTAAAATTGCTAAAGTTGGTCTCATGCCCAGCTCTATTTGTCTTCAGAGCCTGAGGGCCTAACTATATGAAATTCTGCCTCTCAAATTTTGAACAAGCCTTTTTACATCATAAATAATGTCAAATGATCATTTGACTCATTCTTGGCTTTCTTTCGTTTTAAGATCCTGATGAATTTGAGCAAATATATGAGCCTCTGGATGTCAAAAGTAAAAAGATTCATGTAGTGGACAGTGGGCTCACGTTTAACCTGCCATATCCCTTGATACTGAGACCTCAGAGAGGGGTCGATCTGATCATCTCCTTTGACTTCTCTGCAAGGCCAAGCGACTCCAGTCCTCCGTTCAAGGTAAAGAGACTTCGTATAGCATTCTGTTCTCTCCCATGTTCTCTTGCATGCCTTATAGATCTCTTAGTCCTTTTGACCCCAGTTTCTCATCCCTTTAGCCTATTTTCTACATTTTTGTTAGTAATATTTTTAAAATGCAGATGTGATTCAATCACTCGTCTGCTTGAAGAAACATTTAAATGATTCCAATGAGCTCAATAAAGTTCAGAGTCTTGAGCAGGACGAGAACGATACAACAGGTCTAAAGTTTAGAAAGGAAATTAGGCTGAGATTTGGGAGTTAGCAGGTAAAAGATACCTAAAACCATGCGTGGAGCATTTTAGGAAGAAGAGCAGTGGACTCAAAATAGTACTTTGAAGAACAATATCTAGGGGAAAGGAAGAGAACAAAGGAAGTACTCAATGTTACAAAAACCAATTGAAAATATGTATAAGAACAGCAAGAAGTCTTTGATGAACTGGACAAGAGCAGTTTCAGTAGGGTTGGTTGTAAGGGTAGAAATTGGAATGCAGTGGTTTCAGGGATGAGTGGACATTTTTAAAAAATGGAGACAATTCTGTAGACTGTTTTGGGAAGAAGGAGTTGGATTGTACCTGTAAGAGTGTATGGGGAATAGGAAAACTGTGTGCGTGTGGTGGGGGGTAGACTGTTAATAAACAAGATGAGCATGTTTGAAAACCGATGGCTAGGAGTCATTAATGAAGAAGATATTATTGGAGAGTAGAGAAATGTAATATACGATAAAGTCTGGGAAGGTTATAGGGGTAGGGGACGATCAAAGACACACGTGGAGAGTAGTATGGAAATGTCCATATCGGGGCAAGAGAGAAGGGGGAATAATGGCTCTGGATGGGCACTCGTTGTTAGGCATGGAGAAGGGAAGTTAAGATGGACCTCATCTGATGACTTCTAACTTTTATAGGAATTAGGATCAGTGTCATCTTGTGAGGATGAGAATACGGAAGTAGTGGAGTCAGGGGTGTGGAGTGAATAAAAGTCTGCCTCTGTGAAGAAGTGAGAAAAAGTCCTGAATAGGGCAATAAAGAAAGTTTGCTGGGCAGCAGTGTGGCATCACTCAAGTGAAACCATAAATGCTTTTTGTTTCCTCTGTCTGGAATACCCCAAATTTTCTTTAGACACATCACAGATGTTATCTTTCTTGACTTCCGCACATATAGTTACAGTACTTAGGACTTAGTAAATTCTTCTAATGATACAGCAATTATCATGGTGTATTGCATGTGTTTGCTTACATATGTATTGCTTCCACTGTGTGTGAACTCCTTAGGACTATAATACTATTTTGTACATGTGTTTGTTTCGTGTTAATCATTTGGTCCTGATTGCCTTGTGAGTGCTGGCCAAAATGTGAGTATGTAGGACGCTTTTTGTAGGTGAATGAATGAAATGCTCTAAGAGGGAGTTATTACTCCCATTTCATAGATTAAGAAATGAAAATTCATAGAGATTAGCTGAAACAGTCCATCATCTCCTAACCAGGAAGAGTCAGTTATAGCCTGTGTCCTCTGCCGGCACATCTGGTTTCTTCTCTATCATATGATGATTAAATTGCTCTCAAGATTAATAGCAGTTATGATAATTATCCTTAAATATATAGAAAAACTCATATTTTCAAGCTTCTTTCATATTTTATCTTTTTTGAGTGAGGTAGTGGTATTTAGACGAGGAAGCAAGGATTGGTGAGATAAGGCTTCATCAACAAATTAATCAAGATGCGTGACACGAGCACAGGTAGGACCTGGCTGGGGAAGTGCTGGCTGAGAAGGGGTCAGGCTTGGATCAGATTCCAAGGCTGCAAAATGAGGATCTAATACCCTTTACCAGCTGCCTCCTTTGTGCACCTTTTCCTGTGCCTTCTTCTGTGTGCTGTGCTTTGTGCAGCAGTTAATGGGAAAACGTAGTTCCTGATCTCTGTAACATTTTGACTTTGCGGGGAGAAAGGCTTTTATACATAAGATCTACTTGGAAGGAAACTGTGAAACTTATTTTTAAGTGATTATTTGGGTTTATGTAAGTATGGGTTTTCTAGCAGATGAGTATACAAATAGATTGGTGTGTCCTGGTGTTGATGAACAGGGAAATACATGAAATAGGATGAAAACAGCACAGAGATGGCAATGAGCACATCTGAGAGACTGGAGTGATCCGATTAGACTGACAGATATTAAGCTCCCTTAGGAGGGCTTCAGGGGAGAATTTAAGAGTGAATGATAGGGAATAGAGAACCAGTGGACGATTTCCAGCAGACAAATGACTTCATGAAATTGGAATTTTAGGATGATTAATCTGACAGTGGAAAGTAGAATGAGTTGGAAAATGGAAGGCAAAGGATTGGAATTAGCCAACCATAGGAGTGGAATTAGCCAACCATAGGATAATGAAGTACTGCACCAGGGCAGGTGACTGTGAACACCAAGAGCAGAATTTGATGACCCGTGAGGAACAGTGGGGAGGTGGGTTTCAATGGATGACTCTAAGATGATAGCTTACAGTCTGATTCTGGTGGTGGAAGGTACTGTATTATTCATTTTACCAATGGGAGAGCAAAATGTCAAAGCCATCATTTTATATATGAATCAGAGCCCCACTGCCTTAATGAGTTGATATTGAGAGGAGGTTTTAGAATATCACTTTGCACCTCTAAAAAAGAACCATTATACTTTGAAGTACTCCTAAAAATGTTGACTTATTATTTGTGATTAAGAAGAATGTATACTTGTAAAATACATGGAAATTTGGAATGTACGTCAACTGCTTCTAAACAAAAGCTAGTATTTTGGTATTTTTTTCTAGTCTGTCTTTGTAGCATGTGTGTGCATGGGTGTGTGTGTGTGTGTGGGTGTGGGTGTGTGTGCGTGTATTTGTGTGTATGTGGGAGGGTGTGACCACCAGGGTCATATAGTTTTGCATTC
>NW_012148286.1:1253939-1265933 GCF_000956105.1 Propithecus coquereli | reverse complement strand
GGACACCATTCTTCATAAAAGAGTATAGCATAAATGCAGGACAAAAATTAGAACCATTGACTTTATTTATATTACTGTTAATTTCAGCATTTTATAAGTATAGTTAAATCTCAGATTTTGACAGGAAGATATAGAAAGATGGGTATCACGGCTTTTGATAAAGGCAACCACAGTTTATGCTGTATCTACGTTGTAACTGGCCTTGAAAGTTAATGACGTCAATGTAAGTCACACCGGTTTTTTAGATTAGTTAGTGCATACCCTAATAATAATCTGATATAAAGAGTCTCATGATTCTAAATATTATTCCTATTAATTTTTCTAAGAAAAGCAGCTCTATGTTTTATTTTGTCAAGTTTCTTTTTGTTAAACATTTAATGTCTTAGATAGATACCATATAAATTGACTTAACTGTTAGGGTCCATCTGAGGACAATTAATAAGATTTGTCTTTAGTATTGGTCCTGAAAATAAGCCAGGGTCTTTACTCTCAAGTATGCAAAATAAACAGACTGCAAATTTAGGGTAGAAAAGGGGGAGTTTGGGTTTTATTGGGGAGCAAGAAAGCAAGGAATATAGAATTCAAGGTTTGCTACTAGAGATTTTTTCCCCTTTAATTTACTAAATTTTATGGAGAGTAATAAATTTAAGTTATTGTACCATTAATTGTATTATGCTATACTATGTTACCATATATTGGACATAAATTTGGTTCAGTTTTCAGTGCTCTTTTATGTGCTTCATGATCAGAAGCTAGAACACTGGGTTTATCTTCTTAAAAATTAAAGAAAATAAAAAAACAGAAAAGAGAAGGAGGCGATGAGGGAAGGAGAGAAGGAAGAAAGAAGGACAATTTGAAATGAGGCAGTCTTCAGAAATGATAAGAATAATGTATCTAAATTAAGTTTATCTTCCTATGTTTCACTCAGGGTCAAAATTCCACTTAAACTTATAATAAAAGAAAAGGAATCTGTATTTTTCCACAATGACCAGACTTATTTGTTGACGTTAGGGCATGACCCTTTTTAGAATCTCTGCTTGTGATTTATTTATAGTTGCTAGGTTGGCCCACATCATGGCCAAATTAGTCCAAGCCTTGGCTTTGTGAGCCCCAATCCGCAATGGCTAATGAAGGAAACTGCATAGAATTAAATATAGTACTTCCAGGTTTACCTCTTGTATTAGTTATTTTGAGCTGCTATGAACAAATCAACCCAAACATGATGGCTTACAACCACGGAAACGTATTCTCTCACAGTTCTGGAGACCAAAAGTCGAAATTAGCAGGGCTGCGCTCTCTCCAAAGGCTCCACTGCAGAATCCTTCCTTGCTTTTTCCAGCTCGGGTGACTCCAGGATTCCTCGGCTTGTGGTTGCATCTCTCCAATCTCTGTCTCCATTTTTGCATGGCCTTCTCTTTTGCAAGTGTATCTTCTCTTCTATCTCTTATAAGAATAATTGTCATTAAATTCAGGGGCCATCCACGTAATCCAGGATGATCTCACCTCAGGATCATTAACTAAATTATATTTGCAAAGATTATTTTCCCAAATAAGAGCATATTCACAGGGCCAAGGGATTAAGGCATGGATTTATCTTTTAGGGGGCCACTAATCAATCTACTATATCCATATTGGCCACTGAGGATCAAATGTCTTGTGATGAGTAGATATACCCAACATTAATTTCTCTTTACATATTTTTGTGAGTTTATAGTAACCTTTTTGTGAAGAACTTATGAGAACTACAAAGTACTATGTAAACTCTATACAATATTAGATATGGAAAATCACCTTCATGCCTATTGTATTATAAAGCTCTTGGAACCTAATACCAGAATGTCTTTTATTGAAAGAAAGAGTGACCATAACCATAAAATAATGAATTCTTAATTGTCGTTTCTATTTGATGTATCTTATGTTAGTCTCTTCGATATTTTTTTAAGATTCTGGTGTTTCTTTACATGCTTATATGCCATCCCTCTTCCCAATCTTAAAAATAAGTTTTAAATAATGAGAAACATTATAGAATAGAAAACACATATTCTTGGTTTGCACAGAGACAAAAAAAATTCTACTTCCTATAATGAAAAGCCAATTCATTATTTTACATATATGCATTTCTGTAGATAAATATATTTTTCATATATTTAAAATACGTATTTACATATAAATAAACAAAATGGTATATATATGCTATTCATACTATGTTTCAAATATATATCTGTTATCTAGAAATAACATTTAGTTATGGTATTTATTTCTATGTTATTTATTTGTTTTTCCTCTCCTTCAAGACATTTTCGTCAGGTTTTAGTACTCACAAATGAGCACACACATTTTACAAAGTATCACTTGGTAAAAGAATACTCTGAAGGAGACTGCCAAATTTTCATCTTCCCAGAAAATCATTTTAGTTAGTACATTGTAAGTTTACCATAAACTAGTCTATGGGAATGTGAAGTATCTGAGGCGTCAAACAGCCACCAAAATTGGCAGCGACAGAGAGAACACAGTTCTGGCATATTGCTATAATTTAGCAGTAGTTTTTTTTGCTCACTGCTTTCTTTTAGAATCCTTTTAAAAAAGTGATACTTTTTTAAGAGTCTACTCAGACTCAGAGTCTGTGTCAGTGTTTCTCAAGTCTTTACAGAGCGAAATGAGACATCAGAGAGGAAATGGATTTTCCATCTTGTAATCACTGTCTCTATCATCATCGGTTTTTAATCTTTTCCACATCAGGATCCTATAAGGAAAGGGAAAGTCTCCGTCTCTTCCTGATTCCAGTGTGAAGTGAGCTGTCTAAAAATAACCTCGCTTTTACATCACGTAGTTCCCTTCCCTCTTTCTCCCCACAGCCACACATCGCTGGTCATACCGTTGAGTCATGTTTGTAAACACTAGAAAGCCCTTTCTTTGCCTCTCCTCACGCAATTGCTCCACAATGTGAACTTTTGGTTTTATTTTGCTGTTGAATAATCATGAATGAATACTTTTGAACAGTGCTAGACAAGAAATAACAAGCTGATTAATTCAACTGAATAGGGGGTGGGGAAAAGAGGGTTTTCTCGAATTTCAAACAAATTATTCATACCTATATGGAATTTTCGGTGAAGCATAATTATATTTAGCTTCATAGTTTATGAAGCAAACGCTTTTCTGTACATTAAATCCTTTATTTTCTGGGATTTTTATTTCTTTGTAAATAGTACTGAGAAAGAGTTGATCAACTTAAAATTCATGACATTCCAGAAGCATCAAGACTCGCGAGCGTTCAGTGAAAAGTGTATTTGTCTCTGAACTTAAGGTCCTATGTTAAAGTACTTGTTTTCTCAGAATCTAAATTACTGAGGTTTTCATCCATTATCTCATTTAATCCTCACAGCAATCCTGTGAGAAAGGTAATAGCATTAGCTTTATTCTTCAGTGGTAGAAAAATAATTTGCCGAGAAATAAGAAACAGATGAAGTAGAAAGGAGATGGCACTGAGAACAACCTCGTCCCTGTTTGTCTGTTGTGATTCGTTGTCCCTACTGTGCCATTAGGAGAGAGTCACTGCATACAGCTGCCCTCCAAAATAATTTGTTCCCTGTTGAGCTGTGGTGGTGAAGCGATTTGCCCCAAGTCGCCCAGTCAGCAAGTTGAGGGGTGTGTGTTTGAGCTGGGCCTTTCAGACTGCACAGCCCAGGTGAATAACCACCCAGCACCTTCCCCCGCTCTGTCGGACTGCACTGGACTCTCTGTTTATCTCTCCCACTGCTTAATAAACTCCCCACCTTCAGGGACAGCCTCTCTCTATGCCTGGAACAGAGCAGGTGCTCAATAATTGTTGGATTAATAAATACTCTGGGGAGATGGCCCAGGGTAGACTGCACAATCTCAGCCTGTACTTTTTTTTCCTGGCATTTATCACAGTTTTAAACAGAAAGGATTACTCGATTACCATCTCTTACCCACCATGCTACAAATCCCATAACAAGAGCCATGAATGTTTTACTCACTGTTATATCTCCAACTCCTAGCATGGGACCTAGATTGACCACTAATGATTATTGTTGAATGGATCAATTGATGATAAGGATTGTGCAAAGTAACTTAAGATTCTAATGACAGTGGCCCCCAAACCTTCTCTCTTTAGGAATTTCCCTAACACTGTTCCTATTTTTCTTTCTTTTCTTTAGTTCCCCCCACCCCCACTTTTTCTTTCCTTCTCTTTTGCTCTCTTTATTGGTATTTATGTAACAAACATGTGTAGAGCTCTTACTATATAATAATCACTGTTTTAAACACTATAAAATATTTATTTAATTCTAACAGCAGTCTATGAGAGAGGGATTATTCATGTCTTCCGTATTTTATCTTTGAGGATATCGAGTGCAGAGACATTGAGTTAAGAAACATGCCCAAGGCCACAGAGCTTGCATTTGGACTCGGGCATCTGGCCCCGGAGCCTGTGCTTTTACCACTATGATACTCTGCTCCTTATTTATCCCACTTTCTCTGAAGCTGCATCTAAATGGAAATAAGGTCTATTCACTGCACCTTTTCCTTTTGATTTATGTTCTCCAGTTTACATTTAATTTTGGGGGCTTACCCACTGAGTTACTCAGGTTTGATGCAAAGACAACCAACCTCAAATCTCAATAGTGAACAATGAACATGAATTTCTTGGTCATGTTATGTGTCAGCAGCTGCAAATCGGCTGCTGTGGCTCTGTTCCATGTGTCTCCTCATTCTGGTGGGGACGTATAATCTTTTTGCCAGGAAGGGAGCTACTATGTGGAAACAATCATGCGATCCGCCATGGCCATTAACAGAGCTCTTGGTACCTCTCTGTGGTCTAATCTTGACCTTTACACATGTAATAGCAACATGCTGAGGCCGGAAGCTCGACTGTTTTTTTCATTATCAGAAGCCAACAAAAGCTGATTCAGAGTAACTCAAATATTTTCACATACATAAAGTGAATGAATTTTTAATAGGTATTTTTAACATTTTTGTGGAGATGATACAGGTAAAAATCCAGTAACAGAATGGTCCTCATTCTGTGTCATCAGATTCTTTTTTTTTTTTTTAATCCTGAGGGTTAAAAAACATTCACATGGTTATAAATATTCTGGACCCATAGTGTTTTTTTCTTTAGTTGTTTCTTCAGCATAATTTCATTCAGTTTAATTTACCAGTTATTTTCCAAATGCCTGCTGTGGAGCTGGCCCTGTGTCAAAAGTTGATATAACAGCAGTGGATTTATTTGGAGAGTACTTTTATATTTTTTTGAGATTGATGGGCTTCTTGGCAACAGGGTCTTTATTCATCCTAGCAAGGAGCATACTGCTGGCACACAGAAGGCACCTAATGAATATTGAGTAATGGTCAGATCAGCTGAACAAATGCATCTTTCCCTCGCAGGAACTTCTACTTGCAGAAAAGTGGGCTAAAATGAACAAGCTCCCCTTTCCAAAGATCGATCCTAACGTGTTTGATCGGGAAGGACTGAAGGAGTGCTATGTCTTTAAACCCAAGAACCCTGATGTGGAGAAAGATTGCCCAACCATCATCCACTTTGTTCTGGCCAACATCAACTTCAGAAAGTACAAGGCTCCAGGTATGTTGGGATATATTCATATTCCATACAATAGAAATTTAGTAGGGAAGCCAAATTGGTAGTGAGCTATTTTACTCTGGCCCTGCTGTACCAGCTGTTGCAATATCAAGTGCCTCCCCACCTTGATAAATAGCTACTCTGCTGAGCCCCCTAGTACTTCTGCTCTTTCTTTCCACTGAGTTGCTCACAATCTAGAAAGTGAAGAGCTAACAACTATCTTAGCAAAAAATCTCAGAGACCTTACTCTAAGACCTTGAATTATGTTTGTTCTGATTGATTTTGAATCAAATATTTTGAATATCACTTGTGTAAGAGCTTTTGTTTCATAAAATTCATGCAAAAAATTCTGACTCTGGGAATTTTAGCTGACTACAAGATTAACATAATCTAACAGTACAACATGTACTGTACAATTGCTGTACAACAGTACAGCAATTTCATGTTGCCATGTTGTATTTCATAGAAAATGAGAAGCAAGTTGAAGGCATAGTTGTTCCATTTTACTACATCCAGAGGAGTCTGTTGACTCTTCTGTATCCTGGAAAATATTGGTTAAGAAAAGGAGGTCTAGAGATGGACACACAGGATGCTTAAGGCTGTAAAAACCATGTGATTTTAGGACCAAAAAATGTAGTTTTCCATTATGTGAATGGAAAGACACAAAAAATAGAGAAGATGGGTGATGGGAATATGGAGAGGAAAATAGTCTTTTTCTTAGTTTCTCAGGAAGATGGAGAAAGGATCAATAGAAGTGGAGGTTATTGTGAGGCATACTTCAGCACAGAAGAAAGAAGAACTGGCTGGCATCTTTAGTTATCCAACAGTGGAGCACTTAAAGCATAGAGAATTTTCTATCACTGTTAATTCTCAAGGAGACGCCCAATGAGCAGTTGGCACATATAGGGGATTTCTGTGGCATGAAGACAATTACATAATGTTTTGGGTTTGGGTTGCCCCAGAAGCAGATTCTGAGAAAAGCACTCAAGTACAATAGTTTATTTGGGTGAACTAGAGAACAATCCAGTTTATTAGTAAGGAAGTGGGGAAGTGGTAAAGGGAAGGAAGGCAGACAACAAAGCATGTGTTAATCAGTTGGCTACCATGATGGGAACAAGGGGAACTTGACCCTGCTGGGAAAGTCTAGGAAACGGAATAGAATCTGTGCCCTAGGATCATCCTTCCCACACACAACTCAAAGGCAGGAGACCTCGGATATTTATATCCTAACTCCTTACAGTCTTTGGTTGACCGCTGCCTGGGGCAAAGTGTTATTTACCAGAATTTCCAGCCTGCTGCTAGCAGGCAAAGCAGCCTTCTACAATTGCAGGGTAGGGGAGAAAGCCTTCAGGCACAGAGATGCAGACAGGGGCAAATGGAAGTCATGTAGTCAGAACACACTGAAATGATAAAGTCCAGAGATACTTCAGATTACATGGCTCTGTGGGGACTCCCAATGCTGTCTTTATGTCTGTTTGTTTAATTCCCCAAGTTTTAGAGATATTTTGTAGTTTTCAAAATAACACCAATTTGTGATTTTTCTGGTATTTAGGTGTTCCAAGAGAAACTGAGGAAGAGAAAGAAATAGCTGACTTTGATATTTTTGATGACCCTGAATCACCATTTTCAACCTTCAATTTTCAATATCCAAATCAAGCATTCAAGAGGCTGCATGATCTCATGTACTTCAATACCCTGAACAACATTGATGTAAGTGTCTCCCGTGACCATTGACAATGCCAAATTACTTCCATACCACTTGAATGCAACAAAGCTTCTTTTTAATTAATTAAAAATAAGGTTTATGAGTGATATCACCCCAAATGTGCCCCTTTACCTTTCATAAATTATTTTACTAATCTGCAGAAGAACCGTACAAAACTCACAAGTAAGGAAACTCATGCGTCCCAGTTGACAAAGCCACATTCTTTGCTATTATTTTATTGAATATGTGGTTCATACTCAGCCACTTTACCAAAGTATTTAATGTATTCGTCACATGATAAAATAAATTATCAGTAAGGAAGAAAGATGATAAAAAGAAAATATACAAGTATGAAGGTGAATGTAACCAGAAATGTAGTTAATCTACAAAAATATCATGACATGAATTTTAGTGAATGTATTCGTGCTTTTAAATATTTTCTTTTTGTGAATCTTGGGAGTGTCACCAAAGGTAATAGCCTCCCCCATTTTTAGCCCTTGAGATATCAAGTATGCTTTGCTTTAGAAACAAGTCATTCTCTTCACTATCAATCATTCCTATCACTAGTATATCTGCGTCCAAGATTCTGTGTCTATGTGAAGTCTTTAGTTTTTAACTCACCATTTATCAACACTATTGTGTAATCGAAATAGTTGGCTTGTGGTTCCAAATCCTAGTGTCTGAAAAATTGTGATCAGTTGTGAGAGCTCAAGTTCATTGGCCCAATTGGATTTTGTTCATTAGAAAAAAAAAGAATGAAAGAAAAAGAAATTAAATGGAGAGGAAAAGGCATCATGTCTGATTTGCCAGTCTTCTGGGAAACTATGAATGGTGCAAAGGAACTCAGAGTATGTGGATGAGTCTTCTGTGCATATGGGCTTTAATTATAGTTTGTGAGCTAATAAAACTCTGGCAAATATAGTTTGTCTGTTTAGTTTGGCCTGAGACCAGTGTGCAGTTAAGACAGTTGCACCATAATACATTTGTTAATCGATATCTTTAATTTCTGTAAACATAATAAATTTTCCCCAAAAGCTTCAGGTCCTACAACTCTAAAATTCTTTTCTTTAAACCTTCATTTAAAAATATGTGATAATTCATGTAAAACATGCTTATCAAAATTTATATATCATTTTCTCAATAGATTTTTCCTTTTTTCAAAATCTTGCAAGCAGTGGACATCTGAGAGGCACATGCTGCATTATTTCTGTAGTGATTGTGAAAATTGAAAGAATATTAAGAGAAAATGAATATTTTAATCTATGATTTTTAGAGAGTGAACAGAAATTTTTGAAATAGAGTTGGGTGTGTTTTATAAAACCTCATGCTATGAAAAGAGAAGAGAGCTAAAGGTTAATGTCACAGTAATCCTATTTTGTCAGTATGAGCCAATAAACCCAAAATTATATATATATATTCTTTGGAATGAAATGTATTAAACTTGATAAGTTATCATTGAATGGAAAAAATTAGATTGTAGGAGTATATAAATACTTTATTGGACTTGGAAATATATAAACATGTACACATATATATCTTAAATAACTACATTTCTCTTCCTGTTCTGGTTTATATAAAACCTGCTAAACTATTTGCTATAAGGAATGATATAGTTCTATTTATATATTTTACAAATATTCTTCAACGTAGTTTGTTTGACATATAAATGAAAAAGTTAAAGCCTGAACAAAAATAGACTAAATCCCCAAATAACTGTCCTAACTTATAGCTCATCAAATGTTAATTCTTCACAAGCCATTAATTAAGCAGTTTTTAACAGGTTCTGCTAACATTTTTGGCACAGCATGTAGAGGCAAGGTCATGGGCTTTATATCATCTTTAAGTCCCAGATGGGCCTCTTGGGTGACTTTGAATAAGCTACTTAAACTTTTGGAGCCTTGGTTTCCTTACCTCTAAACCAGGTGTGATAGACCCTATTCTAATTATAGTCATGAATGTGCAGTAGGATGATGCATAAACAAGGCCCTGGAAACAGAAGCTGCTCACTAAAGGGGACCCTTACCTATGCATGTCTGTAGCCTGTACCCCTGAAAATCCATGGTGATTACACCCCAAAGGCCCTTGCGGATGCCCAGAATTAACAATATAGACAAGTTTGTACAGGTAATAGCAGCTTAGACATTAAGTAAATGGCTTTTTGAATAAATAAATGTAAGCTTTCTCCTGAATTACAGGACCATTGAGACTCACATTCAGGTGATTTCTGTGTGTGTGTGTGTGTGTGTGTGTGTGTGTGTGTGTGTGTATGCTGGGGGGTGTCTCGTATCCAGGTATAATTTTCAATTTTCACTGACATTTTATATCTTCCTTGGGGACTCCCTGCTTCTCCACTTTAACCAAGAAAACACCTTTGTTTTTTTCAGAATCAAACTTCTTGAAAAGTGACGATACATATAAAGAGCAACGAAACTCTGCTGAGGTTAGGATGCTGGAGAGCTCATCAGGCTCGATCATTAGCTAAATCTCTCATTGTCACCATCTGAATAGAGTAGGGTACTGATTTACACCTTAGCAACATGGGCACTTGTCTGCTGCCACGGACCATTAGAGTTGTAGAGAGTGGACATTGCGAATATGAATTCTTAGAGTGCAGCTCACACTTATGTGCTGATGCCATGAAAGAAAGTTTTCAACTGTGTAGCTGTGTCTACTGTGGCTTAAGGCTAGTTTTCCTCTTCCATTCACACTCCGATCTGAATTTTGGCTCTGAGGAGGCCACGCTGTCTCAGGCAGCTGCATACTCCTGTTGCTTCATTTGTCCCGCAGATCCTGGCGGGTCTGCTTGACTGAAGCTAAATTCCAGTTTATCCTAGAGGACTTCTGCTCTGTTTCTGCTCACTTCGTGGCAGCAGCCTGGGTTTCTCATTGGCATCGGGTTTCTGCACTTACTCAGTCTTCCCAAATTCCTTTCACTGCCTGAACATTGCCTCAATGCTTTTACAATCACAGTACTATTTCAAGTTTTGTTTTTTTTTTAAAAGAAACTTAATGTACAGTGGCTTGTATTGGTAGACATGTGGTATGTGGGAGACTCTGAGGCTTGGGAATCAGACCAAATTGGGTATTCAAATCCTTGCTTTGCTGCCTCTTGCCTAGGTGACATTGGACATGCTGGTTAACCTTCCCAAATTTTACTGTCCTCATTTGTAAGGGGAAATAATGATACATATCTTGTGGGCTTAGGATGAGGATTAAGTAAAATCATAATTTCAGAGCTTAGCATTTAATAGACATTCAGTAAATTGAAGCAGCTAATGTAAGAACGACAATAACTATTATTCATGTTCATATCTCTTCTGGTTTTAATTATAAATTATAAACACTTTTACAACAGTGACTTGCTTTGTTTGCCTTGTATCTTCTAGAGATATTGATCACAATGCCAGGCACCTAAAATAAATATGCAATAACATTTTCGTGACGGATGTTTAAAATGTCATTGCCTTACTGGGGGTAGCAAGTGTCAGAGTACAAGGCGCTGTTGTTTGGAGACAGAGTTTCTGACCATGGGGAATCTGTACCCAGTCCGTGCCTGGCCATGTAGCATATGGCTACACCCTCTACTCATGGAACCCCACTTTGATCTGGAGGAAATGTGCCTTCCAAGATCTTTTTTGTAGGACCTGATTGATTCAGTTACCACAGAAAAATATACTGTTTCCCAGCCTCACTCATTCAATTTATTAACCGAATAGGCACAGTTCTAAGAACCTATTATGTGTCGGTTTATTTAGCATATGCTAATGATGCATGAGATTTTAAAATTCTTTATCAAATAACTCTATAAAATGTTAAATATTAACTGTTAATTAAAATGAGGACAGCCATATATCCAGAAATACTGGTACTTAAGTCTTAATTTATTGATATTTCATCATTTTGATAAGAGTGTCTAGGTATAAGTCAAAGTTCTTATCTTTAGAAATAAGATATACAATATCTTTATAAAATAGATATAAACACTATCTAAGATTATTCCTAGTATAATTCCTAGGAAGATTTAAATTTAACATATTGCCTTTTTGGATACATCTAGTCGTATGTATGCCAAAAGGCTGCATGGAAACATCTAGCATGTATGTATGCTACAGCAAGTAGCATGCCAAAAGGTTTGAATTTAATAACTGATCTAGTCCCGATTAACTTCTGTTCATATCACAGAATTTTAATTCCCCGGGACTGGGCATTTTCTGCAGTAATTTGAAAAACCTGAAACCTGGTTAATGGTTTCATAGTGTTAATACGCCACCTAGTGGTTCAATTTGCACATTCAAATTGCATATAATTGGGGTTTTTTCAGAGTTATAAATGTAAATGTTCATTTTCCTTTATCAGAACGGCTTGTTTACTAGGAACACCAGCTGAGGTCCAATTATGGTAAATCCATTAGATCTTGATATTGATATTGCTGATTTTTTTGTGCTCATGAATTCGTTATTAAGAAATGACAGCGGTCATTATCAGTATAATTTCGCCTGAGGTCTTTTCTATTTTAAAGCTTTTTGGGTGTTTGAAAAAAAAAGAGTTGATTTTTATTTTACTTGGGCACTTCTCTGCAGTGAGGGTTGATATTTCTCGGGTTACTATGAAGACGGAGAAAACAACCGATAAACTTGCCAACATGGGTCCCTAGAAAGGTGGAGAGATTATTAAAAAAAGATGAAGTAGG
>NW_012148286.1:1249902-1253079 GCF_000956105.1 Propithecus coquereli | reverse complement strand
AAAAAAAAAGGAATCACATTCCTATGATAACTCCCTCTTTTCAGAATATGAGTGCTGTTTAAAGTTACTGTTAGAGGTCGAGAGGCTTGCCTGGTGGGACTGACGTAAATTAACAGGATGTGAATTGCATGTTAGCATCATAGAGGTCTCACATCTCTCTCCTCCAGGCATTGAACTGTGCTTGCCCAATGAGCTCACACGTGGGGATGGGTAAAACCCTCCATGCACGTATCTCCAAGACCAAGTGGGCCACAACAGCTGAGTGGGAGGAGGCCATGGGGTCCTAAACTGCTCAGACTTGCCAGGTGTTCCTACCCATGGCAGAGGGCTGAAATGCCTCAATGTTGTTTAACAAACCCTGGGGTAGAGAATACAGGGAATTGTGGGATAACTGTGTGACTTGCCTCTATTTCTCGATGCCCTGAAATGTCCAGTTCATTGGTCATTTAAGATAAAATCTCATAGTCCTGTCCTGGGTAATGGGGTGATCCTAACTTTAACAAGGTTCTAAAGCAGCAACAGAGCCAAGATTCAGGCCTCTGTTCCAAAGCCCATTCCCATTGCTCTGCAATAACTGTTTCTACCAAATTCCAAATGGTTTCTTCTAGCCTCAAATTCCCAACAGGCTAACTTCATACCATAAACAGTACATGATAATTCTAATAGCAATTCTCAGAGGTTGCAGTTGCCTATATTTTCTTCTGGTCACCATTAACTTGAATAAAAAATGGCAATGCATTTTCATCAGTGAAATCTCAGAGCACGGTGTTTCCTAGATAGAGGGCACTCAGGTTTTATAACTGTTTTCGTTCGGTTGAGGAAGCAGGCAAGTCTTCAGCAATGCCTTCTCTCCCCAGCAGGGAAAGTTTGTACTTTTCTTGTGTTCTTTCATTTCTACTTGCCCACTAGCTATAAAGAACACAAATTATAGATTTAGTAATTACTTGTTTCTTCCCTATTATCACTTTCTCTGCGAAGGACAGAGCCAACATAAATTTACCATGTTACAAAAATTTCATTCCCGGCTTTATCAGCACAAAATCTGGAACATCCCCAGAATACTTTTTTCTCTGGTGGGGGAAGGAAGAGTAGCTGGATATGAGCTTAACACGAGTGTAATGGTGGGATGTTGAATTTAAATGTGCATGTACAACTCACAGATTTCTCCCCATATATTTCCAAAAGAATAGTCTTATAGAAAGATCAATTATATTTTTGTTTTGGTCAAAAAATGTTTAAATGAGTTCATAGCAACGCTAATTAGACATCTTCTGCCTCTATCTGTAGGTGATAAAAGATGCCATGGTTGAAAGCATTGAATATAGAAGACAGAATCCATCTCGTTGCTCTGTTTCCCTCAGTAATATTGAGGCAAGAAGATTTTTCAACAAGGAGTTTCTAAGTAAACCCCCGGCATAGCTTGCGTCCCGGAAAGGGCAGCAGTTTCTGACACTGAAGAATTTGAATTTCCATGACAACTGGATTTAGAAGCACAGGACAGATGGCTGTACTGGTCATAAGAAATGGGCTGATACTCAAAGTTGCAGTTATTGAGCTGCGTGGGAAGAATACTGTTACGAGTTTGTTAGGTTGACAAATGATGTCGATTACGCAAAGTTGTACTTAATTACAGTTTCTGTCAGTGTGAATTTTCTGATGCAAACGTAGGGGCATATACTGTATTTTTAAACATTTCTCACCAATTTCTTATATGTGCTTTTTTTAAAAATGTGGTTTTCCTTTTAACATATTTAACAGTTCGATCTCAATGAGTAAGACCTCCCATTGTGTGTGAATGTTATTCACTGACTAGATTCATTCATTCCATGAAACAACACTAGTTTTTATTTATATTTGCATATATGAAATAAATACATTGATGTACAAATTAACATGAAATAACTGAGTTTTTTTGTTATTCTTTTTAATGAGATACTGTAACGTGGCTATGAAAGAGTCTCAGATTCACTACATCCAAACCCAACAGGTTTCGATCCTACACTCAATGTGAAACTTTTCATTTAAATCATAGTTGTTTTTCTTAAAGAAAGAAATATATAATTTGTTGAACAAGTGGTATATATTTATTAAATAAGTACAAAAAATATATCATCACTTCTAATGCTTCATTTCATTTTGCTGATACTGTCCTGGACCACTTATCTACCAACCAGTGTAGCTGACCCCAGAGAATAATCCAGAAAAGAGGCAAGGGCCGTATCGGGCTTTATGAAGCGGCCTGCTGTTGGCATCTGCAAGACTGGTCTCCGGCCAGGCTGTGTCGCACAGCGGTGGTTTCAGTGCCGCGGCTCAGGATTGATGCTCCGAAGCTGAGGTCTTCGTCTTCTTCCTTTGCTCTTTGCCGTTCTCCTTTCCTAGAATTACCTTTCTTTAAGCTCTCTACTCACTTGTCTTATTTTTCTTTTTCACCTATTTCTGCCTATGAGGAAAGACATAAAGCAATAATAAAGAAGGAGGCCTTGAAAGTTTATTCTTTCGTTCGTTGATTTATGCATATGGCAAATGAGTGTCCACCACACGCTACGAGGCATGTTGTGAGATCTGTGGGTACAACAGTGGACAAAACTGACAAAAGTGCTTGCCCTTGAGAACCTCACATTCTAGTGAGATGACCAGCGATGATAAACAAGACGAATAAGTATCTAGAAGGCTGAAGAGTGGTAAGTGCTAAGGAGAAAAGTAAAGAAGAGGAAAGAAGAGATGGGAAGTATTGCAGATGGCAAGTACTGGAGATGTGTGGTTGGTCCTGGGGGAGGTTGTAATGTGAAGGTGACATCAGAGTGAGGCAGTGAAGAACCGAGGGAGCAAGACCTTTGGGTATCCAAGGGAAGAGCATTCCTGGCAGACAGAATAGCAAATGCAAATGTCCTGAGGTAGAGCACCAAGCACGCTCTGGGAACAGAGAAGGGAACAACGTGCCCAGAGCAGAGTGGGAGGTATAAAAAATTGTGTCTTATTTATTTAAAACTAGGAAATGTTGTTTATATTTAATTTATCCTTCCAAAACCCCTGTGAAGTAACAAGACTAGTGAGGTTAAGAAACTTGCCTAAGATTACGATCATGATTATGTCTTAACCAGAGTCCTATGCCCTTGACATTGTGGCCTGTATATCACAATCTATGGTGCCCCCTAGAAATAAATTAGATGAACACTT
>NW_012148286.1:1246468-1248521 GCF_000956105.1 Propithecus coquereli | reverse complement strand
ACCATCTCAAAATACTTCCTTTTATAAAATAATTACAAAGGGGAAGACAAGTAACTTTATAGCAGAAAATCCTGGCAGATTAAGTAATCAGAATTAAGGTCATTGGTAACAGTACAAACTGGAATCTCGCACCGCCTCACAGAATGCAATGAGAGGAGCGCGGTGTCCCTTCTGTGACAGTCCTGCCACTACACGTATCACCTGAACCTGATCAGGAGGAGTATCAGGCAAACCCAAATTGGAGGCACTGCCAAGCACAGCTGTCTGTAATCTTCAAAACTGTTAAGATCAGGAATCAAGGAAAGACTGAAGATCTTTTCTGGACTGAAGGAGACTAAAGGGGTACGACAACTGAAAGCAGCACGTGATTCTGCGCCAAATTCTTACTGCTATGTAAAGGATGTCCGTGGGACAGCTGGGGAAACGTGAATGGGGTCTGAGCATTTGATCAAAGTAATGTGTCAACGTTAATATCCTAATTTTGATGGTTGTGTCGTGGTTATGGAGCAGTTTTCCCTTATTTGTAGTAAGTACACATTAGAATATTCGGGATGATAGGACATCATGTTGGCAACTTCTCAGAAAAGAAAAGAAAATCTCTTCCTATTGTCCTTGCAACTTTTCTGAAAGCTTGACACTTGTTTCAAATTGTTAAAAATTACATAAAATTTTGGCAATAGAATTTTAGTCGGAGGGTTCTTTCAAAAAATCACAGGAGTTTACATCAATGGCTCCCTTTTCATATTCATATTTTCTCCTTTTAACTTTTTTTTAACAGTTGATCAATGCAAATCCTACTTTTTTCTACTCTGAACAAAAGCCAAAGAAATAAATCATCAGCTAAAAATTTCATAGAATTGCTTTCACTAAATAGTTTAAGGGTTAGTTTTGTGACACCCTAGTGGTTTTTGTATTCCTTCTATTACTTTAATATCAAATTAAAAATCCAATTAATGATGCCCTTAGCTCATAAGCATAAGAACAAAACAAGTAACAGCCAATAATAAAACTTTTGGTGAATAGAAAAGTCGCTCTTTTGGCTGAACTCTCTAAACAATAGAGATCACTAAATATTAATTGTATCTCACATGTGTAAGATGCATCTTTGGTTCTACCCAATCTCCTTTGGACATGGTGGGGCACCCATCTCCCAGTTGCTGCATTTGCTGCTAAAAGCCCCTAGCTGCATCCTTCCCCTGAGAATTGCCCTTAGCTGATGACATATGTTTGGGTGGTTGTGTCCCCCTCCTGGGGAAGCCTGCAACCAGTGACTAACTGATGTGGAGTACTAAAGGCTCTGATGCCTGTGATGTGTATTTATTGCATATAAAGACAATTCTCTGATGTCTTTCATGCTCCAGAGCTACCCTTGGAATCTGAGGCTGAGGAAAGACATCAGCTAAACCCATTTCTTTGTCTAACATCTCTCCCTGTGTTATTCTTCTTTCTTCTCTCCTTTTCAGGATCACCATAGCACACTCCTTTCACATATTACTTATACAAGAACCTTCATCTCCATCTCTTTTTCTAGACAACCTGACCTAAGGCAGAGATCAACAGGCATGAGACCCAATAGTTGTTTCAAAGGGTTTACAAACTGATTCATTAAACCTGAGATACTCAGAGAAGTTTTCATGGAGAATTGGCCTTTAGGTTGAATATTAAAAGATAAGTAGTATTAAAAGATAAGCGAATCCTCTTCTGGAGTGAGCTTATTATCTCCCTGTTGTGAATTCTGTATCCTTCAATGCATTTTAATATTACTTTAGGATTTGTTTTGGCTTCAATTCATTGACTCATATTAAGTTTAAGAACTCCTAAAAGTTCAAAGTATTTTGAAAAGTGAATTTTTTTAATATGCTGCAAAAAGCTAAAACTAATCAGAAGAAATTTAATAAAAACAAATGAAGAAAGCTGCATGAAAATCCAATAAACCAATAGTAATGTCGGAAAGGAGATGCATAGCACTACAATTTTAAGGTGGACGTTGTCTAGAATGTACAAGAAAAAATTACTCACGGAAGACTAGAAACAATGTCCTGAATCCACTTAA
>NW_012148286.1:1235123-1246418 GCF_000956105.1 Propithecus coquereli | reverse complement strand
CAATGCATTTTAATATTACTTTAGGATTTGTTTTGGCTTCAATTCATTGACTCATATTAAGTTTAAGAACTCCTAAAAGTTCAAAGTATTTTGAAGAGTGAATTTTTTTAATATGCTGCAAAAAGCTAAAACTAATCAGATGAAATTTAATAGAAACAAATGAAGAACGCTGCATGAAAATCCAATAACCAATAGTAGTGTGGGAAAGGAGATGTATAGCATTACAATTTTAAGGTGGACGTTGTCTAGAATGTACAAGAAAAAATTACTCACGGAAGACTAGAAACAATGTCCTGAATCCACTTAAAAGACTGTTATGAAAATCTGTGTGCTAGGTGTTTACATGGAACCATTTCACAACCAGAGGGTAGAGCTATTACAGTTGTCTTCAAATAGTCTCCGTTTGGAATGAAAAACGTGTCTGCATGTTACCACTTTCCCTTCCAGAATTCCTGGCAGACATAGCCATTGAATCATTCCCTCTTCCTTGGTGAATCTAGATGTCGTCTTGGATTCCTGCTCAGCCAGTGCCAAGTCAGCCACACCACTCGACTGGAATTGGCACAGGAGTTCCGAGGCCTTTCACGTAGATTGCCCAACCTGCTTTTCACCAACCCCCATCCAGCCTCTCGACTGCTATCAGGATTTTCTTTCGAAAACACAAATTTGATCGTCATTCTCCTGTTCAAAAACATTTGATGTCTCTTCATCCACTCCAAGAAAACAGTCAAAACTCTAAAAGGACACATATAGCCTGCTTCTACCTATTTTTTTAATTATTTAATTTATTCTCACTTTTCCTCCCTTCCCCCATGACACCCATATCCCTCTTACGGCTTATATTCCAGTTCGCCACACCACAGTTTTCTCTCTCATAGCTCCTTGTCTTTGTATTTCCTGGTCACTCCATCAGCAATGTCTTTCTCATCCTCATCCTGTTGTCTTAAAAACATGCCTCCATTACGCTATAAAACATACATCCTCCTCGGGAGTCATTGAAACATCACTTCCTCTGTTGTATTGCTTCCTCACTTCTTGAGGCAAACTGAGCAGTTCGTTTCTAGAAAAGGGCCTGGCACACAATCAGTGATAATTCTTTTTGAGTTAATTAAATCAGAGAAGCGTTTGAGAAAGTCTTTTAAATTAGTTGTGCAGTATGCTATGCTTTGGGCAGAAACACAGAGGATTCTAGTCTCATCCGTTGCCGTGGAGAGAGTAAATCCAACTTCATGGACAGAGTACATGAGCAAGCCTAAAGGAGTCTGTTTTTTTTCTGTGGTTTTTAACTTTCTCAGTTCCTATAACATGTGCTGTTTCTGTTTTCCGGTATTCACACTGCCATCTATAAGTAGCAAGAACACTACACCCAAACAGATGACCTCCCCCACCCCACACACAGACCCGTCGTGAAAGTCTCTCGATGTAACATGCAGTCAGCTCATATGGTCAGCTTCCATGTCAACTGGGTCATTATTACAGACAGCGCATGCGCTACTCTGCAGTTTTAAACCCATGCTTCTCACAAAATTCAACACAATCGAGGTCTAATTTATCAAAATGAGTTATTGGCAACACAAGGAATGTTCTCTTTGTGTGAATTATAGCAGCTTTTGTTAATTGCCTGAAATCTGCAAACCTGCAGGAAACATTCACAATAAATTGATTTTTCCAGACATTGCCTCGGTAATAAATAAATCCTCCTGGTGATTAACAAGTACTCCTTTTGATTTTGTTCCCTTTTAATTAAAAAAACCTAAAGATACTCAAGAAAAATCTGAAAACCACATCTGCCAGGGTATCACACTAAGAAGACAAACCAGAGCTGAGGCCCCAGAATTGCTTTCATTAGTATAATCTCCATGGTTGATATCCTTGTAGTTGCAAATAATAGAATCAGAACTTAGGTAAAGTCAGCAAATAAAAAAAAAAAGAGAGAGCTTGTGCAACTAGGAATGAGTCTAGTTTCAGGTTTAGTTGGATCAGAAATATGAAACATGTCGTCAGTACCTTTGCCTTCTATTGGAATCTTTTTCACAAGCTGTTTACAGTTGGCAAAGAGCTGGCCACTAGCGAGAGGCCTCCTCTTGTTACATCCTTCCTGTATCATTCCTTTAACTTGTGGGCCAGAGAAAGAGAGACTCTGTCTCTCCTAGATTCCACACATCAAATTTCAGGGCTGAACGCTGAAGTATAAGCTGAATCCACCCACTTAGGATATGGCCCAACGTGGGGTAAGTGTTCATGAGCACCTACTGTTTGCCAGCTATTGTCCTAGGCACTGGGGACACAATGTAAACGAGAGAATGAAGCCCCTACCCTTCAGAGGTTTACATTCTTCTGGGGAAAATGGCAAGTAAACTAAGCAGACAACCAATCTCCAATAATAATTATAATAATTTTATATTATTATGCAAATATACTTTGAAAGAAAACAAAGGAGATTACAGGAGTGGAAGATTATGTGTTGCTGCAATGGTGGTGTCAGTGGCTATTTTAGGTAATGGGGTCAAAAAAGGACTTTTTTAAAAAAGGCGACATCTGAGTGGCAACAGCACATGGTTTCATGAATTGTGTTGTCACTTCTTGTTTACTCTAGAGGAGAATCTAGAAGGGGCCATTTGCCTCCTGGGCTCTCAGGAATATAACATTATAAGAAATTTCTCAGACATGCAGGGTTGGGTGTGTAAAAAGGTAGCATCATATGTAAGAAGTGTGATTTTCTCTTCCTAGAGATGTGGCACCTTACCCAAGACGCTTGACTTCTTTGGGTTAAGCTACATACGACTGCCAAGGTCCCTTTCTGATCTAAAATTCAATGATTCTGAATTCATTCTCTAAGTAATTTATTTTCATATTTTCTTAACATTCAAGAATGTCAGAATGAATGATGCAAGGAAGATAAAATTGAATTGTAGATTCATAATTTACATTAGCCAAATTATAGAAGGACATTATAAATAACCTTATCTAGAAAAGACAAAAGTTTTATTCGTTAATGACTCATGTGTCAATATTGTAAATCCTATTAAATAACTTTAAAAATGCTTAGTGACATAGAGTAATTTTTTATTTTCTAGCTTCAGAGAAAACTGTGATTAGATTAGCTTAGATTAGCATCTTTTTGATAGGTAAACAGCCTCTAAGTGTAGTTGATATAAACTTGGCAGTCAGTGGAACAAATATTTAAAGAAAAGCAATCATAACAATTTACTATTTTGTGCCTATGAGTACTAGTACTGTTTGGTTTAATGAGACCAAAAGAAATACCTAAAAAAAAAAAAATGTTTACCTATTAGAAGCCCTTCCTTTTATTTATCAATTGTACTTACAAAATAAAGATACTAAAAACAGCAATAATAATAGCTAATGTTTATGGTGTAGTTACTATATGGAAGGCAGTTTTCTAGGTGCTTGACATATTTACTTATTTTAATCTTCTTAACAAGCCTGTGAAATGCTGCTATTCCCCTACTTTACAGATGAAGGAATTGAGTACAGGAAGAGGAAACTGCTCCAGCTTACACACCTGGTTGACGGCAGAACAAGGTTTGAAATCTAGGTATTCTGGATCATAATTCAAACCACAGAAGATACTTTGTACATTTTGATACGAGATACTTTGTATATTTTTCCATGGAATGAATGAGAAGTAGTATGATTTATCTTGGTGTGAATCTAGTTTAAGAAAAACCGGGACATAGGTGACAGACACCTACAGCCACCTCCTCCGGTTTTGCTCTTGTCCTCTCTACCCTCTTGCCCACAGCCCACCCTCCTCCCGCAAGCCCCAGGACTCTCTGGCCCCATTCTATCATCCTCCAAATGTGTGAACCCCAACGAGGCTAATATTAGTTGTTTACAATTTAGTATCATCTTGAGTGCAAGGTTTGTGTCTTTCAGGAGGACTTATAGTGTATACTGTATCGCTCACAGAAACACAAAAGGCTTTCCATCTGCTAAAGGGATTTCAGATTTAAGCAAGTGGATGGGAGGGTCAGATTGAATTTCTGACTCCGAAATCACACTGTAGAAGCAAGCCCCTCCACTGCCTACCTAAATGGTTTCCCATTGTGGAAAGGGTATTTAAGCTAATTGTATTAAATATGTAAAATTAAGAAGGGGCAAAGGATGGCACAATTAATTTGAAATCATTCCCCAGCATGACTGTAGGCTGCAAGATATATCAAAAAGCCTTTGAAAAATGGAGTCGAATTCTAATGGTTAAGCTACTTTCCATGCTAGCATAAAATATGAAATGTTGCCTTCAAGAAAACATGGCTGCACAGCTTGCCAGCTAGAAGAGCGCTTTTGGTTAAATAGAATGCTGCATTGTCAGGCAAATGGGACGAACTTCCATCCCCTGAGCTACTGTGTGGGGGCCTCAGGTCTCCCTACCTCTGTTTCACGTGCCAGGCAGGAGGGGGGATGCTGACCCAGATCAACGCCGAGAGAGAGTTAAGTACCAGTCAGTTGTTGAAACGTTCAACTCTGGTTTGTGAGGTACCTGCTTAGGTATTTTCTATTTATTGGCTTCCTTTCCTTTCTGAATACCGTCTGCCCAACCGTGGGTTTTTGAGTGAGGAATCATTGCCGCAGGGCTGGACTTTGGGGGAAAAAGCAGGCAAACAATCGGCAAAGCTTTGACTGCCCTTCTCTCTTTTTCCTTTGTATATTTCTTCTCCCCTGCCCTTCCCCCTTCCTTCTTTTCCATCTTCCTGCCTCCCTTTTTCCTAAGTAGGGCCCTGGAGCCTAAGTGCCTCCTTTTGAATTCCTGCTCTTGTACTTTCTTGATGTCTGACCTTGGGCAGATTCTCTATATCTAACTTCTCTATCCCTCAATACTGACTTCATAGAGTAGCTTGAAGTAGTAAAAGAATTTTGGAAACGTGAAGCTCTTCAAACAATGCCTGAAACTAGTAGGCATTCACATGTTAATCATTATCCTCCTCCTCATTATCAATCATTTTTTCCATAAAAACCCACTGAGTCCTTTCTTAAATGCTGTGTTAAATAATTAAGGTGAGAAAATGACGAAAACATTTCAACTGAGGACCTTCCTTTCAGTCTTTCTCCCCGGCCAGGGCGTGCTCCCCACACTGTCCACTCCCTGAGAGCATCCCTCCTCTTTTTCTTATCAAATCACACTTGTTCTGTTGCCCCATTGCTTAGAAAATGCTCTCTGCCAAGTGGCAATAAGTAGTTAAAACAGGTGAATACATGCATGTAAAATTTTTAGTTTGAATTCAGTAAATATGCACCTGTTTCCAGAAAGAACCAACCTTGTGATTGTGGTTTCATATATTCAGCCCTAATCGTAGGACTAAATACTTTTATTCAGTTTGGTCATTCAATGACAAGCACATCCTAGTCTATTACTTATTTTGCCTTCACAATAATTGTTGCAAGAGCCTGGACAGCTCTTACAACTAATTTTCTTTTGCAATTTACATAAAGTAGAAAATATTAGGGGAGAAAATATTTTCACTTGCTCTTCTTGATCTTTTCTTTTGAACTGTAGGATGTACTCAAAGTTCTTTTCGATAATCGTTTTGTTTAGAATTTAGGTGGATTCATTTTAAGTCCTGTTAAATAATAGTTCTGGAAGCACAGCCATGCTTCAAGCCCTTTTTATCAGATTAATGAAAAAGAAAGTTTACAATCCCGTGGCTGTTTTCTGTGTCCTTTGATAGGTTATTTATAGTTTTTCTATTTACAATGATCGCAAATAACTATCGGCTTTCAGAAAACCATGTATATTGATACTCTCTTAGCTCACTTTAGTTTAAGCACTCACAGATGAGAAAGTACGTATTTTCATTTGTTTCTCTGTCTTTGGTTTTTTCATTGACATGCAGTAAGGGTCCAAATTTCTGGTCAATGATCTAAGACATGCTAGACATTGTTTGGGTTCATCCCTATTGGTGGCATTTACATTGCAGAAATTTTTTTCCGCCTCTCATCTATTTAGACATCAGAGGATCCAATTCTGGTCTCTGTTTTACTCAACTCACTACAAGCAGTACTTGGGCAGAATGACTAATCTGGAAGCCATGAGAGGTTTTATCCACTAAACAGAAGCAGCTTCTGACTAAAAGAGTAGAGCCGAGTGAGAGATTACAAAGGCCTGCTCTAAACACGTATGTTTCATTTGAAGGCTAAGATTAGGTTGTCTTCCTGTGTTTGGGGGTTTCTGCCTGCAAACATTTTAAACAGTTTATGAAAATAAATTACACTGGATAGTGGGTTACGCAGGCAAGTGGATTTACACAACTCACAATCTCTCAGCTACACATTTCAGACAAAGTAATTTGAGACATTTTCTAAAGTTGTATTACATGCCATTTCACTCTAATTTTTTCCTTTGATTAGCAAATCAGTTTTGTGTAACATGCCAGTGAGTCAGTAGTCTTAGTATGAGAAGAGTCCTGCCAAGATGATGACAAATTGCTAGCCATGTGCTAACAGGGTCATCGTGAGGATTAAAAGAGATGAAACATGTAAAACATTTGGAGCAGTGTCTGGCATAATTTTAAGCCCTCACTTCTTGTTAGCTATTAATAGTCTGACTATTACTATTAGGAACTACTCTGGACTCACTTTACCCTGTGAACCTGCCTTGCAATTATAGAAACAAAAACCAATATGAACACAATATAGGAACCCAATAAGAAAGATGATTTTAACATTGACCTGCATAGCTCCCTGACATATAACAAGTTCTATCAAAAAAAATTTAAAAATCAATTTTAGATCACTTTGAATTAATTATTTCTAAACTGTTTTTATGGTGACTATGTCAGGCAATAAGATGAGCAATCTGAATATATTATTTCTATATATAAAATCATTAGACATTTTTCTCATCTTTCTGATGAGCAAAAGCAAAGCTCAATGAAGCTTTAAGTGAATTACCCAAGTTCACACAGCTAGAGAATGGGAGAACTGGTTTTACCTTACCACAATGGCTTATAGGAAGTTTTAAAATAAGCTCTTTATTATGATATTTTGAGCTAAAAATTGCTTATTAATTTCCTTTTAAATACTTTTGTGTGTGATATGACTGTTTAAATATTAGTGATTTGTATTAAGTGCTTCATGAAATTCATGTTAATTTCTGTTTCCCAGGAGTCTGGATTGCACATTCTTCTTCCATTGCCTGTTCAAATAGTTTACCCTTAATGGTAGGTGTAATAATAGGTGTCCATGTTCTATCCCTGGAACCACTGAGTATATTATCTTATGTGGGAAAAGAGACTTTGCAGATGTGATTAAATTAAGGCTCTTGAGACGGAGAGATTATACTGGATTAACAGGTGGGCCCAATGTAATCACAAGCATCCTTATAATTGAAAGAGGAAGGCAGAAGAGCCAGAGAAGATGTGAGGACAGAGCAGAGATCAGAGTAACCTGATTGGTTCAGCTTCAAAAATGGAGGACGGGGCCATGAGCCAAGGAATGTAGGCCACCACTGGAAGCTGGAAAAAACAAGGAAAAGGATTCTCCCCCTAGAGACTCTAGAAGAAATGCAGCCCTGCTGACCCGTTGATTTTAATCCTGTAATACCCATTTCAGACTTCACATTTCCACATCGGTAAGATAATAAGTTTGTGTTGTTTTAAGCCAGTAAATTTGCAGTAATTTGTGACAGAAGCAATAGGAAACTAATACATCCTCTTTGCAGCATTTACAAAGTGTCCCTCCTTTCATTTTAATGCTCCTACAAGTCACCACAATTGGCTGTTTAGCATCTCAATTAGGGTTCTGAACAATTTGTTTGCAATGATACACATAGGGTAATCAACACATTTTCATCAGTAAAAAGGTTTGAGGAGAGTCGAATCAGTTTGTGTGTGTGTAGAAGGAAGGATGGGAGATGAGGGCACAAACTTAGAGCTTTTTGGAGACCCTAAAGGAGGGAAATGACTTCACTTTGAGAGCTCCCCAAGAAATTCTGAGAAGGCCCTAGGAGAGACTTGTCTCACCCACTGAAAATCACTGAGCTAATAATAGGGCAAGCAACAACTGAGCAATTGCGGGCTAACTGCAGTTCTAAGAGCTTTACTTACATTGACTCGTTTATTCCTCACAACAGCTGTGTGAGGTGGATACTATTGATGATATCTCCATTTTATGAATAAGGAAACTGATACATAGCAACTGATATTTTACTTCATTAGACATTTTGTTTATAATAGAATTGTTTACAATGAACTGGTTGCCATATTATAAAATACATAAACATTTATGATCACAGAATTAGTTTTATGTTCAAATTTCAAGTTTTAAAAGCTTTTTTCCCTACTATTTTGGTTATCAAATTGCTATTCAGTTATTGGGTTTCCATTTAGAAAATTAAGTGGTAGGGTAGGTTATAAATGACTGTTTTAAGTATTTTGTCAATCACAGTGTGAAGCAAGATGCTACCTTTGCATAAAATGTCCACTTGGAGGCAGCTCTTCCTAACAAGTCAGCATATGGATCTCATATCATAGTTCCCCAAATTTATAAAGAACAAATGAATAATTTGCTTGGGCTATTTAATAGTTAATCTTTGCATTTTTCTTTTAAGGGAGGACACTTTCACTATATTTAGCATCCTTTCAAAATAGAACAGAATCTTAGCAGCTTAACACATTTGAGTTATGATACACATTCCCTTTAAATGAGAACTTACTTTGAAATGCATTTAACAAATAAACTATTATCATCACACCATACATAGATTGTACTTGAGCACATAGGCAAACTTGTAAAACTGTTCTTAAACATTTAAAATTGGGCTATAATAATAATAAAAGTAGTCTTATCTCTAGCAATTTTGTACTAAAAACATTCCGATTTTTCAGGAAAGACTGACAAAACCTTATACATGCTACGGGTTTACTACATTTAATTGCATGACTCTTTCCTGTGTGCTTAAAACTTTCACATTAATGACAAAGCTCTTCCCATTTAGAATTTCCCGGGCTACAATTAGAGGCCAGGTCAAAATTATTAGTTTGCGTAGTGCTGTAATTTAGGGGGAAAAGGTATTTTGAAACCTACTCAGAGAATACTTAAATACTATTTCTATAAAAAATGTGATTGATGCATCTACCAACAGACACCCAGCTGCCTATGCCCTGTCAATGCTGGAGAACTAAGAACTTGACCATCAGGACGTGCTATATCTGACCCCAAGAAGTTCCCATGACCTTTTCACCTTCATCTCAGTACAACTTATAACATGCCCTTCTCTTCCGCTTCTTTAATCACTTTTTTGGGGGGCGGTGGAGTGTGCATCAGGTTGTTAGCACATTAGTCAAAGTGTTTTTAAGACATCACAGACTCTTGCAAATACCCCACCTTCTATCATAGGTAAATATTATAAACTCTGGGTCACTAGTTTTGCTTTTTTTTTTTTTTTTAAGATGGAGTCTCACTATGTTGCTCAGGCTGGACTGGAGCTCCAGGGCTGAAGCAATCCTCCCACCTCAGCCTCCTAAGTATCCGGGACTACAGGCTACTGCGATGGCCTGGTTCAATAGCTTTTAATATGAAAATATGGTGATTTGGGAATGTTTAAATGTACTTTAAAACGGACAGTGCAGAAGTTTTTCCGAATCATGACAAAGAAAAGATTCTGCTACCAACCCTCAAATTTAAATGTTGGTGACTTCACATCTAATAGCTCTTATTTTAAATATTGAACTGAATTTATGAGCTGAATTTTTTGAGGTATAAATATTCAAATAAAGTTGAACTTTGGTCCTATTACATCACACATAACACACAAAATAAATAAGATAAAGCCTATCAGAATAGTTTCTACATCAGTTAGCTATTTCACACATCTGAAAGATGAACTCTCTAGTGATAATTCACTCATACCAGTTTCGATTACAATTTGAAAATATGAAAAAAATAAACATTAACACTTTATCATATTTTATATATGTACTAAATTTCAGCAATGTTTTAAGTTGAAATGTCATTATTTTCTTATCAGAAAAAGAAAACAGGAAAAGAGGTCAATTACTATTTCTAGAGGACAGAAGCAAACATTCTCAGTCGATCAGGGGAATATTAATTGGGTGTCCACGCAATGTTGAAAATGTAGTGGATAATCAATGTCTCCCTGATTGATTAATTAATAATGCTTGTTTCTGTCTATTAGCATTAGGCATTTTTCTTTAAAAGTCACTGGAAACAAAGTATGAGCAAACATCTGTAATTGACTCTTTGTTTTTTGGCCAACTATGCTATCTTATTGCCTAGAATTCTAGAAAATATAGGTTAGCATTAACTTTATTCATAACTATAATAGCACATTTGATAGAGTGTTGCATGAGTAGTAGGATTGTTGATTTAGTGCTGTGCTAGGTCTAGGAGTTTTGTTCTTAATTTTTTTTTAATTACATGGCCCACTAACTACCATCGAATAACTCAAAGAATTTTTGAAGAAACAAGACATACACAAACTGAACATTTGGTTAATAAAAGGGGAGGGGACATCATATAACCAAGTGTCAAAATGCATGATGTAGTTCACTGTTAGTGACAGGCACTGCAAGGCAAAGCAAATATCTAGGTAAATCACTATTGCACTACAGAATATCTATCTCTTCTTTTCTTTAAATAAAATGATATAATGCATCATTATTTTTTCCTTGAATTCTAAATAAATGCAAGTTGTAAATGCAATTTTAAAAAAACTAAGTCTTTTCTACTTACAGTTTTATATTACAGAATAGTTTACTTTTATTAATCATGATTAAATAATTTACTATTTAATAATTTTACTTTTTTACAACTCGATAGAGAAGTCATTGACTCATACAATATATAGAAAGTATATTTCAGAGAATCCTCATCAAATTTACTAATACTTAGATTTAATTTTCCTCTGTAGGTTGACTATAGTAATAATAAAAAGCAGCACTGAAAATCTTATTTTATTTGTTCTAATTATTTTTTCCTTCAATCTATAATTCTTCTCCCCAGTTTTGTGTTCTGAACTGTTCTCTTCCATTTTGCGCCCTTGGTGTAGACTGTGGATTGGAAAGATCCGGCAGGAGGCAGAGATAATCTCTACTCTTTCTTCTCCTCCAAGAAGTGCTGTTACCTCATGTCCAGGAATGACTGTCAGAGGCAGGATATGTTTACTCCCTCATGGTCTAATGGGAAAGATCAGTAAATACTTCGTGGCTCCACAGTTCCAGTCCCAGGATGAAAAGCAAATGACAAAACCAATGCATTGTCTGTTGGCCCACAGCCTTTCTCAGCCCCTTAAATAATGAGAGGTAATGTCACTTA
>NW_012148286.1:1230271-1232188 GCF_000956105.1 Propithecus coquereli | reverse complement strand
ATATTGAGTAATGAAATTGAAACAGCAATAAAAAATCTTTCAACCAAAAAAGTCCTGGACCAGATGGTTTTACAGCCAAATTTTACCAGACCTCCAAAGAAGAATTAGTACCCATATTGCAGAAATTCTTTCACAACATCAAGGAAGGAAGGAATTCTCACCAATTTGTTCTATGAAGCCAGTGTCACCTTTATACCAAAGCCAGGAAAGGATACAAGAAAAAAGAAAACTACAGACCAATGTTCCTTATGAATATAGAAGCAAAAATTCTCAATAAAATTCAAGCAAACTGAATTCAGCTGCACATCAAAAAAATAATACACCACAACCAAATGGGCTTCATCCTACAGATGTAAAGATGGTTCGACATACTCAAATCTATAAATGTGATTGACCACGTAAATAGAAGCAAAAACAAAGACCATATGATCATCTCCTTAGATGCAGGATAAGCATTTGACAAAATTCAGCACCCTTTTATGATAAGAACTCTCAACAAAATAGACATAGATGGAACATGCCTCAAAATTATAAAAGCTATTTATGACAAACCCATAGCCAACATCATACTGAACTGGGGAAAAATTGAAAGCTTGCCACTTAGAACTTGAACCAGACAAGTTTTCTCTCTATCACCACTTCTATTCAACATAGTACTGGAGGTACCAGCCAGAAAAATCAGACAAGAGAAGGAAATCGAGGGTATGTCTGACCCACTGGCATGTGTCTCCGGGGAGTGCCGGCAGGCAGGGAACTCCCAGACTGGGCACTCCTGGGTCCACTGCAGGTCCTCAAGGGGGAAGGTGTGGGCCCACTCTCTGTGGAAACCTCAGACTGGAGGACACTGCAGCTGATGAGAGGCAGCTGCTCCTGAAAGTCTCAATCTGCCCTCCTGGCTGCAGTGGGTGGTGGAGGGACTGGGGAAGAAAAGAGTCTGAACGGAAGAGAGCTGGGACCCTGGTTCCTCTTGGAACAGTCCAGCTTGGCCTTGTAAATGCAGAAAAGCTTCCACCAACTCAGTAGCCTACTAATTACCAAAGGTATGTGGGAAGGAGAAGTGGGATTTTCCCCTTACCCTTCACTGGGCTCCAAGCCTCTCTGGGTTTGATCCTTGCCAATATCTTTTCATCTTTTTATTTTTCCTATGCTGCTTTATAACTTCCTTCCATGAAGTCCCCAGCATGCTCTAGCACTTTGAACTGCACCTGAGCTGTGCACACTCCCCCTCTCTCACGAATCCTTTCTTCCTTCCGGGATGCTCCAGCAAGCAATGTCTCTAGTCAGCTATCTTGCCCTCTCCCCCGAAACACTATATTTTCCTCCACCAAAATGGTTAAAGACAGATTTGCAATTTTTGCCAGGTTAATCAGTGGAGTGAGTGATGACTGGGTGTCAGCCTCCAGTTTTTTCCCTTTATAATATGCAGTGACCCAAAATCCTGGTTCTCAGGTTAAGCCAACCACTTGGGTTTTCTCTGTAATTTTCCCTACCATCACTGTTTATTGAAACTAAAGAAAAAAAAACATAAGAAGGAAATAAGAGAAGTTGGGCAATACTTAAGCATGTACACACCAGTTGCATTTTAAATAAGCCTTCTCTGATGACAAGGTAAAATTTGTCTCACAATATAAAATGAGACTATTCATATCTTTTTTTAACATGCCAGTATTTTTTAAAAAAATCACATGATTCAAAATGACACGAAATAAGACCTTTCTGTGTTAAGTGCCTAGATGTCAAGAACTGTGAAGAGGCTGAAATATTACCCTTCTTTTAATCTAACAAGTTAGCCCACCCCAGTTTTATAGATGCAAGCAGAATCCGTAGACTCTGGGGTCAGAGAAAAAGGAGTTTATTACTCTTGGTACAGCAAGCAACATGAGTACCATGTTCACGCATGACCTCCCTTGCCCTCCA
>NW_012148286.1:1227898-1230221 GCF_000956105.1 Propithecus coquereli | reverse complement strand
AGCAAAAGTGTTGAGAAAAGACCAACACTTTTGAATCCTGCCTCTATCTCCTATGTAGCTACCTGATGCTGAGCAAATTGGTTGAATTCTTTTAACTTCATTCCTAATGGGTAAAATGGCTCAATAAAACCTACTTTATAAGTTATTGTGAAAATTAAATGAGAGTACATATTAAATACCTAGATTATAATGTGTATTCAATAGTTTCTTCTTTTTTTATTTCAGAATATTACAGGAATGCAAACGTTTTGGTTACAAAAATTGCTTTTGTACAGTTTGAGTCAAAGTTACAGATGTGTCCATCACTCAGATAGTGAGCATTGTACCCATTAGGTGTGAATTTACCCATTCCCTCTTCTCCCCTCCCACCTGCTTGATTTCCATTGAATTTTACTACCATATGGGCACATGAGTGTTGATCAATTAGTTCCAATTTAGTAGTGAGTACACGTGTATTTTTTTTTTCCATCTTGTGATACTTCACTTAAAGGAATGGTCTCCAGTTCCATTCAGATTGTTACAAAAGGTATTAGTTCACCATTTTTTTATGGCTGAGTAATACTTCCTGGTATATATATACCACATTTTATTAATCCATTCATGTATTGATGGGCACTTGGGTGGTTTCCACATCTTAGTGATTGTGAATTTTGCTGCTATAAACATTCAAGTGCAAGTGTCTTTTTTATAAAATGTCTCTTTTTTTTCCCCTTTGGTTAAATACCCAGTCATGGGATTGCTGGATCAAATGGTAGGTCTACTTTTAGTTCTTTGCGGTATCTCCATACTGCTTTCCATAGAGGTTGTACAGTTTGCAGTCCCACCAGCAGTGTATGAGTGTTCCTATCTCTCCGCATCCATGCCAACATTTGTTGTTTTGGGACTTTTTGATAAAAGCCATTCTCACCAGAGTTAAGTGATATCTGATTGTGGTGTTGATTATAATTCTACTCATTAAAAATAGTGACATGCATAGAATTATAAGCTAACCAGAGATCTTTCATTTGAAATAAACCTTTAATATTATCTGATCAATCTCAATCTTCTCAATCTTCTTCATAGCATTATTAAAAAAAAATTCTGTAGGACTGTCAAGTCTGCTTAACCAGACATCAAGGAGGCCAGGGGTGGCATCCCAGCCATAATATTTTCAGCTGGAAGGCTCAAATCGGCTTAAACAAAAAGAAATATATCACATTATGAAAAAGCCTTTGGTCAAGCAGTTTAGTTGATTTAGTAGCTAAGGACTCAATTTTTTCTCATCTCATTGCTTTACAATCCTCTGTGAATTTTGCTCTCTGATTGGCTCCCTCATGAGGTCAAGATGCTTCAGCAGTGCCCAGCATTGAATGCAGACACGACTATTTCCAGACAGAAAAAAGAGATCTTTCCTCAATGTCTATTTACTTGTTTATTTAAGAACAAGGAATCCCTTCCTGGAGATTCTGTTTCATTTCAATTGATGGAAAATGTCCATTTCTAAGCCAAATACTGGCAAAGCGAACACATGAGATTACTGTGATTGTTTAGGATAATCATTCGAAAAGATTGTTTTTGAATCAAGCTTGTTTATTATGTTTCTGTTCTTCAAAGCAATTTTCTTTCAATATAGGGTTTGCCAGTTCCCTTATCTAAACATTTTTTTCTTCTTTGCTCCAGTTAAGAAAAGCAGAAGGTCCTTTAGAAAGGTAAAATCAAATTTGAATGATTATTGATACAGAGATTCTACAGTGAACATGCACATAAATGTTATTGTGCAAACTAATCTGGGAGACTTTAGGAAAGAAGACCCACAGTACTGATCTTTGTAATTTATTCCTTTATTTTTAAAGTTTCATCTTTGAGCTCTCTCAGCTTTAACTTGGATAAACATTAAGATAGTCATTAAGTAAATTTTAGGCCTTACATTTCGCATCGAACTTCAAAAACATCTTTAAAATTATGCACATCCGTCTTTGGTTTTGTAATCACATTTCTAATGCTAAGGGGGAAGGAGAGGAGGTAGGAATTTAGGTTTTAAAGAGGCAGAGCCGTCTTTATACTTTAAGTAGCCAGTGACAGGCAGCAGGGTGTGCTTGCTCCTCCTTTAATACATTGCCTTGACATAGCCAAATCCTGTTCTGTTTTATGCCAAAGCCATCCCTTAATGGAAAAAATAAAGGCATAGCTTATACTTTAATGAAAGAATTGCTGCACTTTGATGTGGATCTCTACTCCAGACTATGAAACAGATAGACTCTTCAATTTCCTGGAGAAATAAAGAGGGGGATTCTGCTATTTGTTGCTTTTAAACAGAAGAAAAAGGAAATAAAAAGGAGAATTA
>NW_012148286.1:1216107-1217039 GCF_000956105.1 Propithecus coquereli | reverse complement strand
TCCTGGAGAAGAATCATGATACTTTCATTACTTACTGTATTTTTGCCGCTAGTTATCAGCTACCGGGATGTCAGAAGTAACATCCCAGGAGGATAAATACAATGATAAAGAGAATCATTTCTAACTCTGTTTAGATGGTGAGTCCTTTTGAGGCCCTGATGGAAGCATTGGCCTCTCTTTTGCAATGGCAAAGTTTGTGGCCGTGACAGCAGCTGTAGTTTATCAGGGCAAGTGCTCTAGGGATCTTTCTGTTCCTGTCTTCCTCGTAGTGGGAGGGTCTTAGCTGAGGGCATCTCTCTTGGTGGTGGGTCTGACATGGCTCAGAGGAAGCCACAGAGGAACTGGGATCCAAGGAACAGGTGCTTGAAGCAGCTGTAGAGCCAGGTTCCTGGCCCCGAGGTCTTAAAAAACTAGAGTAGTACCTGGGATCTGAGGCACAGGTTAAAGACATGAGTGGATGCAGTTCTCCCACTAAGCTGGGAGGCAAACCCCAGTATCTCATACCCAGGGGTCTGGGACGTAGCTGTGGTTCTGACCCTGGGGGGCAGAGCACAGCACTGGCTTGGCTCTGGGGGAAAAGGGGTGCTCTAGAGGCTCAAGCCCTGGCGAGCAGAGCAGCATTGCAATTCAGAACCCAGAATCAACAGGACAGGAGGTATCACACAGTGGTGACACTAGACTCTGGGATGGTGGGGCATGGCAGTAACCCAGGCTCTTTGAAGCTGGTGCAATATCAGCAAGGACCCAGGAATGGCAAGATACCGCTGTGGCTTGGGTCCTGGAGGTGAGGAGCAGCATAGCAATGACTCTACTCTTCAGAAAGGCAGATGCAACAGCATCTTGGACTGCTGGGAGCAGTCCAGTTTCAGGTAGGTGGGGCACTATGGCTGTGAGACAATAAATTTCTATTGTTTAAGACACTCAATTGGTTG
>NW_012148286.1:1211651-1216057 GCF_000956105.1 Propithecus coquereli | reverse complement strand
TTTAATTCAAATTTTAAGTAGGAAATTTATTAACAAGACAAGTGTTTACAAGGAGATACTTTTTTACAGATATTATAGTTAGGTTCTAATTAGACAATTATTTCCTGTGGTGTCAAATAGGAGTTTGTTTTTCATTAAGTCTTATTTTCAGGAAAACCTTATCCACAAGACACATTTAAAAGATATGAAATGTTTTTTCATCATTTTGATATCTATGATATCAGAATACCGGGAAGTGGAATAGCACAAGTTTCATCACACAATGTTTTATTGATTGTTTTATGGGAAAAAATCTTTTTGTATTAAAGAATCACTACAAATATGTACACTAGACATTGGTATCCAGCAGTAAGGGATAGTATTATCCACTAGTGGATTGAAATTGGTATACTTACCCAGATGTTAACAACTCTTAAAAGAGGCTCTCTAATGAAATAAATTTTGAGAAAAGCTGGTTAAGGTAAGCTATCACAGGAATTGATTGCATAGTAAATAAAAGCTCTGAGAAATCTTGCAATAAATAAACTTGTTTTCTCATTATCTTTCAAATTTGTTTGATCATAGACCCATCTTATTTTGTACCCTTTTTGATATTTGGGGAAGTCCTGAACACTCTTTAATGATCTTTTTATTCCACTAGAATGCCAGAGATCATAATCTTAGTTGTCTTTGTGTTCTCACATATTGGATAAAACCATTTCTTCATGAGAAAATATTCAATATTCGATATTCCTATCAGTTTTCAGGCCTCATGTGTGCTGGAATAGAGACGAATGAAGAGCTCAGTATGGCAGAGGGAAGAAGTGACGCGAGGGCCCGAGGGATCAGAGAATGTTAGAGGGACTCCAGGAATGAAGGATGGAGACTTAATGGTCATTGGGTCTGAGCTCTTACTTTCTATTTCTTGACTTCCTCATCTTTACAATAAGAATAATGCTGTCTTTATATGCTTAGCATAGAGATTATCAAAAATATCAAGTTTGGGATTCTCCACAGATGGCAACTATTATATTTATGATTTCAGCCATCAAAAAGTGACTCTGGAAGTTATATGATATGGGATAATGTATATTTTTTTCTAAAAGATACCTTCCTCTTAGGATTTTTGTGATACTGACATGAAGTAGTGTCCATAAACCACTCAGCTCTGTATCTAGCATGCAGTACATAGACACACACACTTTAATTCCTTTGGAAACTAGCACTAAATTGTCTCACATTTGTTCAGTTTATTCAGCAATATTTTTGACCCGTCATGTGGCAGATTTTTCTCTAATTACTGCAGATACATCGGCAAACAAAAAGGAAAATAATTCCTGCTTTCATACAGTTTATATTTTAAATTGTAAGCAAGTTCCTATACTTTTAGTAAAAGCAAAGAGAAAATTACGGAAAATTGGAAAAGCAACTTAACAATAGCATATAAAAAAGACTTCAAAGCTATTGCACTAAAAGTAAGCAAGACCTGATGTTTTTAAAAGAAGCTTGATTCATTTCTTGTCAGAGATAGTGTGGAAATGGCAGATTATCTATAAGAATGCTGCTATAGTTCTGCACTTCTGGTCCTAAGATGGAACTTTCTTTCCGTTTGTAAATTACTATGTATTTATTTTTCTACCTAACGTTGCAGGTACATTTTTATTTGATCTTTGAATCTCTTCTTAGAAGATAGGATATGTATGTTTAATTCTATTTTACAGGTTTGAAACCCAGGCTCAGAGAGGAGCTGCATATGTTAACACAGACAAGCATCTGAGTATTGGCAGAGGGAGACTGAAAACTAGATCTGATTTCTGATCAAGGGTGCTTACCACTCCTAGTTGGGAAAGGAAAGTGATAACATTGCCCTTAACAGGAAATTGTAGCAGCACATGACTGATGCTCATTTTCAGCATGCATAAAATCTAAACATTCTTCATAGAGATTATTTTTCTCTGAAAAGAGATAATTATATTTAAAGCGAGATTTTTGAGAATGAGAAGCAGGTTAACGTCGTATAGTCTTTGGTTCTATGCTGCTAATTATTCTAAATATAGTTTGCAACTTTACATATTTTGAAGGAGCTCTAACGATTTATTATCTTTTTACTTGCAAAGGGATGCTACTATATCCATGGTAAATCAGCAACAAATATGGGTATAGTCCTGATTTGGAATGGCATTCATACAGGAAAGGAATTTCACTGCTAGATGATGGGGAAAATACAACTTTTGTGATTTATCTAGTTTGGGTAATGTAGCGTGTAAAGTCAAAGTTTCTGTTTGGTGATTAAAGTTATAGCTCCTGTTGATGGACTCAAGGCCAGGCTCAAATCCTAGCTCTACTAATGGATATTTTTTATCTTCTCTAAGCCCCAATCTTCTCAATGTACAATGATGATAAACAGTGACGAAGACATCACTGAAATTTACCGAGATACTGAATATATATATATAATACTTAGTCATCTCTCAGTCAAATGTTAACTCAGTATTTCTCTTTGAACTTAATTGATCAATTCAAATTATGTTCAACAAAGTTCTCAATCTATTAGCCACCCCATCACATATTACTTTGCTCAGAAATTTACCTTGAAAATGTTTAGTGCTTATGGAAATTTCAAATACTGATAATATTAAGAATCTCTAAAAATTTGCATAGCAGAGATAAAGAGGTGACATGTAGTTTGTAAAGGTTAAGTTCATTTTGAATGTGGCTTCTTATCTTTGTCTTATGTTTGGTATTTATATATACACATGGAATAAATTCTTCAAGTTTGGGTTTTTCATAATCCTTTTAAGAAGAATTAGTGCTGTCAGTTAGAATGATAATTAAACATAATGTTCCTTTATTGACTTACCTTAATATGAAAGCCTAATTTAATTAATTCCTAAGGAGACAGATATGGGAAGAAAACACAGGGAGAATGTAACTTGATTGGTTTTAGACCTGAGTGTAAAGGAAGGAAATCTGTTATCCAGAGGATGCCATGGTGGCAAAGTACAAGATCCTAGCTTACAAGGTTTTCAAGAAAATCGCCCTGATAACATCTTGTCAAAAGATAATGATAAGGCATTTATATATTGGGGATGATCTGCAATTATCAAATTAATAAACATTATTAGGAAGGAGTGGTTAGGGAAGGTAAGAATTACATGGAGTGTTTCATCCCCAGAGAAAGAATCTGAAAGTACTGTTTGGGTTCTATTAGGCAACTCCAGAATATATGATTTTTAAGATGGGTTTGGAAGGGACGATTTTCCAGTGGTATGATAGTGGAATTGCCTTCTCAGGAGGATATTTTTTTAAAACTTAGCTTTATGAAAATTAATGTAGCAGAATTCAGCATAACATAATGGCCTCAGGAGCCAGGCTGCCTGGGTTCATAGCCTGGTTCTATTACTTCCTAATGATGTGATTAGGAATATATTGTTTAACTTCCAGATACTTCAGATTTTTCATCTGTAAAATAGAGATAATAATGATCTTTACTTCATAGGGTTTTCTAATGATTATATTAGACAATGAATATTAAGAATTTAGTGTGGAACATAACGTCTGTTTAATGTATGCCAGCTGTTATTACCTCTACATTAGGTAAGTATGCCTTAAAAAAACATAGCACTTTACAATTTTAAATCTTTTTTTACTGCCTCATTTAACCTTCACATAACTTAAAGTAAGAAGTTCAGTATGATCCTCTTCCCTCATCAATTAGAGAATTGAGAGTCAAAGAAATCTAGTGACTTGCCCAGCTCACATGGTTATTAAATGATGGGCTGAGTGCATAGCGAAATGTCCAGTCCAGTAGGCTTTCTACTTTAACATCTTTACTTGGTCATGTATTCATCATCATGAGTGATGATTTTATCATAGGATAAATATTTGACAAGGTTCACAGAAGAATGGTATAGACAGCAAAGCCTGTGGAGTCCAAGGAGGGTGGGCTTGAATAGCTAGACTAGAGATCAGTGGGAACAATTCAAGAAATAAGCACTACCAGAACTGGACTTCGATAGAATCTTAGGAGGCACGAGAAAGCCACTGCTACATGGCTGGTGCATTAATGAAGACTAAAAATGGATAATGGATGAATCAGCTAAAACTGGAAAATATTTTTACATGTAATTTAAAAAATATAATAATGGGTACTGTACATTATCTGATGATTAGTTCCCATATACCCAAATGGCACCACTTCTCTGTTTTGTTCTTAGATTTGTAAGTTTAAGAGAAGAGAATCAGCCTATATTCTAACATTTAAGTTGCTCCATTGTTCAGTATAAGTTGCTTGCTTTCAGCAGTTATGGAAGATATTAGACACAGCAAGATGGAAAGAAAATTAAATCAGTTCTGCAAAAGGAAATATCATCTTTTCTATAGCTTTTACTAACGCCACTTTGAAATATCTTGAATATCTGTTTTCC
>NW_012148286.1:1197325-1209959 GCF_000956105.1 Propithecus coquereli | reverse complement strand
AAATCTATTTTCCCTGGATTAAATATTGAATATCTATATTTTGCCATGAAAATTTGTTCAACAAATTTAACCCTATGTAGTTTTAGCTATGTTGGTTCTATCATGCTTATTTCTACCAAGAATATTCACTATGTTTTTTCGTAAATAAATGTGGTCAGCTCTGTCATGAGAAAATTGTAAATGATACTGTGAAAGTCTGAAAGAGAGAAAGCGAGAGAGAGAAATGAAGAGATAAGCAAAAACAAAGAGAAAACAGTGAAGTGATAAAGAAATACATAGAGAGACACACGCCCAGACACAGATAATGTCAGAAATTCAGGAGCCAAGTTTTCAAATGCCTGATAGAATAAAAACATCTTTAGGATCAAAATCCTTAGGGTCAAAATGCTAGATGTCAACGTACCTACTTCAGGAGTCCTAAATAACGTGTAATTCACACAGCAAAAAAAACTCTGGGGACACAAAATGGAGAACGCAAGTTTATTTTTGAAAATGTGTCAATCTTTATATCTTAGACTGGCTAAAGAAAGTATTTTATGTGGTTGGAAATCATGAGGTGATATAATCAGAAATATAGTTCACTTCAGGAAGCCAAAGTTGAACTTTCCATGGCCCCCATCAAAAGTCTCATGGAAGATACAGGAAGTGCCATTGCTAAGAAAATTCTGCCAGGAACATCAAATTGTGGGATTCTCAGAAAAACAGGGATTTCCACTGATTGCTTAACAGTGAGAAGACCAAGCAAATTATATGACAGCTTGAGGTGACTTTCAACATCCATTTACAAAGAGCCATTCATTTGGGAATGAAACAAACAGTCGGCTTTTGCTATATTGTTTTATGCCTGATGCAAACTCTTTTAAAACCTCATCTTCCCTCAACTGTGTAGCATCTGAGGGAAAAGCAATATGGCTATCAGCCTGCCAAACTGGTTAATTTCAGTCTGAATGAAGGATTTTTTGTTTCAAAATGTTAAAAATTATTGTTATATAGCTGTTTGGATTTCAGGTATAACCAGTTTATGTTGTTTCACTTAAGCTTCAACATGTCTTTGTTCTAGTGTAAGCTCTTGAAGAAAAATGTATTATTGGTTTTCACTATCAATACGTACACACTCTAAGGAGGAAGTTTTTTTAACAATCTCTAAATTTTGAGATCAATTAAAGAATGAATAAAATACTAGGAGAGTGGACACTTTTGGCCCTTGAATACCTTATTGAATTAATCTTTTGCTTATTTTTAAAGTCTGAAAATGTTTACAATTAAAAAGTAATGCTATGCCAAAAAAAAAAAAAAAGTGATAATACAAGAAATGACTCCTCTTCTGCCAGGTTCTAGTTTGAGAGCTCAATTTGCCATTCGAGTGTTAAATAGGTAATTTCATGCACAATTCTCTTGAACTTGTTTTATGGTAGAGAGGGATTTTAACTGCTTCTTCTTCTGTATATAATAAGCTGTACGAGAAGCAAATATGGTTAATTATCATAAGATCTACTGCAAGGGTTTTGCAAATGACTGTGGCACATGTGGCAATTTTCCAAACGATGGTATCTGCGACTTTCTTTCTCTGTCTTAAACTGTTTGTGTCTATCAGGAATTCCTACAACTGGAAGGAGCCAAAGTGCTACCTATATAATCTCTTCATCCACACCCACAAAACCTGCCAAACTCTCAAACTTGAGACATTTCTTTGAAAGACAAAGGTGTTCTTCATAGTAACTCATCTTTTCCTTCTTTTCAGTGAGCCTAGGGAGGTATTTTGGAAATATATTTCTGCATTTTTTGTTTTTTGCTCTCCTTTAAGGCAAAACAAAAATAAGAAAAAGAAAACTCAAGAACATGGAAGTTTTACAGTTTTATGGTGCTATATTACAAAGTTTCCCATGTGTAAGGGAATACGACTCAGTTAAGACACAAAGTCAGGTATGAGTTATAGCAGGGGAAATAACCTGCAGTGCTTTTGTCCCTATCTCTGGCATGAATTCATGATTTAGCATCAGGAAATTCTATCTTAGTTTCAGTTTCCTAATTCCAGAAAGTGAAATGAGGATAAACAAAATGGGCTATATATGCAGAATGAAATACTATTCAGCCCTAAAAAGAGGGAAATTCTGTCATTTGCAACAACATGGATGAACCCAGAGGACAATATGCTAAGTGTCATAGAAAGACAAATACCACATGATCTCACTTACTTGTGGAATCTAAAACAACTGAACACTAGAAGGGTTTACCAGGGGCTGGGGGTGTGGGGGGCCGTGAAGTGGGGAGGTGTTGGTCAAAGGGTACAAAATTTCAGTTAGGAGGAATAAATTCAAGAGATTATATTGTACAACATAGTGACTATAGTTAATAACAATGTATTGTATACTTGAAAATTGCTAAGAGTAGATTTTAAGTGTTCTCACCAAAATAAATATGTAAAGTAATGCATGTATTAATTAGTTTGATTTAGCCATTCTTCCATGTATAGATACTTCAAAACATCATGCAACAATTTCTAAAGTCCATTTTAGTCAACTTAATTAAATGTTATAATACTATAGTAGTCCCCCCTTTATCCACAGTTTTACTTTGCCTGGTTTCAGTTACCCTCAGTCAGCTATGCTCTGAAAATATTAAATGGAAATTTCCAGAACTAAAAAGTTCATACATTTTAAATTGTATGCCATTTGGAGTGGCATGACAAAACCTCCTGCCATCACACTCTGTCCCACCTGGGACATGAATCTTCTCCTTATCCAGCATATTCAAGCTTTATATGCTACCTGCCCGTTAGTGACTTACTAGCTGTCTCAGTTATCAGAGTGTCTGTCCTGGTATCGCAGTGTTTGTGTTCAAGTAATCCTTATTATATTTAATAATGGCCCCACAGTGCAAGAGTGGCGATGCTGGCATACTGTTATAATTGTTCTGTTTTATTATTATTGTTTTTAACCTCTTATTTTGACTCAGTTATAAATTAAACTTTATCATATGTATAGGAAAAAACAGTATAAACAGGGCTTGGTACTATCCAAGCTTCAGGCATCCACTGGTGGCTTGGAACATATCTCTTATGGATAAGGGACCAGTTCTGCAGTTATGCTGCTGTTTCCAGGCAAAGCAGTCATGAATGTGGTGGTTATTAGTTCAACTAATGCATATTTAATATGTTCTCTAAGAAAATAGGAGACAAGAGCTAACACTAACATTTGAGTGGCATGGCCACTTCCTTGCAACCCGCAGTGGCATGACCATAGCTATTGGGTGCCACTATTCACTGATTTCCCTTTTGGTCTAGTTCCAGCTTACATCTGTGAGGGATGGGACATTCCTCACAGTTTCCTTTGAGGGCCTTAATTAATCGTATATAATTGTAATAGCCAATAGAGCCTAATGGTATCCATTAGTAGCCAATAGTAGCCATTTTTATCTTTCACATAGGTTTAACACATTGCTCTACTAGAAAACAATTTTTTTTCCTTGGGGCCACAGTGTTTTATTATGAAAATAGAATAAAAACTTTAAAAACAAAATGATCCTTTCTAATTTAACGAAAAATGTTATTTTTATTGTCTTCTATGCTTTTTTAATAAAAAGTAATATAAAAACTTGAAAATTAGTAATGTAAAATGTAATGTGAAACTTGAAAAATATTGAAATGTTTTTCTTGACTTGTGAGGATTAAGTATAATTTAAAAGTAAAAATAAACAGAAAAACGAAATTTATTGACTTCTATTCATTTAATCCACTTTTGTAGAATTAAATCATCCATATTAATTATAACAACAAGAACATCAATAAGTAAGATTGTAATGAACCAACTGCAGGGTTTTGCCCAGGTTTTGCTTCACGAGGCCGTGGGCTCAAAAGTAGCATGAGTTACATACAACTCACATGGTAGTTAATGCATAGACTATCAGGTTTTTGTCATACTGATGACAGAAAATAAGAAAAGAAGAATGATTGAAAGTTTATTATCTCAGGTATGGTGTGAATTGCTGACATTATCATTGTGCTAAAAAACTAGAACAGAAAGACACATGGTAGCAGCAGGGAACTTCTACAACTATGTTGACAACTTGCTACTTTGACAGTTTCTGTGAGAGACCCAGCTGTGACCCTGGTAAGTGAGATGGTGTCACTTTGACACTGCAGCTGCCCTGTTGGCAAGTAGAGCTCTGTGATCCTTGGGAAGACGACATATATAATATTTCAAAGAGGGACCACTGTACTACTATGTCAATACCTACAAGTCTTTAAAGAGTTGACTGATGAAAATAAAGTCTTAATTCATTGCTTGGAAGAATTAAAATCAATGCTTGGCTATAAATTCCTTCCTAGCTTTACCAGAAGCTGAGAGAGATTAAAACTGAAAGACAGTTGCGTGGCCAGTTGGGTATGTCAGACGATTTCCTTCATTTTTGTGTCATACATGTGTTTGTAGCTTTCTAAATCCACTCAAAATTAATGGACAAAGAAGGTGATTTACCTATTGAAAGATGTTAGATCAGAGCTGTGTGGTTACTTTAGGCTGGTTGAGAGAGTATGACTATCTACAATTATTTGAAGCCCTAAATACTGAGGCAGGAGAGGAGGCATTTCATAGAGAAAAAAAGAGTGCAATAACGAGAAATGAAATAATGCTTTGAGCCCAGCTATTAGATCAGGACTAACTACATGACATTAGAAGCTCCTAAAAGGTGAGGTATTCCCATGAAGAAGGCTGTGGAAACCTCACGACTGCCAAGTTTGCCATTGAATTCAGGAAATGGAATGATAATGCATTTGGTAATATAAGAAAAGCAGATTTATAGATGATATCATAAAGAGCAGATTAATTATTTGATTATAAACTTTATGACTGGTGCCTACTCCTGGCAAATACTGACTTCTGTCTTCTCACCTCGTCCTTTACAGTGTCGCTTTCCATCCGAGGACCCTAACAGCTGGCAGCCTGTTCTCTCAAGCTATGCCCACGATTGCTACATGTCATGGCCTCCCTCCTCCCCAGGTTTTGCAACAACCGTAGTTTTTCTGATACCTTTTTGCTTCCGTCTAAAAATTACAACTAATAGATGGTAAGTGATAATGATCAATAGTGCTTAATATATGATTTTAGCACGAGCCTCCTGCATACCAAACTAATGCCTAGAGTAATAATTCTCTGAAAGGAAACTGCTGACACTGCCAGGTCAGCAGTAACTGAAGGCTTCCCGGCATCTTTCAGGCCAGAAGACACTCCACAGGTGACCAATTCTACCTATTATTCCCTACAGGCGCTCAATTACCAAGTGGACTTTTCAACTCTCACCTTGGCTTACTGGATATGTTGATAAAACCTAATTGTAGCATTGAGCCTAGGATTCCCCTACTGAAGGAAAGAAATATTAGGGCCAACCATATCAACTGTAGGCTAGAGAGGGACGGTTTTTACTGGTTGTGAATTTTCTGCCTGACACACACTCTTTGGTGACAGCAGTTGAGGTACAAGGTCCTCCTTTTCTCCCATACTCTTCCTCTCTCTTAATCCTGAATTCAATATCTGGAAATGTTTAGATTAGAAGATATTTAGTTACAAGAGTAAAATTCTCAAGGGATGTGAAGAAAACTCCAGATAAAATTATTGCGTTGCATGTATCATGAGGGAAATAATCATAATACCTTATTTTCACATTGGGCTTTGTATAGAAGCCTATATACATTTAAATTAATCATGTACTTTATTGACAAATGGATAAATTAATAACGATCCAGTTTAAAACCTAGCTCTGAGGTGAGTTATATGAAATAATTCAAATTTTACTATTTGTTCTGCTAAAACCGAAAAACTAATTGCATCTCACAATCCCAAGGATATTTTTGTGTCCCTGTCCCCTCAACAGATACGGGCTTGACAATTGCATGCTCATTTTTAGTAGAGGTTGGCTTATACTAGAGGAGATGAAGTTAACTGGAGACGTTGATAATAGCAGCACACACATTTGAGGTTTTCTAGAATAAGCTGGCATGTTAAAGCAGTTGTAAAGTGATATTTTCTTTTTTGATTTAAATATTCATCAAAGAAAAATATGCACAAATTATTACAGGGCAAACAGTAATAGACAAGTGAACATTATGAAAGTTGATTTAAAAGACTAAATAAAATAACGATAGCTAAGAGATATGGAATTGTGAAAATACAAGAGACTTTGAGGATCTATTTAAACTTTATAAAACTTTTAAAATTTGCTACAATGGAGATTCTGTACAAAGCTAAGGTTCAATTATTCCCAGGGAGATTAACTGTAAGTATTCCAGAATTCAAGTTTAACCTTTAGCATCTATTTTACATAATTAAATCTTGTTACCTGAAAACTGCCAGTTTTGAAAAGCCGTCCTAAGATTTTATTAGGTTAACAGGGTAGAAAGTTGAATGAGAATCACTCAAGAATTGCCAAGAAGCTTTCTTAAAGAAAGCTTCTGCAGTGAGTTTGGGATATATAATAAAATGTCATAAATAAGTTCATCAAGGGAAAAAAATGTGTGCTTACATGGTCCTTCAAGGAGAGGAAAGAGAATATTTTAACTAGAGGGAAAGAACAATGTTAAATTTATGACTTATTAAGACCTGGTTGTAATTTCTAGAGGAAGAAAGTTTTTTTTTTTTCATATTAGATATTTTGTATGTGTATTTCCTCTTTCTTAGGCCCTGTATTAGTTTGCTAGGACTACTATAACAAAATACCCAAGACAGGGTAGCTTAAACAATAGAAATTTACTTTCTCATAGTTCTGGAGGCTAGAACTTCAAGATTAAGGTGTCAGCAGGGTTGGTTTCTTCTGAGACTTGTCTTCTTGGCTGGTAGATGTCAAGCCAAATTCTGCTGTTTCTGCCCATGGCGTTTGCTCTGTGCACAAGAGCATCCCTGGTGTCTCTGTTGTGTCCTAATCTCTTCTTATCAGGACACCAATCAGATTGGATCAGGGTCCACCCCAACAACCAAATTTTAACTTAATTACCCCTTTAAAAGTCCTATATCCTAATATAGTCACATTCTTTAGTACTGGGGGTTATGATTTCCATGTATAAATTTTAGAGGGGCCCTTTGTTTAGTAACTTGCACTATGTCTAGAAACAAAGGGAAAAATAAAAATAATTTTAACCAGACCTAAGTGAAGATTGGACCTCTGACATCTGCCACATTCGGAAGTACAGTTGTTAAGACCTTCGTTCGACTTACAAGGACAAATTAGTTGTTTTGTTTGTCTTTCTTTCTTTCCCATAGTAGACTAATTCTGCCTCTTCTTAATTCTCTCGAAGGCATTAAAATCTTCCCCTCAGGAATGTAAATGTCCCCAAGACCTAGAGAAACCTAGAACTCTAATGATTCTGATACTGGTTTTAATGAAGCATTAGCAATCAGGTGTAAAAGGAAGATGAGATAATAGCTGTTGTTTGAGAACAAAAACAGTATGAGGATAAAACCTGGGGAGAGACTAGTCAAAGAGGGAGATGAAATACCAGAAACTCAGGTGCTTATCCTAGGAGCTTGTCTATGGAGAGAGAGGGAGGGCTGCTGTGCACATGGGGTTGGAGTGGTGGGCCCAGAAAAAGACTATTTTGGGGAACCTGACCATGTGTGTTCTCACCAGTGTCTACTGATGAATATCTGCAAAGGCAGGCTGTGGTTTAAGTTATTCACAGTGACAGAAATTAGCGTGCACATTTATTTTTCCTGTCTGTCATATTCCTAAGTAAGCAAAACTACCCCCCATGAGACAGGGTAGGGTGTGAATTGACACTTTAAATGTATAGGCTTACTCCCCTTGGAGATGTGGTCAACACACCAAAGCTGCACCCAAAGTCTTGTGTTTCATGAGATGAGTCATTACGTTAGGTGGAGACAGGACAAGGGAGAAAGGAAACTTGGCCCAACTTTGTGTTGTGGTGAGTTGTGATGAAAGGAAAAGAACTAACTCTTCAATAATGTGGCCAGTGTGTCTTCACAGGGTGACTCCACTTTAGAACTAACACAATGCATATGTGTGGGTATGTGTGTGTGTGTGCCTCCGATCTTACCTCCCATCTACCTATCTACTCCTACAAGTAGGGTTCGGAGTCCTATGACGTTGAGATCTCCAATAGTCACCTAGTTGCTGTTAGTGAGCTGTTTCCAGTTTTGAAACAGATCTAGTTGTTCCTAACATCTTATTTTGGCATCATACACCCGGGATTTGGGTTCATTAGGAGCCAATGTCAGCAGTGCTAGAGATGGATTCCTCTAACTTATTAGTTGGATAATAACTAGGGTCCCTGATGACTTATCTTTCTTGCTTACCGCAAATCTGAGATAGAAAAGCAGCCAAGAAATGCAGGTAAATTCAATGACATCAGTTCTGGTGGCATTTGGATGATGCTGACAAAATTGGAAATGGTTTCATTATTTCTTTTGCTCTAGGGAAAAAAGTCTTAATATTCTTAACCTTTTGAGTAAATATTTCTAGTTGGGAGGCAAGCTTCAGAGAGGGTAAAAGGACATCGTGGCTCACCCAGCTCAACTTCAGTTAGCTACAATTATTCTCAAAGCAAGCAGCTCCAGAATTCTCCTCCCCTTGCCCTGCACTATGTAAATGCTAGCTGGAATGCTTTACACTGAAAAGTACATTTCCAAGAATATTTTCTTAGTTTTTCCCATCAGTGCTCCTGATAAGAGAACTATCTCAAGCTACTCCAAAATAGTAGGGGCCTGCCAAAATAGAGTGAAAGTAATCTTTTGAGCACAAGTTGAGAGCTATTAGCTTATGTCAAAAGGTCATAAGAAGGAGGAGATAGAAAAGGGTAGGCTGAGGTGGGACAAATAGGGAGAAAGAGTCTGGGGGAGGAAGTGCTGCTGGTCTGCACAATTCAAGGGATACATTGCATATTAATGTGAATGTCTCTCTCTGGAGCACAACTCCATGAAGTGAGAACTGAGTATTAGTACCCCCTGGAGAGGTCTGTTAGTGTGGCCTGGGCATCCTGAGGCCTTGAAGGGAAGTGATTTTTTCCATAGCAGAATATGTAAATTCCTGTAGAAATGCATATGTTTTCCATTAGTGTTTATTAGATGTAAAGAGAGTCACCACATGGAGCATGCTCTGACGTGGCCGTAGCTATTTTTCTTCCTGCTGTTAGTTATCAAAAAAAAAATAACTTATAGCCATGATTCAAGCCTTACGAAAGCAATCCATGTATCCAAAAACATTTGTACCCTCTTAATACTTTGAAATTTAAAAAAAAAATTATGTACCATGTTTGAAAAGTAACCTCTGGGGAATTGCTTTCTTGAAATTATTTAATGTTTCAGTAACAGAGAGCAAACACTGGTAGTGAATCATGGCAGAGCAGAACTTTTCTGCTCTCAATTACCACAACAATCTTTTTGTTTTGCTCCTGAAACACAGACTCAGGAAAATAAGGATTTACTAAAAAAGATCATTATGTTAAAGGTTCAGTCAATCAATAAACAAATATTTATTGTCTACCCTCTACGAAACTCAGTACAGTAAATTTTTTTTTCAGAAATTGCTTCCAAAATACAGAATTTTTTATTTGATGAATAGAAGGAACACAGTTAATATATAGGGCCAAAGTAACAAGTTTTGTTCATGAAAGAGTACAGTAGTAGAGAGATTGTTAGGTTAAATGTAGCTCTCCAATATGCCAGTAGAAGCAAGAAGTTCTTTTATAGAAGTCGATGTTGAAAAAATTAGTAAGTATAAATTATATTAGGTGCATATAGTTGGGTTAATATCCATCTATGTGTCTTCCATTCTATGTCATCAATTCATGGAGATCACTTATTAGTATTTGCCTGTCAGATAGGCTAGACTGAAGGGCCCAATATGGCTTAATTTACATATCTGGTACTTTGGTAGGAAAGCTGGAAAGCAGGGCTCAGCTGGGATGGTTTTCCAGAGCACCTTCACATGGTATCTTCAGCATAGTGGCCTCAGGATAGTCTAACTTCTTACATGGCGGCTCAAAGTTTTCAGAGAGAATGTTTCAAAAAAGCCAGGAGGAAACTGAAAGACTATTTATATTTTAGCCTTAAAAATCTCCTTTTTTCACTTCCACTACATTCTATTGGTTAAGCCAAGTCAGATTAGAGGAGAGGAAATTTAGAACTCACTTCTCCATGAAAGAAATTCCAAAATATTTACTGCTATCTTTAATTTGCCACATAATGCTACCCATAAACAAAATTTAGTAGGAGTAGGAGACCGAAGCCTAAGATGTCTTTAACAAAATTAGCCACTTTCTCTCTATGTGCTGTCAGAGATCTTATTTCCATAGCACACAGAAGTGAGATTTGAACAGTCTATCTCATCTAAATATTTAAAATAAGTACTATCGGAAAATGCAGTTTACATTTCAATATTTGTAGGATATTTGAATTGCAGGGTTGAATAAGACCTTAAAATTAATCCTTAATTCCTGGATTCAATTACCACCTCAATTAGCACTAACTTCAGGTACCAGCTTTAAGAAAAGCAAAAGAAAACCAGCCAGTACTTGTGATGACTGCCCATTTTTTTCCTGTACTCATTTAATGGAAATGTGCAAGAGCATGACTCATAAACCACCACTACCTTTGACAGGTTTGCTTTAGGAATAGACTTATTACAACTTTAGCAGTAGATCTTCAAATAGCTTAGGAACAGAGGCTGTGATCTGAAGTTTAAGAAGCATACTTCTGCAAAGCTTAGTTCTGACCTATTTCAGACTCAGAGGAGTGTTAACGTACCCTGCAGTCATTAAAAGGATAGTCAAATTTTTGGAAACAGATGGCAGAACTAATGATAAGACTATATGGAAGCTCATCTATGATGAATAATGAGACAGCCTTTTTAATGAAAAGAATAAAAAAAAACATATCCAATGATTAAGTGTAGCGGTTTTGGTGTTCTGAAATGAGGCAGGAAAAAGAAAGAAAAAGGTAAAGGCGGAGATGAAGAGGTGGAGACACACAGGATATAGAGAAAAGTGTGAACATAGGGTAATACGGCTGCCTTGAATCCTCTTTGGAATGAGATGAGGTGTAAGTTTATTGATGAACGAAAATAAATTGTTTAACTCGGAAAGACACAGACATAGAGAATTGTAGACAAAGAAGAGCAGAGGCAGATCCATTACAGACATGCAAATGGACAGCTATTACCCCCACCACACACGGACACAAACCACACATATGAACATAAAAGGACTCCCCTACTTTAGGCACTTTTGGGAATGAAGTAGGCTATTAATAAATAATTAAAAGTATTCCATTAATAGAGACTCAGAAACCTAGATAAAAATGCATTGAGACACACCTCCCAAATACATATGTGTACCACTTTTTCTTACAATGACATACCTGCCCTGAGGTCTTTCAAGAGTTTGCCATTGAAGCCATTTAAAGTTATATTTTATTTTAGCATCATGTGACAATATTATCCCCTAGCATTTTCATAATTAACTATATTAAACTCATCAGAGGATAGATCTTGGCTCAAGGATGGGAGATTCCTTACTTCTGGCTTACTTTGTAAGTAATAACGTCACTGCCTATTACGGTTAGCTCGTAATGACTTGAGTAGTTTAATATACCTTAAAAATTGCAAGAGTAGTTGTTAATGTCCTGTTTCAATAAAGTATTAATGATTATATAGGCAATAAGATGTTCACATAGTATAATTCCTTAAATTTATTTTTAGACACACCAAATAGTGTTAGTGTCAGAGAATATGGGAAATGAGTCATTCTATCAATAAATATAAATTTCACCTTTCTTGAAATTATACGTTACTTCAGGACTGATTTTAAGTACCACTGCTTTCTTTTGAAAAATAAAAGTTAACTTCTTTTAACAGTGCTATATTATTTTCTAGACAATATTTTAAAATGTCTACATTCTCTCTAATGTTAAAGAAAAAAAAAACATTGCTAATACATATCTTGCTCCGTTGTTGAAATTCCTGACAGTCTTAGACATGTGAACTGATTACTCCTTAGGATGGAGGTAATGGGCTAATGTAGATCATACATCATGATCACTGAGAGAAAAAAGTATTAATACTTATTGTGCACAGAAAAGATTACATAGCTCATCAGAGAAGATTAACATTTTTCAATGCTTTTAAGACAGAAAAATAAAATTTCTTAGATCGCTGAAAAAAAAAATGTGTCTTTTTAAGGTGAATGCCAAAAATGTCAAATGAGATCAATGTAGATTTTATTAAAGCACCACAAATTATGAGAACATTTTTTAAAGCTCTGTTTTCTCAACTTGTTACTGGATGACACATTGTCAAGTAATACCATAAAATGTTAGGTGATAATAAGACAAGAACTGTCATTTTATTTGTGGTAAAAACTTAACTGAATTGTAAAGAACTGCCAAAGACATGCGATTTATGATTTACTTATCAGCTATTACGCAGGGATGAACTGCCAAGATGCTCCTGGAAGGCAGCTTCTAAGGCGATCGCCAGTGGATTCTTACTTTGTGGTTTTCAGGCACTTATGTATCTCCCTCCTGCGTGGAGAGACGTAAGAAACTGAGACATCCTGACCGCAGCATTGTGAATCAGCCATCTTGGAGGCCGATCCTCCCGCCCAGACAGGCCTTGCATTGACTGTAACCCT
>NW_012148286.1:1194770-1195077 GCF_000956105.1 Propithecus coquereli | reverse complement strand
ACAGACTTTTGTAGCAAAGAGTTTGGAACAATGACGGCTTGGTCAATGAGTACCAGATTGTTTATTTATTTATTTATTTATTTAGCCTCTGCTTCCAGCTCAAAACCATCCAGAGAAAGTCAGTATGTTCCACTAACCAATCACACAATATGCCCAGCTTCCAGTTAGCCCTCCTCTATCTTCCCCATGCCAATAATCTTCAATCAGAGCATACCTAAAACTTTTTTTCCCACTACAAAGCTTTTCCCACTACAAAATCTCTGTCAAATGCAAGTGATGGTAGCTGAGTCCCTTGTAATAGCAAACT
>NW_012148286.1:1190705-1193055 GCF_000956105.1 Propithecus coquereli | reverse complement strand
GTAACGAGGCTAATTAATTTAAATTGTTTAATTCTTTGTTTTAGCATGTGTCCCAAAGTCACAGTTTTGAACCTACGTAACACATTTAATAGTCATTTCCATTGACAAATAGATGGCCAAAAATGCACTAGATACACAGATCTACTTTCAAGTTTGTAGGAACATCTAGAAAATTACAGCAAGTTCATTCAATGTGAGCATCTTGGTGTTTCTGAAGTTCACCTTTACTAAGTTGACCTAGTTGTACTGTATTTATTTCAAGAATGAAAAGGCAATGCCTGATCATTCATCATGGGACCTGAACTCAGTTCTCAGGTCAAAAGATGCTCCCCTCCCTGAACCCTCCTCCAGTAATCTTGTCATATTGTCCAACTCAGAGCTTTCCTCCTCAATGGAGGATCAGTTCTAAGGACCAGATCAGGGAACCAACTGCCCAAAGCTCTGCTCTGTGCCCTCCGGCACTAATGAGTCCTCCTCTGCCTGATGTTAGAGGTGAATGAGAATTCTTCCCATCCAGGTTAGCCCCCACCAGGCTTGCCTTAGAATGAAGGAATAGGATGGAAGACACGGTAAGAACCAGAATAATGGGAAGGGACTTAAAGACAGGTGTGAGACTTTCTAAACGTTAACTTAATCATAAGAAACGACAGTGATCTAGAACCTCTTATACTTTCCTGGATTAAACTTAAGCCAAAGTGAGGCACCACAGAGCAGAAGAACGGGATCCATTTGTACTCGCCATCAAATTGGTACTAACTGATGAACACTAGGGTGATCACATGGCAGTAATACTCTCCAGGGATTAGGGGGATGGGTGGCTAAATACACAACTAAAGGACAAGGGGAGCACTATAGGGGGGGAAGGGCATGCCTTTAACCAGCACTTGGGTGAGGCAAAGACATAAAGTGTAACCATAATGTTTGTGCCCTCACAATACCCCGAAATTAAAAAAAAAAAATTCTTTTAAACAATTTTTTTCCCTCTTCAATGCCTCAGCTATCTTACTGGAGAAATAGGCTGAGTGGGTTGTAATCTTCCCATCCCTTCCTCAGAATGAAAAGACAGAGGTTTTTTTTGTTTTGTTTTTGTGCTGGCGTCCTACCTAATGAGTTCTTTTGCAATTAAATCTTGTCTTTCTTCACTTTTTAAATCTATTCTCTAGATGAAGCTAATCCTTGATTAATAATTTGAGTGAGTCTTTAATAGCAGTGGTTTAAGAAGGCTTTTGTTGAACATTTACGTAGCTAAAATAGTTGACGTTAAAAATTCAACAAATGTCTATGGAGACCTGGCCTTGGCAAATATTCTTTGCCTTCATTCAAGGATGATGGAAAAACAAAACCAAAACTAAAAAACAAAAAAAAAGGCTCATATGGCTGCACATGACCAATGAGAGGAAAAAAACACAGGACCCTCCAGACGTGATTGGGACACAGACACCTGTGTGTGGATACCCGCTACACTGGTATGGCATCTTCACTCACGCACCCTTTCTGTTGAAGTACAGCAAAACCCTGGTTATATTTGAAACTGGGTGATTTGGTCACCACTTTTGCTTTGGGTGTCAAGGGAAGGAAGTTTGCACTGTTGGGAGAGGATATCCACAAATCAGACTCTAGCACCAGGACATAACTTCCAAGCCACTCTGAGTTGGGGGACAGACCTGATGAGAACTGTTTTGACCCTCAGATGGGGACAGGCTGCAACAGGAATTTATTGCCTTCTGTGCCAGATCCAGTGATGGATTTGATATCCTCTAGACCTCCAGGAAATTAAATAAGCTCAAAAATAACTGAAAATATGACTCAAAATGTTTTTTGAAAACCTGAAACAATATAACCATTAAAACTTTCAAGAAATCCAGAATCTACTGCATATTTGATTATCAAGCTCTTGTTTCATATGGAGGTCAAAACTAAATTAACATTTTTATAGATATATATGGAGGTAGATGTTTTTGTTTCTTTTTCGCTGAGGTCATTCTCTTTTCACAATTCGAGGAACACACTTTAAAGATTTCTGGATATCAGGATGGATGGGCATAAAGTATAAAGCACATGAAAATGGTTTAAAAATTTTACTGTTATTCAACCCCAGGGATGATATAATATCTTGTCATCTTTCTCAGTAGATTAGAAAGAAAAATGGCTAAAGTTTTCTCTAATAAAATATTTCAAAAGAGTATCATCCAATATTTCTGAAGTGTTAAAGCATATTATGTTATCCCTGGCAGAGAGGTCCCTGAGACCCTTTTAACCACTCCTAGTCAGTCCAGTTTGTGACTTTTGTCACAATAGCTCAAGTATTGCTGTTGGCCTGTTTCTATAGGCAACTTACTGTTGAAGCGTT
>NW_012148286.1:1186964-1189380 GCF_000956105.1 Propithecus coquereli | reverse complement strand
TATGGATAAGTCCTAAGGACATTATGCTGCGTGAAATAAGCCAGTCACAGAAGGACAAATGCTCCACGATTCCACCTATATGAAGTATCTAAAATAGTCAAAAATCATACACAAAAAGGTGGCTGCCAGGGGCTGGGGAGAAGGGAAAAATCGAGTTGCTAGTCAAAGGACATATAGTGTCAGTTAAACACGACACGTAAGTTCTAGAGCTCTGCTGTCAGCATTGTGCGTATAGTCAGCACTACTGTATTGGACACTTACAAAGTTATTAAGAAGGAAGATCTCATGTTAACTGTACTTAGAACAATAAAATGTTTTAAAAATTTAAAGAGTAATATTATAGTCACCTTGACATGCATTTAAGGATATAATTTTTGGTTCAAGTATTATATATTTATGTATCAGTGTTGCATTGTACATTCTCTTAATGAGAAATGACGTTTAAACACGGTTTCTGGAAACAACACTGCTGATGAATCTGACAAGCTAGTGCTATGAAAGAAGAGCAAAAACTGTTCAGCCTGGATTCACAGATCTCAGCATAAAAGCACATTTACCCTGTGACCCTCCTTCCTTACCCGTGCAGCAGGTTTTCACCTCAGCATATAAACTTAAATGTACAAAAAAATTATTTTTGCATAACTGATTTTTTATGTAGCATTTCCACACCACCAGGAGTAACAGAATTTTGTTATCAGTGAAGCTTCTTCCCCTAAGATATATACATACTTTACCCAGGGTTGTACCCAGTCTCTGTGGGTTTATGTATTAGAGTTCTCCAGAGAAGCAGAACCAGTAGGATGTGATATACACATATGTATACAGTTATCCCTTGGTATCCATGGGGTTGGTTCCAAGACCTTCTGGTAATACCAAAATCCAAGGATGCCCAATTCCCTGATATAAAACGGCATAGTATTTGCATATAACCTATGCACATTCTCCCATATGCTTTAAGTCATCTATAGATTACTTATAATACCTAATACAATGTAAATTCTATGTAAACCATTGTTATATTGTATTGTTTAGGGAATAAGGACAAGAAAAGGGTTTGTACGTGTTAAATAGAAACACATTCTTTTCCCAAGTATTTTCGATCTGCAGTTGGTTGCATCCACAGATGTAAAACCCATGAATATGAAGGGTAGAGACAAGATGTGTTTGTGTGTTTCTGTGTGTGTGTTGTCCCTTCTCTAGCCATATGCTTCAACAGTAGTAAAAGGGAAGGAAAGGAAAAGGAGAAAATACACTTTTCATTTATTTATTCCATAGACGAAACGTACTATCTTAAAAAGTAGTCAGTTACCAAGGAGATGACCCCAAATCTCTAAAACATGACTTCCTTGAGTGGTTTCTAGATATCGGAAGCTCTCTTATCATTACTGAGGCTTATTTGACGTCCTCTTTCTTTTTTCCTGATCTCCCATACCATGGTAGGGGCCAAGTGTCTCTAATGTCTAAAATGCGCTTCCTGTGTGATGGCTTCTTGGAGGCTCCTGTGGTCCTGGGACTTTCAGTCACTGTCTAAGCAAATGTAGAAATTTTTTACTTGTCCACCAGAGGTCACTGTTGACCAGAGAAATGTGACCAACTTGCTTCAGCTCTGAAACAGGTGTTAGTACTGATTTGATTCCTAAAATAGGGAAAAAAGGCAGATAAAGAAACGAGTAGATCTACAACACAATTAAATTTTAGGTAGGGAATAACAATTCGCTTCAATTCAAGCTAAGAAATGATAATCCTTTAGGTGCATTTACATTTCACTCACATTTTACCCCACAAAATCCTATTAGGTAGCTAGGGTGGATGCTTCTATTTAGTGGACAGACCGCTGAAATCTTGGCACCTGGGTTCTACCTCTGGCTTGTCAATCAGAACATCAATGTCACTAGCCAAGTTCATTAATCAACTGGTCTTCAATTTCTTTAACTATAAAATAAGAATTAGAGATTTGCCCCAATTTAAAAATATTATAATTCCTGCTTTAAAAATTTCAGAAAAATGCCTTCTCAAGGGCACAATTTCTCAAGAGTTCTGTAGTGGACTCAGGTCCATTTTCACTCCTTAATGCAGATTGGGGTGGGCCAACACACGGAGCTTTCCCTGAGACACTCCCTTCTGCGTAAATAAACGAGAGTCCCACTGAGTAAATTGCTTTCTGCAGCTATTTTTCTCTCTATACTCTTAACAATGTTTACAAATTACTAATAGAACTATGTAGGATTTACTAAAATAATTTTCTTTCTTTGCTTTTAGATTTCTCTATGCTTGGGGAAACTGATTTGGCTTACTTTTAAATAATAATAATAATAATTATTATTTTTGAGACAGAGTCTCACTCTGTTGCCCAGGCTAGAGTGCCATGGCATCAGCCTAGCTCACAGCAACCTCAAACTCCTGGGCTCAAGCAATC
>NW_012148286.1:1183828-1186087 GCF_000956105.1 Propithecus coquereli | reverse complement strand
AATCAGTTTAATTCTTCTACTGCACAGAAACTTTCAGTTGAGGGTGTGTTGGGTGAAGGTGATACTTCGGAGAGGAAAGGGATTAGGGCAGTACTGGGGCCAGACAAAAAACAGAGAGAGTTCAGACAAAGAATTTGAGGAAGAATTTAAGCTCCCCACTTCTCAGTTTATTTAGGACTTTATGAGTCACTTAAATGTAAATATTACTAAAAGTTTATCCCTATTACACCGAAAGGTTTGCGATACCCAGAGAGTGATACCCAAGTTACAAATATGCAAATATATCACGTGTATTCATTGGCAATAGCAGAGTGTCTTCAAGTTCACACACACGAATGATAAGGTTCACTAATAAAAGCTTTTGATTCTCTAGGAAATTCATATTCTTTGAGCTTCTTTGTGATTCACTTACATTTCTTTCTATAGAACTTCTTGGCTATCCTGCAAGGTCAGGGACAGTTCTCTGATCACTTAAGCCTAAAGGGAAGAAAAACAGCGCACTGTTCAGTTGCTGGCCACCATGGCAGCGTCTAAACCAATCATCCCTGCCACCCTTCCAAAGGGTTAAGAGAAAGCCCATGCTAGAAAGGGAGTAGCAATTATATGCTGACTGGGAAAATTGCCAGTCGTTCCTGGTCTCTGACCCTCTCTACAAGGTGCCCAGCTAGTCTGCCTTTGAAATTTATACCTTAATCATACTTCACATTTGACAGTGTTTTGCATTTTTCAAAGCACATTTAAATACATCCTTCTCTTGGATGTTATCCCCACCGCAGACCTAGATTGCGAGGGCAGATATGATCGACTGTGTTTTGCACATGGGAATCTAAGATAAAAAAGGTAAAACTTGCTCAAGGTCACACAAAACTCAGAGGAAAATCATATTTCCTGTCTCCAAGGCTGGTGAATGTTCAGATGTAGGAAGCTACTTTTCTGTCTCTAAACATAACCTTCACTTCATTGCTGACGATACAACTCACTAAAGCCCGGACACTTGTCAGTCCCAAATTAGAGCTATCACTGTTTCCCCCTCTGTATCTATTCTTGCTCTGTCCTTTTTCCTTTTTCCCTGGGAAATAAACTCCAGGGAAGTTTAGAATAAAATGATGAACTAGTTGTTTCTGAAAAATGAAGAGTGAAATTTGTGATGGGACTTTGAGCCCAACTTCCAAGTTGCCTCTTTAAATAGAAACTTCAGGATTATTATTCACAGAATTGCATGAAGTATCACAAATCCGGATCCATGTGAAATGCTAACTTAGCATTTCCCCAGGTATGATATTAATGAGTGTTATATTTAAATAAATGATTCCATGTTCAAATTAGCCAAAGTCCTTTGTCAAAGGACCTGTCCCAGTATCTCATATCCGTATAGTTCTTGCTGATGAACAGGATGATTAAAGAAAACATTTCCCTAACTTACGTTTTTACAGAAATTGTTTTACAGAGAATATTTTTTGGCCAGATTATTCTGGGTGGGAAGCTATGTTACAGAAAAGAATGTTGTGATGTCTCCAATACCTTTTCTTAGCATCATTCTTTTTCTAAGAAGTCATCACAGCTTTATATATTTTAGAATAGCATTAAATCAATAACAGTTGCATAAAATCTTCAGATAAATTTCAATAAATATTGTTTTAATATTTAAAATACATGAAGTCTTACTTTTGCTCAATTTATTAAAGAAAATAAAGTGAGGAAATTCAATTTGTACTGTGCATTTGTGCAAATCACAATGGCCCAGACTGTAAAAGCTGAGCATAGCAGGGTTCTAGTACTCACTGAGGATGAGGAAGGTGATAAAATGGAGCTGGGCAAGTTCACAGAAAATGTGTCATTTCCCCAGCTGTCCTCAGTGGAGAGGCTGCATCCTAAACAATCAGAAATCCTGATGGGCCTCTTAGCTCTGCCAGCTTCTCTGGTCGAGATTGAATTTCCCTGAGCATTCATGAGGCCGACTGGCAGCTTTTGTTTCTCTCTGTAGCTTGCCTTGCACTGATTCCAGGAGCAAATTGAAGATGTTCATTCCCAGGCAAAGCATGTCAGGTTGGATTGCAAGCTCACTTGTATCTTTGAGATGCAATGCTTTAAATCCTACTTCTTCAGGACTCTGACAAGTAGTTCTGTGTGAAAAACAAAATCACCGACATTTCACCGACATCACATTTGGTGGTTGTTAGTTTGAATGATTCCAAACATTTTTCTAGGTCTTTGAAATTTTCACAGCATGTTCACTTAATTCAGAACTCTCATTTCCAC
>NW_012148286.1:1167480-1168763 GCF_000956105.1 Propithecus coquereli | reverse complement strand
CAGTTAATCTATTATAATGTTTTTTTTTCTTATTTACTAATGTGAAAATATAAAGCCATTTCATTTTTGGTTAATTTTAGGTGGTATACAAAGAACACAAAAGTGTTAGGATTACATTCAAGCTGGAAGAAATAAAATAACTTTATTCTTTGACATCGCGAATTAACTAAGGAAACAGAATACCTACCGCAGTTACATTTCTATTACTGGGAACATCTCCAGAACACTCAGGAAAAACATGAACACGAAAACCCACCTCTTTTGTAACAGTCACTCTTTCTTTCTTACAGCTCATTTACTCTCTTGTTTCTGCTGTCATCTAAGATTTCCTTTACATAAACTATTATTTTTTCGGAGGCTCATCAATTAATTTCCTAATTTTAAAATATTTTAGTAAAATTTAAGTCTTAATTACAATAATAAACAAAACACCAGCAAGGCCTGATTATTGACTCTATCTGCTACAAAAGCAGCATGAATTAGACCAGGATTTCACATCACAGGTAGGCTGACCCAAAGTGTTATTCTCCTCTGGGATTTGATTTGTTTTTGTATCTTTCTAGTCTTTCTTTTTTTTGCATTTCATTTTCACAACCGGTTGAGGTTATATATTCAAAGATAACCTGGGCCCTTCTAGGCCCTTCAGGGATGGAGCTGTTAGTCATGGAGTAGTAAGAAAGATATTCAAATATTAGACACTTTCTTTAGTACTGGAAAACCCTGGTGCTTTGGCAACATACATGTAAAAATGTAATAGCAAATAACTTTCTTGGCCAGGCACAGTGGCTCATGCCTGTAATCCTAGCATTTTGGGAGGCCAAGGCCGGAAGATTGATTGAGGCCAGGAGTTCAAAACCAGCCTGAGCAAAAGCGAGACCCCATCTCTACAAAAAATAGAAAAATTAGTTGGGTGTGGTGGCTCACGCCTGTAGTCCCAGATACTCGGGAGGCTGAGGATTGCTTGAATCCAGGAGTTCGAGGTTTCAGTGAGCTATGATGATGCCACTGTCCTCTAGCCTGGGCAACAGAATGAGACCCTGTCTCAAAAACAAAACAAAACAAACAAAAAGATAACTTTCTGAGACTGGCTGACAGTCTCAGAAAAATAAACCCAGGGAATCGTACATATTATAACATGTTTTTTAAAATCCTGCTCCTTTATATTTGTATCTCCTTTTATCTCTTTCTTTTTCTCTCTTTGTTCTCAAAAGAACTTGTAATGTATATCTGAAATATACCAATTAGTATGAACATTATTGGGTTGGTTGACAGAATATTTGATA
>NW_012148286.1:1166142-1167430 GCF_000956105.1 Propithecus coquereli | reverse complement strand
CTTTTTTTTTTGATAAATTCCAATTCCATAGAGTTTTTTCTGCACACAATTATGTCATTTCTGAATAAAGAGTTTTACTTCTTTTCCAATCTAATTGTCTTTAATATTTTTTTCTTTCCTTATTGCACTTCTAGGACCTGCCATACAATGTTTGATAGAAGTAGTAATAACAAACATCTTGTCTTGTTCCTGATCTTAGGAAAAATGCATTCTAATGTTTCACTACTAATTGTAATGTTACCTATAAATTTTTCATAGATGACCTTAAACATAATGAAGAAGTTCCCTTCTACTCTAATTTTTCTGAGAGATTTAAAAAGTATCTTGAATGGATGCTTATTAATTTTTAATGCATGCCTTGTCCTTGTGATATTTATGTGATTAATCTCCTTTATTCTGTAAGCAACATAACTTACAATTGATTATTTTCAGATGTTAAAATAAGTTTGGCATTCCTGAGATAAACTCCATTTGAAGTTTATCTTTCTTACATGTTACTAGATTTCATTTGCTAATTTTCTTAAAGGTCTTACTTCTATGTCCATGAGCTCTATTAAACTATGATTCTATGTCTTTGTTGTATCATTATCAGATTTAGCTAGCACAGTTACGCCCTGTAATCAAAGAAGACCTAGTACCCCTGAGGAGGGGACCTCTTTCAGCTCTCATGCTCTGCTCTCAGCCTTTGGCACGTTATCTCTGTACACTTGGAGAAGGCCTACAGGAAAGGCTTGGCAAGCAGACTTGCTCTGTGCCAGGGGATACTTGTTGAGGTAGCCTGTATGAGGCTTAAACAATGTTAGAAGTTTCACTGTCATCGTTTTCTTTTGTCACTCTGAATGGGATGAAAACACCTCTGCCCTCTCTTAGGAAAGGCCCATCACTTTCTGGAATTTAGTTCATTTAGATTTTTTTTGCATTACCAGCTCTCAAATGGTTTTTTATAAAACTGTGTCGTTGTGGTGTATCCAACTTATTCTCCTTGTTAAGGTAGAAGTGATGGTCTCATTGCTTTTTTACTTTTTGTTCAGAAGACTAATTCAGAATGTGCTATTATAACCCCCATATTATGAATGAAGAAACAGAGCTCCAAAGTCTCACAGCTTGAAGTTTTTAAACTTGGATTTGGAATGTAGTTCTTATCCGACTCCATTCCCCATGTTCTTAACAGGTCATCCAGAGTCAAGATTCATCACTTTACATTCAGAGAAGAAAAAAGAGCAAAGAATTGCAGATAGTCCCCAACTTACAATGGTTTAACTTACAACTTTTTGAATTTATGATGATG
>NW_012148286.1:1163920-1166092 GCF_000956105.1 Propithecus coquereli | reverse complement strand
GGTAGAAGTGATGGTCTCATTGCTTTTTTACTTTTTGTTCAGAAGACTAATTCAGAATGTGCTATTATAACCCCCATATTATGAATGAAGAAACAGAGCTCCAAAGTCTCACAGCTTGAAGTTGTTAAACTTGGATTTGGAATGTAGTTCTTATCCGACTCCATTCCCCATGTTCTTAACAGGTCATCCAGAGTCAAGATTCATCACTTTACATTCAGAGAAGAAAAAAGAGCAAAGAATTGCAGATAGTCCCCAACTTACAATGGTTTAACTTACAACTTTTTGAATTTATGATGATGCGAAAGTGATTTGCATTCAGTAGAACATCAATAAATTACGTAAGATACTGAACATTTTACTATAAGATACTGAACATTTTACTATAAAATAGGTTTTGTGTCAGGTAATTTTGTCCAATTGTACACTAATGTCATGTTCTGAGCACGTTTAAGGTAGGTTAGGCTAAGCTATGACATTCAGTAGATTGGGTGTATCTGTATTAAACGCATTTTCAACTTACAGTGTTTTTTATTAATGATGAGTTTATTAGGACATAATCCTATCATAAGTTGAGGAGCATCTGTACATTTTTTAGGGGTAAACCTCACACTATTTTTACTCTTCTCTGAAGTATAACTGCAATGTCAGGAGAGAATTTTCTAAATTAACTCTACTTTGCCCTTCATTGATCTACCAAGAATTTGGAAGAGTATTCACAGAAGAGGCACTACTTACTTTCTACTGGATATAAGTTTGGAGAAAAGTCAGCATGTGCTCTCTTTGCACCTTAGAATAAATTGAGCTTTCACTCAAAATGAAATATGGGTCCCTGTATTGTAAATTTTGAAGGGAAGAAAATTTTTTTCTATATATTCATTGCTCGGAAGTTACAACATCCAGGGCCTCAGTTTGCATGTATTCATACAACTGGAAAACTTTTGTTCAAATGTAATCAGAGTAAAATGCAACTCTGGCATATTTTAAATGAAAAAAGTTAATTAACGTTAAAAACATATTGCTGTAAATGGAGAGAAGGTTTGTCTTCCTTGCTTTGCGCTGTTGTCTCTGGCAGAAGGCAGGCAGGGGACCATTATTTTCTTCTCATTATTAAGGACCCCCAAGTACTTTTGGCCAATGTCACTGGAGCCCTTTCTTCCCTTCCTTCTAGTCAAATCACCAATTTTTCTCCTTAGCCCCAGGAAACAGGCTGACACCGATTTTCTATGTGAATTCTAAGATAATTGTTTTGGTTTTTTTGAGTTTCAGGGAAGACCTAGTTCTAGAAAATAGGACTTTTTGGGGATGGCTAGGTAGGAGCCTGGTAAATTTAGAGAATTCTAGACAGCCAGGAGAATATAAAATTTACTTATGAAAAAGCTGAAGAAATTTTAAAGGGAATCAATGCTGTAAATGTTTAGCTTTTTTACAATTTATCATATGACCAGGCTAGAATTGTGAACAGGTAAGTGTTCTATATATTTTTATTAGCTATAATATATAACCTCCTTTAATTTTGAGTAATTAAATAAGATTCTTTAAAATGTATTCCTCTATTTGTTCACGCAGCAGTAATTCCTTACACACTACACGCCGGGTCCTTTCATCATGGACCTCAAAATGCACATTCTCTAGGAAGTAAACAAAGGTAATGAAAACAGGTAATGAAAACACAAAATCAAATCACATACACTACATGCTGTAGGAAAAAATAAATAGTTACCTTTTCAGACAAAGAGATTAGAAAAAACTTTAAAGAAGTGAAAGTTGAATGGAAAATGTGAAACTAGAGGCAATTTATAAGGACACAGAGGTAGAGGCAATTTCCAGGCAAAGGGAGCAGGACCTCTTCACTGCGATGCCAAAGTAAAGGTGCAGATGAGCGAAGATCTTGTGTGTGCACAGAAATACACGTGGTAATTCCGTGCGGCTCAGTGTGACGGACTGAGGCTAGAATGCTACGAAAAAGTCAAGTGGTGAAGGGATTTCTAAGATTTGAATTGTATGTTGTAGAAAATAGAGCTTCCTGGAGGAATGTAAGCTGCTATTAGAGAAACCAAGATCCTCCAATAAAGTAGCAAAGAATATTCTTATAATATCTTGGCGAGGGCAACAGGGGTAGCTGCCCTGGATTCCAGCCTGGCGAGTTGAAGTGCTGGGGTAACGTTTGGTGAC
>NW_012148286.1:1152139-1152653 GCF_000956105.1 Propithecus coquereli | reverse complement strand
TATTTGATTCTCAGTTAGATCACAAGTGCCTAAAAGTTAAGCACATTATCTTCTGTTTAGTTTGATCTGTTGGCCTTTTCATAGAGTAGGTGAGGTTACACACTTGATATGCATATACACTCATGCCAATAACAGATATATTTAACTGGTATATTTAATGTACACAACTTTTGGGCTATACTTAAAAGGCAATTTTATTTTGATCTCTCAGTGTTCATTTAAATTTTATCCAGCAGGAAATTTTTTTCCCTACCACTAAGTGAGAACTGTAATAGATACATGGCTTTTGTGATCAATCTTAAATATTAATAACAGAAAATCATAAAGTTATTTTTATCCACACTCTCAAATTTTAAAAAAATAGAATTTTCAGTCCAATATGTCAATATTCAATCTTTATTCAAATATGACACATGTTCCTTTTTTCCCAGTAATCACTTACGGGGAAAGACGGAGGACTTCCTCTTTCTTTCTGTTTCTCTGGCTATGATGCCTTTGTCTACCATCATTATCT
>NW_012148286.1:1149966-1152089 GCF_000956105.1 Propithecus coquereli | reverse complement strand
TATAAAATATAAAAATGAGCATTTATGTAGTATTTTGGAATTTTACATGCATTGACGTTTGCCTGTGCACAACCAGGCAGCCCAAGAATTTGGAAGTCCTTCTAGGGATCTAGTCTGTACTACTTAAGTATGCATCATCACTTACCCACACACATCAGCAAAGAGAAAATACACCGTTCTTCTAAGTGAAGAAGTCATTAGACACTTGTAGTTTGTAGAATGATTTTTGAAAGCTCATTGCAGGAGAGCAAGGTGAGAATAGGATATTTAGTGCACACTTTTGGAAACCAAAAATAGGTCTGGGGATGGAAGCATGAAGGTTATGTATTTTAAACATTTTACCCCAAAAGTAGAATATATAAAAGGGAATGAAAGCATGAAGCTCAGCTCCTCACAGATGTGCCAATTCAGCTCATATGATTAAAGGATTTTGATGACTGATATGAGGCTTAGAGAACACTTACTGGTTCTTGCACTTTATGTGGAGACTTTCTCTGGAAACTATCTTAAAATTTAAAAATATTTTGTGAGGAAAAACAAGGGCAAGTTTCAAGGTCTTCCATAATGTGGCTTTACAGGTACTAGTGTATAAGTAACATTTCAGATGGAGTATTTGCTGTGTTGAAAATAGATTATTATTAAGTTATCCTCACGGATAATGGGAAAAATTGAAATCATTATAAACCAGTGTTTAAAGATGATTCATCTGTTTTAGCTGACCTTAGCAAGACAATCACAACAATAGTTTTAGAGGCACCATCTTTTTTATGTGATACTCAGGGAGAGGAGTGAACTATGAGGAAAGATTCATCTTTGGCTGGAAAGGGATTCACTCTTGGCAGTGAACCAGCATCTTGGATCAAAGAAAACTAGATCACGCCAAGAAAAAAGAATTGCGTTTTCTAAAGGGCACTGTGACATTATCTTCGTTGTTTTATTCATTTTGCCAAGAAAGGAGGATAAAGAAAACATGTTGGTAATAGTCAATTTGGGATGATGTAAATGCAGATATTTATTATATTATTTTCAACACTTCTTTATGTTTTCAAGAGTATAAAAGTATAAAACATGTGGTGGAGTAAATGGATTTGTTAAATAAGATTTTCTTATGGCTTTCATCTTCATTGTTAGGGTGTATGTTTGAGTGTAGAAAATGATAGAATGAGCACCAAGAAAGCCGCAGATAAGGATGTAATATAACATTTTAATTATGTTCTCTGCCACTCAAAGTGATGGCTAAACATTTACAATTTCTACTTTTCCTATCTGATCTCTCTGTTTATCTTAGCACATTATAATTAAATTGCGTTGAAGTCAGTGAGAGCTCGTGGACTGTGTCCCATATGCTGGGCAGTGTGTGTGACTGGGGCTGGGACAGGTGGGCGACAGGAGGGCTCAGTGGGCACAGGCGGGGGGCTGGAGCTGGCTTGCCTGGCTCTGCAGCTTGGCATGGCTCCCAACCAGCTGTGCTGTTGGGGAGAGTGATCTCATGTTCTGTACCTCAACTTCTCCTTGCACCGTGTGGAGGTGAAAATAGCACATGCCTTCTACATGGTGAAGCTTAAATTCTCGTGAAGAGTAAATGTGTTCGTATGAACTTAATACTACGAAAAGGGCTGGACCCTCTGTAAGCGTTCGATCAATGTTATATTAATATCATTGTGGATCTGGGACTCTTGTTCTCAAGGAGATACCTCTAACAGCTCTTATGTTTCACAAGCATTTTTACATAGAAAAAAATTACATTCTTTTAAATAAACTAAAAAAATCTCAAGGGAAATCTTTCCTTGATCCACTTTCTCCAGAGACTTAGAGAGCATAGTGGTTGAAAATGAAAAAAAAAATAATAAAAGTGGAGCTCAAGACCATAAAGGAATTAAAGACATTAAAGAACATTAAGAAATGTACTAATCTGAAACATGTCAGAGAGTATTAGCATCATGCACTAAGAAAAGGACTAAATTAATGCAGTGAATACTAATTAATCATTTAAAAGAGTTTTATACTCTGCAGAAGAGATGTCCACAAGGAAGAACTGGCCATGCTTCTTTCTAGCGTTGTTTAAAAGTAGGAAAGGAAACAACAAAAGGGATTTGAATGGAGAAGAGAGGAGAGAAATAAAA
>NW_012148286.1:1146178-1148853 GCF_000956105.1 Propithecus coquereli | reverse complement strand
CATTTTTGTGATAGATCATATGATAATATTAAATAATAGTAGTATAGATTTTAATTCATTTAATCCCTTAGAAGCCCCTACCATGTATGTACTACTACTATCTCGATGTTATAGAAGATAAAACTGAGATGCCAAGAAGGTTAGGCAGTTTGCCTGCAATTACACAGCTACTAAGAGGCAGAGTCAGGACTAAAACCTCTTTGATCTGGTGTGCAGAGCACCTCTTCATGACACTTCGTAAGTCTGTACAGTTTTGTGGAGATAGCTTTCAAACAATGGCTTCTTATCACATGTAGTGCACAGGTGGTACTTTAAAAAACTCGCAACATCAGTTGCACTTTCTCTCCAGCTTTCTAGACAAATTAGGTTTATTTAAAATTTCTGTTGGGCCGGGTGCAGTGGCTCACACCTGTAATCCTAGCAGTCTGGGAGGCCAAGGAGGGAGGATTGCTTGAGCTTAGGTGTTTAAGAACAGCCTGAGCAAGAGTGAGACCCTGTCTTTACTAAAAATACAAATCAGCTGGACACCACGGCACACACCTGTAGTTCCAGCTACTGGGGAGGCTGAGGCAAGAGGATCGCTTGAGTCCAGGAGTTTGAGGTTGCTGTGAGCTGCGATGACGCCACTGTCCTCTACACAGGGTGACAGAATGTCTCCAAAAAAAATTATGTTCAAGCAATTTATGAGACAGACATCTATTATTTTTCAGAGTAATAAAATAATTTTCAAAAATAATTTGGGCTTGGATTTTAGAAGGTTCTAAGGTACCCTAGAATCGCAATTAGTGTGGTATTTCACTGACATTTTTTTTTTTCCTTTACAGTAGATCTGAGCCCAGATACCTTCTCAGAATAGAATTATAAAGATAAATTTTACTTGAAGTGGGCGTTATATGCATAATATAGATGAACAAGTAGACAGCTCAATAATATCTTAAAGTCAAGATGGCAGGAATTTTACGTTATCACTTCTTAGGAAATCACCACTTCTTAGAAAATTCCTTTGTTTGTATATTTCTGAATTTGCTTGGATACTTTCATATGTCTGGCTTTGCTTTTTGCTTCTTGGAATAAATATTATGCTGCTATTCTTAACAGATTTGGAAAACACATTTTGATGAATTATTAAATGCATTTAGTAGAAACAAGGGAAATACTGGTAAGATTGGGAGATCTCAGGAGGCTTCCTTGTAATTCCTTTGCCCCGCCCCCAACATGAAAGGAACGAAAGACGCAGAGTAAGCTGACTCAGAAGAGCTATTCACAAGACAACATCTGTCTCTGTAATAGTAAAACATTCCATATTTTACCTACTAACTTCTCTGATAAGTCATCTTTTCCCAGACAGAATCTCAAGTGTGTCATCTTTTATGACATGTGGGTCAGTCATAATGCGCCTTTGTATTCAAGTTTCTCATCTTTTATTACCATGTGCTCCAGGCGTATCCTCGCCTCTCCACCCCGCCAGGACATCTCTTCCTGTCTATGTGTCTGGTGTGTGACAGTCTTTCCCTTTAATGTGTTTAGGGAGGGACATTTCTTTTTGACATAAATTCCATTTGTGACATTTTTATGTCCTTGGGGCAGCCACATTTCAATTTTTTCAGGGCTGAGTATTTTTATTGTGGGTGTTTTTTTTTTAACTTTTGTTTGTCAATTGCATGTTATTTTACTGTTATAAATACCATCAGTAAGCTTTCATTTCATTCTTGCATGCTGAATTTTGTATTGAGACAGTCGATAAAAATTTTGCTTTGTATTTTTAGGTAGGGTGCTGAAGGATTGATGGAGGAAATGGGGTATCTCCTTTTAACATTAGGTAGAGATATTTTGTTCCCAACCATGCCGAAGGACTTTTCCCTCATTGCCTTTTGACTCTTAGCCTCAATATCATTTTCTGGAAAACTATTGTTTACTATAAGTAATCTCATGATGAGAAGGAAAATAAAAAGGCGTATATGGATGTGTGTGTGGCTATATGTGTATATGTATGTGTAAGTGGGTTTATTTATTCAGTAAAAATTAGGAAAGGGAGAAGGAGGAAAGATCATTTTAATGCCTAAGATGTGATAAACATGCTTTTATGTGCTTTCATAAATTAACATTAATTTAATTCATACTCAGTGTAGTAGAATAGTTGAAAGCAAAGACTCTGAAGGTAAAATGTTTGGATTGGTACCCCAGCTTATGATTTACTAGCCACAAGACCTTAGCGACATCTGAACCTCACTGGGACTCAGTTTCCTAGTTTGTAAAATGTAAACATTATCATTTGTTGAGATTGTTGCTGTGAAGTTGAAACAGGTTAAAAATGAATAGCTTGCATTGAATTTTGATCGTCTTAGTGCTTGGCATTTGGTCTAGAATCGTTGTCCTTAAAGTATCTATTTAGCGCCTATTTCTAAAGATGGAATAAATAGTTCATGGGAAAGAGTTAAGAAATTTCTCTGTAAAATACCCAATTAGTGACCAGTGATGGAATAAGAACCAAAATTATGTTTTACTTAATATATATGTTTGGCTGCTATGAGAGAGACCTAATATATACCATGGTAAAAGATGATAGACATTTTAGTTCTTTGAGGAAAGTCGACCTTCTATATGATCCAGTAATCCCACTACTGAACTTTCTTTCCTTGTAAAATCTTCCCAACTACTCTAGAAATTTTGCTCTA
>NW_012148286.1:1144476-1146128 GCF_000956105.1 Propithecus coquereli | reverse complement strand
ATTTAAAAATTGAAAAACAGAACACTACATTATAGGAGGGAAGTCTATATCCTGAGGCAGAAAACACTAAGGAGTGCAAAAAATTGAGTGTATGTTCAGAATGACAGACAAAACACACAAAAAAACTGGCAATAATATTTTATAGTTGCATATAGTGAGTTTCCTTTCACAGGGCTCTAAAGATGTTTTGTATGGGCCACTAAACTTAGCACAGGGATTTCGGTATCAGAAAAAATGGAGATAAATTAGAAAGGGCTCGTGAGCAGAAAGATAGATAAAGGACTGTGGAGTTTACCCATTAGGAAACATAATTGAGTGAAAAATATGGTTTGACTCACCGCTAATGGAAGATATAGCTTCTAAGAATTTGATAAATGTGAGTAACCCAGACCCATGGAATTTAATGAGTATGTGTTATGAACACTACGGGGTGAACAGGCTTTTCATCTCATGGTCACAGAAGTCCGAACTAGACAGCATTGCTCATTGTGTACATGACCTTAGGCTTTTGTGAAGATGACCAGAGACTTTAAGGCTAGATTTGTAGCCTCAGAAGAGAGATAGTCCCTTGAAGACTATAGGCATCCTAGTTGGAGCAGACTCCTAGCTATACTCAGAGTGCAGTGTCCTTTCTGCATGGACATATTGGTACTGGGTGAGGGACAGCCAGCGGAATCTCTCCAAGAGTGTTGTGTTCCCCAATGCAGGAAGTTGTCAACCTGAGGGCAATGTTGTGAAGAGCAGAGAGCTGCAAGAAATCCTGTCGTCTTTTTCCATATCGCTTGGCAAGTCAGTGACCCCAGAAGCAAGGCCCTTGACTTCTAGCCAAGCTATAATTTCCTATGGGGACCATCATGAAGCAGGGAATTTCTAACTCTCAGTAATAAGAGCAAAGGGAAGTTGCATCCGTAGCAACAGTGACAGAGGTAATAGGGATGTGAGTTCCACCCAATGCGGAGGACGCTACAACTCAGACATACGGTGAGTGTGACATTGGAGGGATACTTATTGGTTATGAGACAGGCCACCCCAATAGTGTATAGGTCCTTGACTGTCCTAGAACCAGGGAAAATTTAGGAGCAAATTGTATTATCAGCAGTGCAAACTGCTCTTCCTCGAGAAGGTGTTGAAGACTGCCAGCATAGTTTTGCAGTGGACGGCAATGGAAGCTATTCTTGAGTGGTGAGACTGAACTTTTGGGTGTTAGGAAGAGTAACACAAAAACTTTCAGAAAACTTTACTGAGTCAGTAGGACGAGATGACATTGTCTGACCTCCACGGAATCAAGTACAAAACTTGGCTTGGGGCTTTCTATGTCAAAACATGCCTGAACTAGGCCTTTGTCTTAAAGGAGACAATTTCATCCAATTTCATGTTTATAAGTAAATAATGACAAAAGGCTTCTTTACTAGCTTTACGCAATCTGATGAACACAAGGTGATTGCGAAAACATGCACTGGTCTGAAATGGGGTGCATTCAAGTATGTTAGGGATATCTTTATTTTATATCTATAGATGTATTTTTAACTGTTTAATCTCATTTCATTTTCTCAAACTCAGTAGTCATATTCTTGTATAAAGAGCACAATAGTAATAATGATTGCTTTTATATATTCTCACCTATAATTCCATCTCTTGATGTATGTGTATGC
>NW_012148286.1:1127121-1131226 GCF_000956105.1 Propithecus coquereli | reverse complement strand
ATTTTAGGTAAGTAATTGGTTCTGTTTTTCAGATATGCCTAAATACCCTGTGAGGGTAAGTAGTATGTCAACCCAGAAATATTTCATAAAACTAGTTTCCTAGTGAAACTTACACCTGAATGCACTGAAATAAATTTTATATTTTTCCCCATTTGAAATCTTTAAATGTTATCTTTTTCAAAAGTAGAATCTGGGTTACCATGTCCTAGAAGAACCGAATAATATTCATATTCAATTGGGAGACACCATCTGTTCACTCCCATAGCTCATTTTTTCTCCCTTAGTAAATCTCATGGGTATTGCATTTCTACCTAGACACTGAAAGTACTTTTAGTTATCTGCCAAAGTCCTCCAGATGTTTCAAACATTCTTCCAATGTATTCCAGAGTTTTATTTTGTGGTTTTCTTCTCTTCCCCTTAGTAAGCATTTTTCTTTTTTCTTTTTTTTCCCTTCCTGTTTCTTTCTTTCTTTCTTTCTTTCCTTTTTTAACCATGTTCCTCATGATTTTTTTTTCTCATCTTTTCTTATAGGTGCTCAAAACACTCAGCTGGAACAGAATTCCTGTGACACATCCATCACCAATGCACAACGTATATCAGGTTTCCTTCTCATTATAATCATTATTTTCATTTTTGACATATTCTTCAAAGCTTCATTTGTAAATTCCCTAAAAGTGTTTACATTTCTGTCAAGGAGCACAAACTACTTCGCTGTTCCCTAGTAAAACTCCAGAATATTTACTCTTCTTTCAATGTTCCCATGAGCACTGTCCTTGCTCACAGCACTCCTCAGAGGCATCTATTCCTCCACCTCACCCTCCGCCCCCTCCCCGCCCCTCCACACGCTGTGGATTCCAGATACACCTTGCCCCCCATATGCTTCATCTGTTCCCAATGTGATCCAGATGCTTTGTATTTCCTTCCAGGGAAGCGCAGGATCTTTATAAGCCGTCCCCGGTGAGTCATCTTTCTGCCTCTGTGCCCAAGTCTGTTGTATTTTTCCCCAATATGCCACAGGTGCATATGGCTCTTATTTCTTCCCAACACAGATGTATAATACCTTCACCTTCTGTTCCTCTACCATCGCTGTTTTATTTGCCCCTAGTACACCTTTCTACCTGACGTGCAGCCAGGCTGTGTTATCTTTTCTCATTGCAAGCACCTATCAATATTGCTTGCTTTAGGAGAGCAAGTTGCTTCTCTTGCTTTAGACAAACAAGACACATTTCTATGTCTCCTAGTTTAGGTATATCTGACTTTTTATCTAATGCATATTATGTGGATTTTGCTCTTTGGTCTTGCGAGTGTTTCTCATAATCTCTACCATTCCAATGGGAATGTGCAACGTGCCATTCTTCTGAAGCAGAAACTGGAGTCATCATTTGCATTTCATTTATATTCATTATTGCATTAGGAAATACTTGTTCAAAGTTTGCTAAGAGCAAGGCCTAGACCTAAGGCCTTTGCTTATTAGAATGAAGAAGACATGGTTAACGTGCTAATTACTGTGTACAGTATAATCTCATCTCTAAGCTTTTGGAGAAATGCACAAATTTCTTATACAATATTTTGTCTATCAGAACACACAAAACAGAGCTCTATATGCCTATAATTTACATAAATTTCATAGTGATTTCTCATCACAAACTAGCTATTGTGACTTTTTCTTGAAGTGCCCCTATTTGGTGGAGCTGAGTTGTTTTCCCTCCCTGGGTTCAGTGATGACCCGGCCCTTCAACATCCCCTAATCGAATTTGTTCTCCCATCAGGGTAACGTAGCAAAGCTGCAGTGATATAGATTCTCCCCTATTTTGAGCCTATTTGTTTGGTCTGCTCAGAGTCTTGCTCACAGTTTTTCCTTAAATAACCAAAAGGTTTAGTTTTTATTCTCCATGATGTGCCTTGTGGATGACTGTCTGTGTAATTATGAAATACAAATTATGTCCATTAACTTTTCTGTGTCTCAGTCAGGTCTTCTACCAATGTGCTTCAGTTCAGCATCACTATCCCTGGGAACATTACAACTTTTCTCCCCAGTGCAGAAAGTATCTCTGAACAATTGTTCTTATCCCCTGCAGTGCTGCAAGGGGAATTCATTTTCTTCTTAAATATTAAGTCCTTATGGACCCTCGCTCCCCCATCAGCTTTTTTTCTGTTTATTTGGTTTCGAGCTGACAAAACCAACTAAACACCTAAATTATCTTCATTCTGTTCCACTGCTTAATTATCCTTTGTTCTTCAGAGCGTGAAACCTTGAGTCCTTTTCTCTTTGAAGACTAAATTAGTACATTGTTCATGATTTTTAATATTCATTCTCCAAATATTTATTAAGTACGTGCTGTGTGCCAGGCAATCTTCCAGGCCTGATAATACAGAAGTGAACACAAATTCCTGCTTGTGTAAATCTTGTATCTTAGACAGGGAGTGAAAAAATAATAAGCAAAATGCAGTTTACAGTGTTGAGAATAATAAGTGCTTGTGGGGAAAACGGCTCAGCAAGGAATAGTGATAAGAAAAGTGTGGGTGTGTGTAGTGGGATGTGTGTGTCGGATGGGGAGAGATACTGTAATTGGATCGAGGTCCAGGGAAGGCCTCCTTAAGAAGCTGACGGTTGAAGAGTGACAGCGTCAGCTGTGTCAGTATCTGCATGAAGACTATCTTAGGTGACGGGAAGAGGAGTTCAAACGCCCTAACCTGGAAATACGACTTGGTGTGCGTAGGGAACTTGGAGGACGCTCCTAGGGCTCGAACGCCGTTAGTGAGCAGGAGAGTGCTAGGAGATGAGGTTAGAGAGATCATGGGGCTCCGACGAAGGGGAGCCTTGTAAGACATTTTAAGTTCTGCGAAATTTATATGGTGAGAACTTCCCCCCAATGCAATCTTTATTCCTCATGGGTCCCAGAAGTGTTACTGCTTCTTCCCTTTTTCTAAGGGCCACTGACTTTTTCCTGATGGTTTCTTCCTCCGTTCCTCTCCCTCCCTCCTCCTACTCTCTTCCTCTTTACCTAACTTCCTACCTTCCTTCCTACCTTCCTTCCTTCTTTCCTTTTTCCCTCCTTTCCTTCCTTTTTCTCTTCCTCTCTTTTCCCCCCACAACATTCCTGTTTCTTTAGTCACGATTTATCTCAACAAACATGGCGCCTCAGCCTTGTTTATAAACATTTCCTTCCGTCTGTTAAGATGGGTCCCCTTGTCTGTGAAGATCCCAGGATATCAATTTTGCTAAGGACAATGCATTTCTTATTCATTCTTGAGTCACATGAGCACATGGACACCCAAATCTTTGCTGTAGGACTGACAAGAATGGACCTTTTCATACACTTCAGGGCCATTCTCTGGTTTCCAGCTGTTTCCTTTCTTCCTTGGCTCCCTTACTGCTTTAGGTGCACAACGTAGATCAAATTCTCTCCTTGTGCACTTTAGCTTCCATTTATTCATTTTTTTTTTTTTTTAAATGTTGGCTTCTCCAGAGATGCGTACCTTTCTTCTCATTCTTCTCAGAAAGTCAACTTTGATCTCTGACACTGCCAGAGGCCACGAGTCTCTGCTTGCCCACCGCGGTAGCTTGTCAGTGTTTCCCTTTGGCACCGCTCCCACCTCAAGACCGCCACAGACTGCGTATGTCTAACATGACACACGGCCTCCGTCATTTGCTTGTCTCTGTTAGCTCTGTAACAAAGGACAAAGGGAGCGTGGAATCCTAGACTGACAGACCTGGGAGGATTCTTCGTGGTCCAACATTACTTGGTACATGAAGAAATAGCGCTTTCCTCTCTGCTCCACTTATAAACAGGCAGAGCTTGTGAACTCAAAGTTGTGCTCTTGCTTTGCTCATGCACCGTCTATTAGCTGGTATTTATTCCTCTAGCGAAGAGGAACACTGATGTGATTGTAAACTCATCCTAGGTGCATTGTCACGCGACCTTTCTCATTTCCTACTATCCAAAATAGGTTAAAAAAACCCCACTTGTTCTGTAAAAGCTTTGTGGATAACCCCAGGCCTTCACACTTTTGCCCTGCTCTGAACTGCTTGATGTCTCGTGGCCAATGCTACTTACTTGACATTAAATCAATATTGTCTACTATATATGTACATATTTTATTT
>NW_012148286.1:1105017-1125396 GCF_000956105.1 Propithecus coquereli | reverse complement strand
GTATGATGTGAAATAGGGAAAGTTTTGTTTCTCTTGAGATGGTCCAAAATACATTTTTCTATAATCTATTATTCTTTATAGATTTGAAGTTTATTTTGTAAAATTCTTACATGTGCAAAATACTTTCAAGTTGATGTAGCTTTATCCCCCTCCCCCTTTTTAAACTTTTTGCTTATTTAATTTAATTCAACTTTCTTCATTGGATTCTTGACTGGGTTTATTTTTCCCTTCCAAGATTTATGCTTTTGGTATTTGTATTGGAAAAACTTTCCTTTTCCTGTCCTCCTGTCCACCCTTTGCCATCTTATCTGTAAGCTTCAGAGGGGCATCATTCCTGTTTGAATTTTGAAGGTATCTTGATTTTTTACCACGGTAATCTAATAAGGACTTGCATTCTGTATGATTTTATTTCAACATGTTCTTAAGCTCTTCCCTTTCCCTCCAAATGTCACAAGATGAGTTTTCTTAAGTTCATTTTGTTTCAGTTGCATCACTTTCTCATTTCCCTTGTAACCCTGAGGCATTATTCTGGCTTCTTCTGGATCTCAGATTATTGTTTTGTTTTGTTTTTACCTTGGCCACCTGTCCTTGTCTCTGTCACCTGCACATTCTTTGAATCCAGTGCATTGTGTGGCCTCTCTGGGACTCTTTTTTTTTTTTTCAGCATATTATGGGGGTACAGATGTTTAGGTTACGTATGTTGCCCTTGCCCCCCTCGACCCCCAAGTCCGAGCTTCAAGCATGTCCATCCTTGGGATGGTGCGCATTGCACTCTTTGTGTATGCATATACCCGTCCCCTCCTCCCCCCTCCCCCCTCCCCCCTGCCTGACATCCAATAAACGTTATTCTTATATGCGCACTTATATGTTGATCAGTTAATACCAATTTGATGGTGAGTACATGTGGTGCTTGTTTTTCCATTCTTGGGATACTTCGCTTAGTAGAATGTGTTAAAATGTAGTATGTGTATACCATGGAATACTTATTCAGCTATAAGAAACAAGGGTGATATAGCATCTCTTGTATTCTCTCGGGGACTCTTAACGCAGCTTCAGGTCCCTGCCTTGTCCATGTTACTTCTCTTATGGTCTCTTTCCTGACTTTATATGAATTTTATTTCTTTGCTATATGCTTCATAGTGACCACATTCTCATTTTGAGCAGGACAAGTACTGTATTTTTGTCAGCAGATAATTTATTCCCTTTGTATATCACCTATTTTTCAAGTCTTTATTTTTAACCATCATGGGTACATATTAGTTGTATATATTTATAAGGTACATATGGTGTTTTGAAAGAGGCATATAATGTGAATCAATCAAATCAGGGTAATTGAGGTACCCATCTTCTTTGGGTATCTCAGGTGCTTCACTTCTTCTTAATATCTACCCTGTGTGTCTCAATAATCTTGTTGCTTTGTCCTAAACTCCTCACCGGATTGAAAACAGTTGTTTTTTGTCCTTCCTCAGGTAAGTTTGCTTTTATTTTTTACACCCTTGAGAGATATGGATGTTTTTCATCTTTATATAGTTGTTCTTATATTTTATCTCACCCTTCAATAAATGATTTGTTTTTGCCTTTAGTTTCTTGTTTTTTTTTTCTTTAGCTTACTGTTTTTCCTATATTATGAACTCTCTTGTGTTTCACATCTCAATTTTCTTTTTATTCAGTGCCTTTTGTCACCTTTATATCTGAGGAGCATTATGTTGTTCTGTAATCCTTCAAGTGTTGTTGAGGAAAAGTTAAATAATCTTTGCTTTTGACAAATGATTCACTTTTCCTTTTAGAACCACAGTAAATACTCCTTTTTATATTCAGTTTTTAAAGTGATGGGCTGTCTGCTCTTCTTTTTGTATCCCATATTCTCTTATTTTGCTTCAATTTTAGTTTCGTGGACATGTCATCCTTTTTTTCCTCTATTATTTGTGGATTTTATGCTTTTTTCTTTTAAATGCTTCAAATATATTTGTCTTCTAATAGATTCTGAATATATTATTTTCTTACTCCTAAGTACTAAATTGCATTGGTGATTTCTTTAAAAATCATTAATTCGATGAATATTTACAGAAAAGTTATTTACTTTCAATACATCAAGAACTAAGATGGATACATAGAAAATGTTGGGAGAAGATCAGTCTCGACTAGGTCAGCCAGAGAAGATTTTAGAAGGATTAAGAATTTGAGAAAACCTTAAAGGATTGATAGATTTTGGATCATTTAAAAAGATTAGAAAATGCCAAGCACTGTGATATATCCCAAATGGTTAGACAGCTACAAGCTTTCTTCTGTTATCACCATTCTTGTTAATTTATAAATCGTTGCCATGTTTTTACTTTTAGTCTATTATGTTGAATTCATCACCAGCCAGTCTGTAAGGCATTGAATAGAGTTCAGTAAAATGCTATGCGGTAGAGCAGATACAAAAATAATTATTTTCAAGGAGTTTTAGCCTCATGTAGAAGCAAATAATTGAACTTCTAATTTTGAGTAGGTTTAGAATATAATATAAAGTGATACATTATATGATGAAGCTCTAAAGCTGTTTGAATTCAGAAAGTATTAATACAAAAATGAGCAATTGTTGAATTAGTCAAAAGTCATTATATAGGTGTAAAAATACAGCCTAACTTGAAAGGTACAGGTAAACAGAAGAGAAGAGAAGAACATTCTAAGGATATCTCTCTGACAATAAATATCTAAAGACAAGTATGTGTCTCAGCTCATGAATTCAGTGATTAGTATGACATACATATCCATTCATTTCTTTTCATTTATTTAACCATCAAATACTGAGCATGTACTATATGCCGGGCTACAGACTTTTAGGCCCTAAGACATAATGGTGAAGGAGACAGATATTATGTGTTCAAAAGGGTTTAGATGCTCTGGGGAGAGCCACTCAATAAAGACATGAACAGGTAAACAAAGGAGCTGGTGTTAAATAGTGGAAGGGCTATGAAGAAATTAAATAGCATGGTGTGACTCAGAGAGACTGGGGAAGGAAGCTAATTAGTTTGGATAGTCAGGAGCTGCCTCTGTATGTGAAGAAATCGGGCACATGAAGATGTGGGGGTGGTATACTCCAAATAAGGGGAGAAGCATGTAGACAGTGTATAGGGTGGGAATGGGCTCAGATTTATTCCAAGAATGGAAAGTAGGTTCACAACTGAAGTAGAGAGTGGTAGGAAATAAGATCTGAGAGGTAGACTTGGGCAAACCATGCCGGGCCTTGTTGGCCACGGTGAAGTGCTTACTGGCCATTGAGTATACTTTTTTTAAAGAATTGGTTCAAGCTTTTTGCCTACTTTTTTTTGAAAAGTGTGGTTTCCTTGTCATCATCCTATATGAGGTACATGTAACTTCTTAAAACTGAGGCTAGATGTCTTTTATCAGTTTTATAAAATTTTTTTCAGGCAAGGTCTCTTTGAATATTGCCTCTGCCCAATTAATTCTCTTCTGTTTTTATGGAACTACCATTATATCCATGTTGGACCTATTCACCCTGTCCCATATGTCTCTTAAACTCTTTCCTATATCCTTCTACCATCTCATCCCTGCACTTTGATCTATTTCTACTGAAATTTTTAATTCAATTTATTAGTCTTGTATCCTTTCTGCTATTTTATTTATTGTTTTTTTTCAGCTACGTGCTTTTCTCATTTGATCATTTTTCTTACGGATTCAGTTCTGTAGTGAACTGGTCTAATTTTTCTATATTTTCCTGAACATATTAAATAGTTATCTTAAGGTCTGTTTACTTAAATATATTACATAGTTATTTTAAAGTTTAGGTATGATAACTTTAATTTCTAGATTATCTGTGGGTCTACGTGTATTTTCTGTTTATTTTTAGATTGAAAATTTGTGGTCATTTAGCCTGCTTCTTGGTATGCTTGGTAAGTTTTCCATTGAATAAGGGACATGGTGTGTTGACAATTTTAGAATGACCAAGTAACACTTTCCTTCTCTGCAGAGAATTTGATTTTTTGTCGGGCAAATAGAAGGCAGTTAGATTACTTTTAGTCAAGTTCCTTTTGAGTTTGCCTGATTATTAAGGCTTGGCCCTGTATGGCTCTTAACTGAGTATCTAGGGTGTCTGCCATGGCCCCTCTTCATTAGTGGATCTTGAACTTTATATCCAGTACTGGGAAATTGCTGATATTTCTGTAGCCTCTTAAAGTTGTTTTCTGCTTGATTTCTTAGACATTGTCCTTCTGTGTGTGAAATTTAGGAATTGGCACATGCTTCTAGGGGCACTTGTACATAGATTGCTGGTTTCACTTATTTATGGTTCTCTTTTTCTCTGGTATCTTGAATTCTCAAAATCTGTCCACATTACAGTCCTTAATTAATTTTTTCCCTCAGGTCAGTGAGATGGTTCCAAAGAGTAAGCAACTGTTTTTCTGATATGTCACTATGACTAATACTTCAAAGTAACAAATGCTTTTGAAGATAAAATCTGTGAAGTTCTCATTCACCTCTATAAATTTCCCTTTTCTCTGAAATTTTGGCTGCCTTTTGCTGTTCTGTGATGTCTTCAAACACGTCTTTTTTTTGTTTTGTTTTGTTTTGAATTAGTCTGGTAGCAGCTACTTTATCATACCGAGAAGCAAAGACCCCTCTTTATATTTTATCTAGCCTACTTAATACTCATATATTTGCCATTGGATCCCTAAGGTACTTTGAGTCCAAACATATTAAATATATAAGAGCTTATCACACTGAATGTTTCCAGAACACAAGAGTCTTCCCTGAAGACTAGCTCCTGCTCTTCCCCTTAGACTGAGGAAACTCATTTGGGGAAGTATTATGGCAGCCAACTTTGACTAACATTTACATAGTGGTCATAAAGTGTATCTATTTAGGTTCATTATCAGTGTAGATAGTTGCACATTAAGTTGTTTAGTAATAAGGAACAAACATTATACACCCATTTTCAAATTTTTATTTTATTGACTAGGATGATGTAAAAATAGATTGTCCAGTTAAATACTGGGCACCTGGCAACACTAGGAAAAAATAGCATGGACAATGGCCTGGGGTAAGAGAGAGCTTTGTATATTTATAGAGCTTAGGGAGGTTCAGTAAGACTGAGGAGTAGAATGTTGAAAGAACATGCAGAAGCAGTGAGCAAAGTTCTGGGATTCATAAGCCAATTTGAAGAGATTGGACTTTGACATCAAGCCAGTAGGAAGCCATTTAAAATATTTTAAACAAGATTTAGTTTTTAAAAAGATTGCTGTGTTTCTATGTGATAAATGGATTACAGGAGGAAGGTATAAAAGGAGACAATTTAGAAGCTATAACAATAGTTTGGTTTATGGTAACGTTGGTACAGATAGTAAAAAATAATTCTATTCAGAACATAATTAGGAGGCATAAAGGGCGTGGTGATTGACAGTGGGGTGCATGAGAGGGATGACACCCACACTGTGGCCTGGGCGACAGGGATGGGGATGTAGCTCCATGACTAAAACATAAGATATTAAATCAGGAGTATGTTTTCAAGATATGATGGTGAACTCTGTTTTCAACATGCTGGGTTTTAGGCACCTAAGAGATTTTTCAAGTGATTGAGTGTAGCAATCAATTAGATATATGTTTTGGTGGTTGAGAGAAAGATCTGGGCTATGGATATAGATTTAGAAACATCATCATAGAGATGTTAACTGAAGCCATAGAGGGAAAGCAGAGTATTTCAAGCAGTGTAGGGGAATTAAGGTGGAAAAATAAAGAGAGACAAAGCTCTGAGAAACACCAACACTGCACGCTTGATTACTTTAGGGGTAAGAAGCAAAACAAGTAGGTATCAAGACGATGAAGACCGAGAGCAGAGGGTCTCAGGAAGATGCTGTCTCAAGTTTCCAAAGCTGGAATGTGTCAAGAACTGTGAAGAGTCTGAGATTTTATCCCATGCACATGTTAACAAGTTAGTCCTCTATAATATCAAGGGTGCTGACAGAAGACATGAGACTATAGAGTCAGAGCTAAAGGACTGTATCATCTGTGGCTGAGCGGGCTCAAGTTGTACCGGAACAATAAAGAATGGGCTAGCTGAGTGCTGCACACACAGTGAGTTTGCATTAAACTCTGAATCTCTGAGCTTAGGAAACACTAATCTTTCAAAATTGCCTGCAAGCAAAGTTGCCCAACTTTTCCCGGGAAGGAGACATTATGTTCATTATATGGGCAGTAAATATTGATTAATGATATGCCTTCCTTCTTGAAGGAGTCCCTATGTTCCTTGTACAAAATCCTTGAAAAGATATTCCAGAACAAAAAGCTATCATTGTCTCAGCTCTCATGATGTGCAAAAATGTGAGGAATCCCGGGAGAATTGTCTTCCATCAAGGGGAGGGATAAAAGAATTACACCACAAACTAATATTTCTTAAATATATTTTGTGTTATACACTCTGCTAAGTATCTTTTCTCCAATTTACCCATCACAACAACTCTATTAGGTAATTTCTTTGATCATTTCCAATTTACAGATAAAATCAAATACTAAAAGATCAATGAAAAGATTGGCTACAACAAAATGATGGCTGATAGGAGCAGAATCCAGATTGGAACAAAATGCAAAATGATTGGAAGTAGTAAAAACAGAGGTAGAGCACAGAAAGTTATTTGGAAAGAAAGGGTAAGAAAAAGTTAATCAAGAATGAATTTAAAAAAAAATGAGAGATATTTTTGTCTTCTTATGTGTGGGGAAAATGCCAATTAAAAAAGGAAAAAATAATATGGGGTTCAAGAAAGGGCAGTGGACAGTATCACAAGAAAGAAGGCCAATTAAGACAAGGTAGCAGGCACATATGGTAGGTGGGAGAGCCACATCCTTCCCTAGTAACAGGAGGGCAGTGCAGGGGTGAGTAGTGTCTATCTGATGGCTTCTCTTTGATCTGTGAGGTTGAAGGTGAGATCACCTGCTGAGATTAAAACAAAGGGGACCGAAGGAAGTGGTCTGAATTTCGAGAATAGAGTAGGTTTTTGCACAGGACAGGCAACAGAATGGACAAGGAGTTTAATTTGAGTTTCTTTCGCAGTGGTCTGATTCGTTCTGCTGATTTTCCAGAAGGAGATTATGGGAAATAAGCATACTGAAAAAAAGTGTAGTTGATGTGGTGGGCCATGGAATCTAAGCCGGACGGGAAGAGAAGTGAAGACAGTGGAAGCTGGTATGTAAGGAACAAGCAGAGGGATGGCCTATGGACTCAAAATCCTGACAAAATAAATACTCTTTTGGTAAAGTAATTGAGTGAGCAAGCTAGAAAAAATAGGAGGTGAGATTCCTGTTTTTACAATGAAGTTATGTTTCATTTGACACCCAAAACTGTAATTTCTGCCTCTTTGCATCATGCCAAGCATCTATGATCATAAACATAAGAACTTGATAATTAAGCCCTTGAATCTTTCTTTTTCACTGAACAGATGTTGACAGTGGGCAGTGCCTACCACAGGGACAGATAAAGTACTTTGTGAGATTGCCAGGAAGAAAACTGCAGCCAAGACAGGGTGCCTAAATTATAATTACAGGAAGCTCTCTGTTAAAGGAAACAAGTTTCCAAGGCAGAGAAAATGTGTGTTCTCAGAGAGTATTAAAACACTAGTGTTGGAAAACTATGAATCACGTCTGTTCTCAGCATTATCATGAAGTTCAATGTTGATGTTGGTAAAGTTTCTATGTAAGCAAGGTTTGTTTCTTTTTTTTTCTATTTCAGCATATTACGGGGATATAAGTGTTTAGGTTACATATATTGCCTTTGCCCCATCCAAGTCAGAGCTTCAAGTGTGTCCATCCCCCAGACAGTGCACACTGCACCCATTAGGTGTGTATACCCATCCCCTCCTCCCCTCACCCTCATGCCCAACACTCGATGAATGTTACTACTATATGTGCACTTAAGTGTTGATCAGTTAGTACCAATTTGATGATAAGTACATATGGTGCTTGTTTTTCCATTCTTGTGATACTTCACTTAGTAGAATGGGCTTCAGCTCTATCTGGGATAGTACGAGAGGTGCTAGATCACCATTGTTTTTTGTTGCTGAGTAGAACTCCATGGTATACATCTACCACATTTTATTAATCCACTCGTGTATTGGAAATATTAAAGAAAAATCAAACAGAACTTCTGGAAATGAGGTTTGTTTCCATTTGCCCTGAAACTCCTCTACTGTGCTCTTTCCAGTTTGGTAACTTCAGTTTGGTATCTATCCCAAACTAGTGGCTGTATTGCTGTTTAGCTACAACTTAACAGGGGATCAGGCTTTATCTGAAGCATTAGATTATGTGTCCTAAGACATCCTTTTGAAATTGGCTCTTGTAATTTCTCTCATTTAATGTTGTTCTTCTCTATTTTAAATGATTCTTTTTTCAATCTCCTTAATAACCTTCTCTTCCTCCATTCACCTCCTAAACATCGGTGTGCCCAAGTCCCGATCACTGGCCATTACACAAGACATTGCTAGTTGCTGACCCATATCGATTGCATTCCCATATGGTGTTGCAAATCCGTTTTTCCCTTCCTCCCTAGTAACAGAACCTCTATTTTTATCTGGGTTCATTGTTTAGCAGCTTAAAACCTACCTGTTCCACTTGGTACTAACTGATGAACACCAGGGTACTCACATGGCAGTAATACTCTCCAGGGATTAGGGGGATGGGGAGTAAACCTGCAACTAAAGGACACGGGGCACATTGTAGGGGGAAGGGCATGCCTCTAACCCTCGCTTGAGTGAGGCAAAGACATAAAGTGTAACCATAATGTTTGTACCCTCATAATGCCCTGAAATAAAACAAACAAACAAACAAACAAACAAAAAACCTACCTGTTCCAGCCTCGCTTGTAGTTTGTTGTGGCCATGTGACTAAGGTGACCAACCATCCCAATTTGTCTGAAACTGAGGGATTTTCCTGGACATGAGACTTTCAATAATAAAACCGTAAAAATCCCAGCCAAACCTGGATCAATTGGTCACTTTACATCTGACCAACATCAAGCCAACAGTATATGAAGGAAATGAAATATGGGTGTAGATTTTTTTAAATAAATTTTATTGTGTACAGTTGACTCTTGAACAATGTTAGGGTTAGGGGTTCTTGAATATCTTTTTTGGTTCTTGAATATCTTTTCTTCACATCTCCACATAATGATCAATCTTTATAACATATATAAAATCTGACATTTTTTACTCTAAACTTGTATTGGTTTAGCTCCTCATTATGTCTCTCCTGGAGTGTTAAATTGTCTCCAATATTTATAAAGTATATTTATATATAAAATATATTTATGAATAGTGACGTTCAGAGTTCTCTTTTTGGAACACAACTCTGATCATGTGCCTTCCTGTATTAAAATCCTCATTAGTGCCTTGAGTATAGTATCAAATCAATAGCTAGGTCTATACTGTGCTTCAGAGCTGACCTGCTCTACCTCTGCTACATCACCTTGTGCCGATCCACTACATGGATACTAGTCTAGTACTGGACAGTTCTGGTCCACCAGTGCTATTACTACTGTTCTTTTGCACTGGACAGACACACCGACTTTTAAATATGCCACACTCCCTCACTGCAGGGCTGTTGCACATCCAGCTTTTTCCATTTGGAATGCCTTCCTCCCAACTGTGATCAAATGCTAAAACAGAGGTTTCCGAACTTTCTTGGCTCATGGCACCTTTAGTGACTCAGTTAGTTTTCACAGCACCCATAGATGTTAATAAATATTTATATACTAACAACTCAGTAGCCATTTAAAAAATAATTACACTTAACAGTGAAAAAATTATATTTCTTAAATAATAATTACTTGTTAATGGGATGTGTTCTTCTGTTGGATATTGTACACTTCTCAAATTTTAGCATTGGATTGCATCTTGCCACGCTAATTTCTCAACCCACATTGACTTTTGCATGGTAGTAGCTTTTTATCCAGAAGGCACAGAAAACCAGCTCTGCAAAGACACCGCATCATCAAAAGGAATACACTGTGCTCTAATGTTAAAACTGTGGAAAACATTGAGGTAGTAGTTCATTTGCTGCCTGACATTTGCTGTTTTCCCAGCAATTTAAAAGTACACCATGATTCTCCGATGACTTTGTTGTTATACCCTGGAGTGCCTTGGTGCAGTGTTTGGGAACGATGATACTGAAAGAATGGCATTTAAAATAGCGCCATCATAGTTTATTATTTCATTAGAAATTTGTTCTTTTATTAGAAATTGATCATTCTGTTCAAGGCAAGGCAATTGGTAAGTTACTGTGAGCTAAGGGTCTGTGAGTCTAACATTCTTATCTTAGACTTCACTATAAGTCTAAGAATTTCTGCACTAGATGATTTTTCAGTTTAAAGGTTGGACTGTACATGTCAAATTAGTGGGGAAGGCTAAAATTAAGACTAAAAATATATACAAAGGGAAATTCTTCCTTATCTAACTATAGCATTGCAGTGAATGTTGAACGCATCACCCAGATTGACATTTTAAGTTAGGAACACTCATCCATTAGGTGCTGGGAGTATTGACCACTGATAGATCGTGGGAATTGCACTTGGTCAAAATGAGCTGTTTTGCACAAAATTACGTCCTCTCCCTGGAGGCAAGCCCTCCATCTGATGACTACTCAACGTGACGTAAAAAGGCCCCAGGTTTCTTGTCGAAATTTGAGACCTCTCTGAGGAGCCATTGCTACTCCAGAGCTCCCCAAGGGACTGGCTTAGACCTCTGGTGATCAGAATCACAATTCAGTTTCTTCCTCTGCCTAATCTCGCTTCCCTGTTTAGTCACAGATTTTCGTGCCAAGAGTGTGCTTCAGTAAACTTGCTATCCACAAATCTCCATCTCAGGGTTGTGCCAGAGTACTTTACCTAACACAAGATCATAGAAAATACCTTTAATCACATGTTATTTTACTTATGAATATATGCTGCTGAACTGTTATGGGTTGTTATTTATTTGAGTTTGTGCTGCTCCGTTAATAAGTCATTTTACTATATTAAGTACAAACTCTTAGGAACAAGTTAAATTAGGTCTTATTTCTCCAATAAATTTTCCAAAATTTAGGCCAGATGCAGTGGCTCACACCTGTAATCCCAGTGCTTTGGGAGACTAATGAGGGAGAATCACTTGAGGCCAAGAGTTCGAGACCAGCCTGGGCAACCTATCAAGACCTCATGTCTACAAAAAATAAAAAAATATTAGCTGAGCATGGTAGCGCTGGGCTATAGTCCTAACTACTTGGGAGACTGAGGTGGGAGGATTGCTTGAGCCCAGGGGTTCAGGGTACAGTGAGGTGTGATCATGCCACTGTACTCCAGCATGGGTGACAGAGCAAGACCTTATTTCTAAAATAATAAATTTTCCAAAATTTTTTTCATATTATTAAGATAACACAAACAAACAAAAGAAACAGAGTTACATTTAGCATCTGACACATCTCCCCTTCCCAATATAAACATAAACTTCAAGATATGGAAGATTTTTATAGTACTAGAAATTATGGCTTACACGTTTAGTATCCATACATTTTTAGCATTTAAAATAATAAATGTAAAGCTCTTAATTGTTTCGAGTGAACAAATTGTCTTTAACATATTTCATTAGCTGCAAACACATGCATACATGAGTGTAACAGATATTTTTTCTCATTTTATTGCCTCTCCAGAGACATGAAACAGTGACCTCACTAAATTTTGTTCAACTCAGTCTTCTTAGAAGTTAAATAAATATTAGTTCAGGATTTTACAATTTTGGTGTTTTGGTTTTTTTTAAAGATTAAATCATCAGGAGTATAGTAACAGCAAAGGCCTTCACGGTGTTAGCCATAGTGGAAAAAGGGCTGACATACAGCTTGGCAGTGGCCGCAGCATGGAGAAAGGCAGAGGCCCGGATCCAGCCTTAGGACTGCGTGGTTCTGGGTGAAGGAGCAACATGGTTCGTGGAGCATCATCTGGCAACACTGCAGGGATCTTGGGTCATTTTGCAATAAGGTCTGAGCACACCTGCCACAGCCATTAGGGAGTAACTGTTCTTACATGAGTCTGGCATTTTTGAATAGGCACCTACCATGAGCAGAAAGGTAAGAGGGCTCTGGAATCACAAGATATATTATTAAACTATATATCTGCTATTTATTTTTAGAATTATTGTGGAAAAATTAGATAAATTGCTCAGATAATTCATTCAAGGGTAAAGTCACTTGGAAAAAAATTGACAATGTAACTGTTTCAATTTTATTTACATTTGAGTCCATTTTAGGATGACCACATATAAGATGACAGCTGAGAAATAACCATTTAAAAATTTAAATTCATGATTTATTTTTGCCAAAAGATGGTGCTCATGGATCTGTTAAGACTCAGCAGATAAGAAGAAGAAAAACCACATTCTTTCAATGAATATGAAGGTATGAAACCCAAGGTTGTGGAATCATGCAATATACTTGCATTTTACTATATTGCATTTGAAATGTAAACAACTTGATTTAAAAGATAGGATCCTGAAAATGTATTATTAAACCACAGTCTCTCACAAGAGAGTTAACATACCACATTAAAACACTTGTAAAAGAAATGCAGGATTCTACAACAATTTTACTATCTTCCATTCCAAAAACAAAGCTGGAATGAAAGCATGAGAATGAAAAAAAAAAAAAAAAGGAAATAGTAAAATAATACAACAAAGGCATATTTTACACACTAGTTTGAAACTCAGAATTTCATTGTTTTGCTATACAATTGTGAAGACTGGGCTTTCTATGTTTGCAAAAGATGTGCAATTTGGCATATTCACTAATAATTATTGAGCATCTACTGTATAACTAGCACTGTGGTAGGTATTTTACATTTAGAATTTTACTTTATTCTTATAACACCTTTAGGAAGTAGGTATTACTCTTATCAAATCCATTTTAGAGAGAAGAAAAGTGAAGCTAGTTTAGAGATTACAAAAACCTGGAGCCAATAACTGAACTTAAGCTATCTAATTCTAAAGCTCACAGTCTTAACCACAATACTATGTGAGTTCTGTAAATATTTTGTTCAAAATTTGAATCCTAGGTTTTTATATGTATAATTTAATATTGTATATATTATTATTTAAATTTTCCCATATCGTTGTTACTCTTGCACGTAGTTAATTGCTTTTCATAAACGCAGTTGAAAATGGTAGCATATATTCTAGAGTTCTATGTCTTTGAACAGAATGCCGGTAATACCACCCACTAATGGTGTTATCTTGAACAAGTCTCTTTATCTAAAAAATAATAGTGCTTATAAAGTAGTCAATAGTGCTTATAAAGTAGTGAACAGTGCTTACTTTCAGGAATGTGGTGAGAAATAGAAACAATACACATACAGTGCTTATATCCAATAAGCACTAAGTATATTGGAATAATTATTTTCAACAAAGATCGATCAAAATATGATTCTATTCTATAGGCGAACTCTAAGTCACCAGTGAGAAAACAAAGTCCTGTGCAGAAAATCACTAAGGCAAACATTCAATCCTTTGAGTAAAATTAGAATATATATTTCTGTGTAGGTATGTTCAACTCTAAAAAAAATCATTAAGTATATGGCTTCAGAATTATCCATATAAAGGTGATTTTTAAGTTGCAAAATGATTCTTTACTAAGAGATTCATAAAATGATAAATTTTGAAGTTGCAATTTGTCTTAATGTATTCGTAATGTGATACAATTGACATGTTTTGTAAAGTAATTACATAAAGTGGGATGCAAGTTAAAATGATTATTCCAAATCATCAGATCTTAGTACTTTCATTAACAAATCAAGATTATGTCAAACTTTATGGCATTAATTATTCTGTATATTTCTTTTACTCATAAAGTTCTAGATTAGTTTATATCCTAGGGAAAAGCCTGTGATAAATCATATCTGAAACAAAATTTTACTGAATTTAAACAATTATCTTGGAAGTAATGAGCGCATAGTACAGTTGTTAAGTGAGGGCTACACATACAATGAAGGTGTTCAGCTTTGTGTGTGTATTTTGTATTTTGACTAATGTTAGATTTAATTGAAGCCCATGCATGTATTTCCAAATACCTAATTATAGCTATTTCCATTGAGATTATTTTTGGCTATAATTCTCTAATATAATTTAAATTTGAAAGTTCCCCAATGCTATAACACAAATGTATGTTTAAAAAATCCTCAGTCCCGTGGTGAATTTACTTTAACACATCACCTCCTACATTTTATTACGTGGATTAGTCTTTAAAAATGGAGAACAGCTGGCCTTCGACTGCTATATAACATCCTCCCATGCTCTTCTCCAGGCTAAATAACCCCAATTCCCTTAGCCTCTCATTCTAAATCCTGTGTTCTAGCAGTTAAACCACTCTGCTGATGAACCTGGCCCTCTTCAAATTTATTCACCTCTCTGTTATGCTAAGTAGTCATAACTCATTAACCAGTTTTCAATCAATAATAAAGCAGCTGTCACTCACTGTGTTCTCTGCTGTACAGGAAATGGCCCAACAGAAGAACGAGCACTCACACATACAAATGGAGTTGTATCCAGCTACCCTCTGGATCCACATATTTGTTCATATTCTTGTTTATCAACTTAAAGATTTATGTAACATGCACTATATGCCAAGCATATTTTAGTTTTTCATCAGACTTTTATGTGTATCTGCAATGTTCCTCGGCTCATACCAGTGATACAGGGATGAACAATACAGACCTGTCTGCCTGGTGCTTGTGTTCTAGTATAAGAGTCATATAATAAATGAGCTATAATTATTATGAAAAAAATAAAATATTAACAGTGTTGAGAAGAAAAATAAAAGAAAGTTTAGGTACAGGGCATGCAATGATAAATAAGAAGTCAAGGGTGGTTATTGGCTATTTCTTCTCTTTATTGGCTGGGAGATAATAGTCTGAATCTTTAATAACATAATGTTCCTGACAAAACCGAATGTTTGTTGAGAGCTTACTAGGTGATCAAACATTATGTCAATCACTGTATATGCATTATTTCATTTAATCACCACAACAAATTTTACAAAGCAGATACTAGTACTATTCCCATTTTCCTAATGTTGAGTCTAAGGCTTTAAGAATTCGGGTAACTTTCTAAAGTCATCCAATGACAAAGTAGCAAGACCTGAAGCAAAATCAGGTCATTATGACTCTGGATTTTGATTTCTTATCCCCATATGGTCAATTAGGAACAAGGCCAGATTAAGAGATTTAGTGGCCCCAGTCATACAAATAATCTGGTGTTCTGAAAAAGGTTAATAATTTGACATTTTGTCAAACTGACATTCTAAAGATGCTAGTTTAACATTTTTTTTTTTTGCAGGGGGGCAGGTTAAATGCTGTTAGAATAAGAGTAGGAAAGGAAATTCTCTGCTTTTTTAATATAATTTTTAGAAACAATACTCAATGAAACAAAAGCTTTGTTCTCCCAGGACAAAACCCACTCTTCCCAGAAGGGTATTTTGTGACTATTTATTATTACTCAAGAGTTTCCTTGGGGGTCTCATCCCAGAACCGCATTCCAAACAGCTTTACAAAATCTTTCTTCCAAAGCTTTTAGAATTCTCCCTGAGATTATTAAACAAGACTTCTTCGTTTGGGAATTATATCAGCTCAATATAATTCTTTGATTTTTATCAGTATCAGTTGAAATAGGCAATTTATCTGGGTGTGCTTGCCCTTAACCCACATGCCGCAGGAACCAGTGTTGAGTTGTACCAGGTGCAACAGAGAAGCAGGAACGAAGGGCCTAAGATCTTGACTTTGACACTCTTCTACTGACTTAGGGCATATGAATCCCACGAGATAGATTCCAATGCTCTTGAGCATTAAAAAGAAACGTGAAGAAAAATTCACGTTTTTCTGTTGGAGTCGCCCAAATTCCTAGTTAGATCATATACACATCAATAATGAAATTCTTCACAAGTAGGGTTTTTTTCTTAAAGTTATGAGATAATTTCTTTACAACCACAGTGTGTTTGACATAAGGCTTGTGTGAAGAATTATATTCTAGAGAACCACTCTAAGATAATTTCTTTCATTACTCATTGATGATGATATTTAAACCACGGAAAATGGTAGGATTAACTTCAAGGCCAGGATCTACCATGAGACCCTGCTGCCTGGTTCCCCATCAAAGATCACTGACTTCACTCACCTTTCACTCTTACCTCTTTGCCTGTTAATTGTCTTTAGAAGGAACATCCCTTCTTTAGTCATTGTTTCTACAGTCTTCACTCTCCCGTGGTCTCCTGTTTCTCCCCCCGCTCCTTCCCCATCTGCACGCTGTCCTGTACACTGCAACAGACGAGCTTCATGGGTAGGAAAAAGTGATGCTTCTCTTTTACCTGCCTTTCAGTGAAAACTCTCTCCTCTCACTCGGCTCCTTGTCCTGCTGCTATTCCCAGTGGTGATGATACCCCTCTCTGGGCACTTCGCATTCATAAATTGGGGTTGGCTATTTAGATTTAGTGATCCTCTTCTGGCTCCGTTTATGATATTCTGCTTTTTCTGTAGGAGACAGAGTTAGGCTCATTATGTTGAAATAATGTTTGCTGCTTAAAAGTTCTCACACAGAACCTCGAGCTCTTCAGGGGAAAGGGACTGTATAAATCCAATAAAGGATGAATACATAAATAATAAAAGGCTAGTCAATGCTGAGAATAGTGAGAAGGTTTTTTTTTTTTTTGCTACTGTGCAAAAGGCAGTATAAATTATAATTTTTCAAAAGTGTGGTAGTCTTATTAAAGGAAAGAAGATTAGCAGATATTTTCCTTCTCTCCTGAGGATAAAAGAAAAAGAAACAGGTTGAAATTGTAGGAATTGGGTTAGATACAGTTTGTTTCTATAGGGCTATTGTATTGAAGTAGATCTGGTCAGTATGCCAGGGTCATTAAAAATGAACAGATGAACAAATGGACCTGTGAATAGTGCTAATCCTGATCTCCACAAGCTGATTTCCATGCCATGAGAGCATTCTTCATGTCCTGGGTGACTATGTGGATGAGGTAAAGACAACTATTAATGCACTGAATTGCAAGTTTCATTCCTGACTCCTGAGACGGGGCAGCATTGTGCTACAGCACTGGCCTGGTGATAGGAAGAAAGCAGCGTGTCATCCAGACCCAGTTTAACTGTGTGGGCTTGGGCCCCTTATATGTCCTATCACAATCTCAGTTCTCTCAGCTTAAAGTTGGGAATGATCTCTCCTACCTATTAGGATTATTAAGCAATTTAAAAGAGAATATCTGTAAAGCACATGGCACAGTGGTTAACGCATATCAAGCCCCAATAACCAGGGAAAACATATGAAAGAATATCTTCAATAAACAATTTCTAGAACAGTATACTGTTAGTCAGACTGGAAGATCTATAGCCAGGGCGTCACAGACATGACTCCACGTCCTGATGGCCTGGAACTACAGCTCCTTAGCATCTTTCCCTTGGGCTTAAATACAGATGAACTATCAACCATGTTTCTCAAGAGTATTTGCTGTCTTCTTCAGTGTTTTGATGCAATCTTGTGGCTTCTAGGTTCACATTCTTCAACAATCATCCCTGGTTGAGTTTAGAACCAATAGGAGTGGGATTTATGATTAAGCATTTATCTAGATTTCCTCTTACACACATTCAAAATGAAGAAACAAAAAGGCACGAACACACTGAGACAAAAGAATGAAAAAGAATGATGAGCTAACAAAAGAAGTAAACCTTCTAGAAACCGAAAAGCAGGTCATGCCGGTTGACTGATTCAACAGAGATGAGAGACCTAACTTTATGTTGTCTGCGGTGGTGGGGTGAGGGGCACCTAGAAATCAGCAAGTTTCCTCTACTGAAGTAAAAAACGTCAGAAAGACTCTGCAATTTGGATGATCAGTTACTGAGCAAGCAAGGGTACAAACTGAGCCTGAAACTGGGACTCATGGTATGTTTTTAAATTTTTCAAATCCCCTCCCAAACCCTACAATCAAGTGATTCTGTCATTCCTAGTGGCAGAGACCTGGAATTTTACCTTCTGGAGAAGTAACCCTGCAAGGTTTCTGCACTTGGGGCACTTGACCCACCAGAGGGTGGGAATGAGACTTGCCATTAAAAGCAGGAGATTCAATAAGAATTTACTCACATAAAGAAAAAACCCCATCCTACCCCATCCTGCTCTTTCCCCCACCTTCTTGGATGTGGACAGTTTATCTTCTTGGTATCCTTGTCCCTGCCTCTCCTCACTACCCAATCCGAGGATATTTTAAAGATTTCTTCATTGAATAAAAACCAGCCCAAGATAATATCAAAGGTCTCTCCAAGATCACCTTAGAGCAGGTATTTTCAATCTTGCCTGCATTTTAGAATCTCTTAGGTGGGGATTTTTAAGTATCCTGATGCTTGAGTCTTCCCTCAAATCGATGGAGTCAAAATATCCAGGGATGGGATTGATTTATAAGTATCTGTTAAAGCACTCAGCAGCCCAGGAGTGGGGCCCATCAGTGAGCAAACCTTGTGCTCATACACAGAGTTGTACTTTATCGTTAGCACTTCTTTCGTTGTCACTCAGCATCGGAAGAAACCTTTAATGTGAATGAAAGAGACAAAAACAAAGAGAAAAATAAGAATCTGATATTCACAGAAATAATGCCGAAAGGAAACGCTTCAAAGTCCATAATGAATTTTAAAAATAAACAAAGATATTGTACATATAAAAAAAGGAACAGGTAACTACACACAAGATGGAATCAAAGAATTTCAGTTCATATCTATGCCAAAATGTTTAAAGTTCACGTTATTTAACATGCTGTTCTATAGATCACTACCCCTCATGTCTCTAGCCCAATTACTCTACACCCCCCACAACCACCACCTGTTCTGAGCTCCAGCAACCCTGAATGCTCATCTGCTCCCTTCCTGGTCCCGTGGTCCAGGTTACTTCTTACCTCGGAGTGTGTCTGCCTGCTGTTCCCTTTGTCTGAACGCCTATCTTTGCCTTAGAAGCCCCCCTTGCCCTGAGGACTTAGCACAGATTGACCTCTTCTGAGATGCTTTTTCTTCCTTCCTAGGTCAGAATTAGGTAAACCTGCACGATAACTTCCCAATAATAACGTATATCTGTCTCTTAGGATTTACTTCTATAGCATAGAGGTTAAAAGCACAGTTACAGAATCAGATAGATCTTGGGTTTGTCATTTACTGTATTGAATTCTATATACTCTGGAGCAACCAAGCAACTTCATTTTTCTCAGTGTCGGTTTCTTCATTTCTATAATAAACAAGGCTAATAATATTATAATAATGACTATGTTACATGGTTGTAGTGAGTACAGAGTCTCGTTACTATGCGCTTACCCAGCACACAGTAAACACACACATTGTTCAATCCCACCTAAAAACCAGGTTCAGGGGATTTTCCCCGCCACTTTGGTGGTCTACCACTCTGGGTAAGTGATCCAGCCTCTTCACTTTGTTTGCGCATTTGTTTGTTTTTGTGGTGGCAAGATGGTACTGAGCCATTAAAAAGGAAAATACCAACATGCAGTTCAGCCATATTAGGGTCTCTTGCAGGTAACTATTGATAAAATGCTCCCTCCCAATGGCTCCTGGAAGATCAGCCTCTCAGCTGTTCTGCGTGTTTTGATTGGGTTTCCCCTCAGCTGCCAAGTGTCCCATGTAAATGGCATCCCATGAGTCTTTTGCTGATCACTCTCCCTTTTTCTTTTTTTTTTTTGAGACAGAGTCTCACTCTGTTGCCCAGGCTAGAGTGTCATGGTATCAGCCTAGCTCACAGCAACCTCAAACTCCTGGGCTCAAGCAATCCTCTTGCCTCAGCCTCCTGAGTAGCTGGGACTACAGGCGTGTGCCACCATACCCAGCCAATTTTTCTATTTTTAGTTGCCTGGCCAATTTCTTTCTAGTTTTAGTAGAGACAGGATCTCGCTCTTGCTCAGGCTGGTCTCGAACTCCTGACCTCAAGCAATCCTCCTGCCTCAGCCTCCAAAAGTGCTGGGATTACAGGTGTGAGCTACCACATCCGGCCCCTAAGCCCCTCCTTTCTTTATTGTCTCTCTGTCTGGACCTCTTACCTGTCTCCCTGAGATTACACATCATACCCATGTCCTCTCTCTTTCCCATCTGAAGGCTGAAAGACAGATGGGGGCCCACTTCCCTCTCTGTTCTCTCTTCGGTCTATTATGGTGGCATAATCTGATCTGCTCCCCTCACCACTTTTCCGTTTTTATTCTCTGCAGTTTAGTTAGAAGACAAAACAACAAACAACAATTATAATAACAATTACAATTACAATAACCTTCTTTCTGTTGTTTCTTTCTCTTTGTAATCTTGACATAATAATCTAAATTCTCCCTGACAGTGTAGATGGAAATATT
>NW_012148286.1:1103142-1104305 GCF_000956105.1 Propithecus coquereli | reverse complement strand
AACAAGAATTGGCAAGTAAACAACATTGTAAAGTTTTCAATAGCATTTACTGGTATAATATTATATTCAAATAATAATCACAACATAAAAAAACCCCTTTTTCTCTTTGTGACTGGTTATTGCAAGGTAATTTTATTCATTGGTGATTGTTTTAATTTCTTTAGATGTTAGAGTAAAATTTAGACAACTTGCTTATTTGCTAATATAATCGTTGATGATGTATACTTTTGGTTGTTACAGGAATTCTACTTCATTATAAACGACAATTATAAAATTATAGTGATGAGACATTAAGTCCTGAAGAATCTGATATCTGCTTAAATTTTGAATCATTTACAGTTAAGCTACCATATGTACATTTGTTCTTAATTGTAGTAACGAGAAATGGTGATGTCTAAAGTTTACAAAGCAGGATTTAATTTTTATTTCTAGAGCAAAATTTCATTATAGATTAGTTCTATTAAGAAAATTCAACATATCCAAAATAAGGGACAAAAATCATTTGTGAATGTTTTTAAAGTACTTTGCAAGCAACTATTAGTTTTTATTATGCTGGGTTGTGATTTTTATGTGTAATATGCAGTGGCGAAAATTAGAAATGTTTGCAAGATAATAAAGTGGCATTTCATTTTGTTTTGGAAACCATCTATGGAAAAACATCTGAGTATTTTGCTGCTTAAAATTTGAATTAATTTCATAGGAATTAAGAAAACTTAATAAGCTTAAATGTCACATAGAAATTGTTCAACAGATCATGAAGCAAATGTTTCCTCTGATATAAAAAGATAATTTCCAATAATATGTAATGAATTGAAGAAAAATTATACTATTTGCTCCAGCAAGGATGCTGGTAAGTTTTTAGGCTTCCTCGCTACTTGCCTTCAGCCTTTCCTACAACTGTTCCCTTTCACTAACTCCTGTCTCAACAAAGCAGCAGGTTTGCCTGAGTATACATGAGTACTTGCCACTTGAGAACGTGTGCATTCTCTCTCTCTCTCTCTCTCTTTCTCTCTCCCTCTCCAAGGTTACTGTTATAGATTTCAATTAAATTTGGGTCAAAAGATTCAAGGCTTTAAAAGGATTATATCTGTTGCTTAGAGTTCCAAAAATTAATGATTTTTCTAAGTAGTTTTTTCAGTGGGAACTTTTTGGGCTAATTTTTA
>NW_012148286.1:1095751-1098991 GCF_000956105.1 Propithecus coquereli | reverse complement strand
ATCTCCAGTTCTATAAAACTTAAAAATATCAGGAGGTCTTCAGTGCTTTTCACCTCTGTTTCCTTTAATGGATATTCCTGTGGGCTCCAATAGCAATTTATATATGCCCTTATTAAAAATTAAAATTTTTCATGTTGTAGAATAACTGTTGTTCTATGTGTTTGAATTTCCTCCAAGTTGTAAACTTTTCTCAAAAAAGACAACATCTTACTTGACTTTGGATCCTTAGCACCTAGCCCAGCACTCCGCATAAAGTAGGCTTTATGGACATGATTGTTGAATAACTAAGACATGTGGCAAGGATAACATGTACAAAGGAAAGATGAGTGAAAGCATGGCACAGCCACAGAACAGCAGCAGTGGGCATTTTCTGGAAAGGAGATTATGAGTAGGATAATGATGGAAATAATGTCAGAGAAATAAATTAGAAGCCAGGATATGAAAGGCTTTCAGAACCACAGTTAGGAGGTTGGACTTTTTCAGCAAGGAATCATAGAGTGTTTTTAAGCAGCAAGTGACATGAATTCATTGACATTTTAGAAAGATAAGTGGCAGAACTGCAGATAATGGGGTGGAGTGGGATGAAGCTGGACGAGAAGAGATGATCAGAGGCTGCACTAAAGCAGTGGCAGTGAAAATGGATAAGAGGCAAGGACGTTATAGCGCTTTAAAAAGTAGACCCAACGGCATTGGTGTGGTGAGTGTGTTCTAGACCTGTCTGTGGGGTTGAAACCTCAGTAGATCTGACGATGCAGCAGGAAAAACATCCCGGAAGTATGTAACTGGGATGCAGCACACATATTTAGAGGGTAATGTGGTAAACCCTTGAGTGCTGTCATGGTCCCTCCACTAGCCAAATGCTATGGAATACAGAAAACCTTCAAATACGGAATTTTCTAATTGGTGAATTTCTTTCTTTTCTTTTCCTTTTTTTTTTTTAAACTCTGTGGTGCATACATTGACCATTACTCTTTGGCAAAAATCTTGGAGGAATTAAGAAGGCCATCGGGCAGTTGAGTCTACTTACTTGAGTCCTTAAACTTGTATATAACATTATACTGTTTATTGTTCGTTTAGTAGATAAAGTGAAATAAAAGCAAACTTAAACTTGCTCTTAATGGACAATCTCCCCAATCTTTGTGACTGACTAGCCAAGCTCACTGCTAAGTTATTATACAGAGGAAGATAGAAGGCTTGGTAGTAATTGGTTCCTGGTATAAAAGACTTGTAGCTCCATTAATTAGAATAAAGGGGGGATATCGGAAAAAGAAAAAGGTTATTGAGGGATGAATGAGTTCTGTTTTTGATATGTTAAGCTTAAAGTGCTTTAGGATATCCAGAAGACTTCCAGTTTAAAACTGATTAGTGGAGCGATGATGAAAGTTCTACTCCGGATAGTTTGGTGTTTGTCTGTTTGTTTAAGGGGACTCATCTGAGCATAACTGTTATTTAAATTCCTTAATCCTTCTCACAGTGCTTTCTGTCTTCCTATCTCTCTGCCCCATTTTCAAACGGGGATTCAAATTAAGCTGTTTAACACACTGTCATTACTGTTGTGACTACCCCCTGAATTTGCTGACTGAAACTTTCTCCATGGAAGCCTAAGAAACACTGATGGTTGCAGTTGATCGCACAGCATTTGGGGAAAGAACTGAAGAATAACTTAAGGTAATGATTGTGAAATAGCTACTAGTGTATTAGCTTTGAAGATGCTTCTCACCATGTTGTCTCTAACGATGCGTAGGATGCAGAATTTTTAACAGATGTATGCCTAAGCATCTTTCTCTCTAGATCTAAAGAAAAGCTACAATTTCTACCTGAAGCCTGCTGTTAGAGGTTTGTTGCCGAGGAAGGTATTTTCAAGTTTTTGAATGCTGGGATACATAAAGACGTGTGACTGTCTTTCTTTTTTGTTTAGACTTTGGCTCTCATGCCTCACCAAAAGATAATGGAAAACTAATGCAGCTGAACAAAGATGATTTTTATCAAAGGCTAGTCAGAGCCCATGGTAGTAATAGAGCTTCTTAAATTGCCTGCAGCAGAGACTACAGTAACCTATACACAGGCAAAGATCCTGATTTTCTGAAGTTTGGCTGGGACTGCAGAGTGTGAGTTGGTTTCCATAGTGTTAGAGTGTCTCTCTGTAGGTGACTTAACTCTTTAATCTTCTAATAAAAATATAGTTCTCTTTTTCTTTCTAAAATAAATGGATACAGTCAATTAGAGGTCTGCTATTGCATCTAAAATTAGAAGAATTAGACCTTTAATTGGGTATAAGAAAAACAGATAATGGCTGATTTCATCTAGTTCCCAAAAGGCATAGGAAAGGTAAGAGTTACATATTCAATGGGTAAAGCATTTTCCTTGCTTGATAATCTGTTTTTGATGGGCAGATGTCCTGGTAAAAGGACAGAAATTAAACTGTGACTAAAAAGTCATTTGGAGACCACTAAGCTCTGCCCATGTTTTAAAACATATCATACGTCTTTTTAGTGCCCTAAATCAGGTCCGACAAATAATATATGCTCAATAAATTCTTGTCATATCAAATTAAACTTACCACATCTTTTACTATGCTTATATCCCCAATTAGTTTCTAATTTTTTTTTCATTTGGAGCAAAATTATTTGCTCCAAAATGTTTACTTAAATATTATATGTAAACATTCATTAAACTTCATTGATAGGAAATAAAAATTAATTTCTTATTAGTAAGTGCAGGAGATTAACTGATTTCTCAAATATCCAAAGGAGGGGATATGTAACACATGTATATTTTTAAATTCCTAGCACTTTTCACAGTGTCTGCCATGTATTAGCTGGTGTGACAAGCTCGTCCTGGTCTTCCCAATATTTTCTTGGTTTTAGCACGGAAGGTCCCTCATCTGGAGATCTTCCCCAGTCTTGGGCAAACTGGGATGGTTGGTCACCTCGCGACGTAATTTTTCTAGGATGAAAAACAAATCAAATAAGAATTGTGCCTATTAATTTCATAAATTTATTCTTCAGAAGCCATATGATAAGTGTATTCTCTCACAGTATTCATTACATAGAAAGTCACATCTGAATCATAAGCCCTATTCATGTGATCATTGTCACTATGTGATCAGACCCTATGCAGGTTGATTGGTGAAAATGGGAAGAGAATGAGGGTCATCAGAAGAATTCAATGTTAATGACATTAAGCTAAGATAGCCTGACATGAGCAGTTCACCAACCCACTGGAAGGAAATCCTTGAAG
>NW_012148286.1:1089336-1095091 GCF_000956105.1 Propithecus coquereli | reverse complement strand
CAAGGGAATGGCAATTACAACATTTTGAGACAGAACTTGGCCTTTTGAGGTTCATGAAGAGCAAAATGGCCAGTGTGGCCAGAGTACAGTGAGCGAGGAGATGAGTAGCAGAAGATAAGATGAAGACTGATGAGATGGGGCATGAGCAGGGCGTAGAGGGTGTGAGGTCCTGCTGGGCCATTTTAGTCATTCCAAAGACATTGGCCTCTTTTCTGAGTGACTTGGAAAACTGTAGAGGCTGAGGGTGAGAAGAGGAACAATGTGATCTAACAAACATTTTAACAGCATCACTCTGGCTACTGTTTTGATAATAGACTGAAGAGACACTAGGCAGAGGCAGGAAAGCCAGTCAGAGGCTATTGCAATAATTCTAGCAGGAGAAATTCATTCCTTCGGAAAAGGATGGAGGCAGTAGGTGTGGCTATGGATTTTCTTGGTAGGGCTGTAGTGTCTGCTGTGGGATTGGAGATAAAACACAAGTCAAACATAGGCAAGAGGGAAGTGATGACTGCAAGCTCCTTGGCTTGAGCAACTGGAAAAACTAGACGTTTTTTAAATAATCATATGAACCCTATATGCAACTGTGTCCCATGAAAGTGATTTATCATAATCTGATTCATTTTGTTCTGTTTCCATATTGTAATATTTGATGTACAACACATTTTTCCTTATTTCCAAATTCTTGAGGGAAGGATAGTCATACCAGTATAGACTCCAAGTACTTACAAAGTAGTCATATATTTTTGAGGTTAATTTATGGAAAAAAAGAAATTTTCACAGGTTTTTGACTTCATACAATAGGAAGCTTTACTGACTACTAGCTTCAGTTACATATTATGTCCTGTAATATTAGACATATATTTATTTTAAGCCTAGTCGGCAGAATATTTTATTTTTTCAAGTTCAGCAATCAATCATTTTACTCTGGCTTTTAAAAATTTTTATGGTTCCAAACACATCCTCAGGATTGTCTTTGTGATTTGTTGATGGTGTGAAACCTCACTTGTAAAAATAACGTTCGTTGAGACAGCTAGCCAACAGAAACACAAATAAACAAACAAACTCTATAATCCATGTCACAATGTTTTAAAAGCTTAGAAAATTTTCTCATTACCTATAAATTTGACAATGTAATTACCTCCAAGGAGAGTTTAGATGTGTAGTTTTATTTCCCTTCGTTATTATCCATATAAAGTACCATGTTGGATAAATGCCATGACAAATAGCACACTGAAGAGGTACTAACCATCAGAAAGATAACTAATTGACTAATGCACTACAGAGCTTTTTGTAATAAAAATACTTCATCCCTGATGATCATAGTGAAGCTTATTTAGATTTGTGTTAACACATAAAAGACTACACATATCACTTTTATGTAAGATTGTGGGCCTTGGTGAAGGCTTGTAGGGATTCAAAACTTACACAGTAAAGCTGAATCTTTTTTGTTATAAAAAGCGAAAAGGAATCTCCATTAGACTTCTTGTAAATTGAAGCCATCGCCTTCAATGGAAGATAAATATAAATTCAAATCTTCAGAAAGTGAAGTTGAATGATACATTTTTAAAGGTGTGAAAGCATGTATTACAATTGAGAAATCAAATCATAAACAGATTCTATATTTCCTAAAATAGTGGCCTAATGTTTCTTAGAATGGAATTTTAAGTAGCAGTAAAATAAAAGATGAAAGATCTGGAAACTAAAAAGCACAGGGCACAGAACCATTCACATAAATTACGCAACGAAATTTTCTTACAATTTGTCTCTATGACATGAATCATTAATTTTCCCTGCTCAAACTTGGCTGCGACAAGTATCTAAAAATGATCAATTAATTTATTTTAGGGTCTTTTCCATAGGCAATTCAGATACTCAGTGAGATTATTTGTGACATGGTCCTAATTGTGACCCTGAAGACTAGATGGCACTTTGCTTGCTTTGCTTTCAGTGTGTTGTGAAATGAATTCAATTATGGGCCCCAGATTTAACAAAGAAGCACTTAGTCTATGTTGTTATTAATGATCTGTATCTGTTGATGCCAACAAAACAGACTGAAGAATATGGTCAATTGCTATTTCACTGTTTGTTTTGTTTGGTATTCATATTGTTTCAGCATCAAGTACATATCTGAAATGCCATTTGGAGGTTAAGAAGACACATTTTGGAGCCTAGGGATTCCAGAATGTGTCTTCTTAACCTTTTATGTGTCTTAGACCTTTTTGTCGGTCCCATAAACGCTATGAATCCTTTATAATAATAATGTTTTTAAATGTGTAGGACAAAATACATGACTACAGAGGAAACCAGACTTACTGAGATTCAGTTCTACCCACAGAGCCTTTGGGACCCTGTATTGAAATCACTTGCTTTAGCACTATATGCAGAAGAAATTAGAGCCTGCCATTGCATTTAAGGGGAAGAAGTCACTAGACAAAAAGCCTTTACTTCTATCTCTGCATTTATATTCCAAGCTGAAAATAACCAATCCTGATATTAGTTTTGTATAAATTCTGGGAAAGATTTTAGTGTTTCAACAAATATTTAGGGATGGGAAATGGTGGGACTATCGGTAAGGACATAATTTTTCTTTGTGAAATGATTATTTTGAATCTTGAAGGTAAAACATGTTGCCTCCTAAATTTTTGTTAATCTGTATTCACTTCCTGGAAGCTTTTTTCACAGTTTAAAGCCACATGAACTGGCCTTAAAAGTACTAAAGCTGGGGAAAAGTAGTGGATGTTTCATCTTTTTACTCTACACATACTCAGCAATTAGTTTACTATGTAGATTGTATCAAGCTAAGGCACAAATGATGAAAGGAGAATTGTTCTCCAGATTATTCAGTTGTTAAATTAGTTTAATCATCAGTGCCTGAAACAACGTTGTTTCTGAAATTTTATAAAGTTTGAATCAATTCGATTGATAACTACTTACCCTGATGGGAGTGCCGGTGTAAAACTATTTAACTTTATGCCTTGAAGACCCCAAAATGAGAATACATTTTGGAAAAATTCACCTAGATTATTCCTAGCTTGTTATCCCCCTACTCTGAAAGGAGGCACCTGACTTCACCTTTTGGTCCCTAATTTGGATCTATCCCTGAACCTTAATGCCTTTAGTCTTCCCATCACCTTCTCACCTTAGTATGGATCCTTTATATTTTTTATATGGACTCCCAGAATTAATAGTTCTTTAAGACTTGACTCATTCTCTTATTAAACTGGGTATCTCTAAGTACTAACCTACTAAGCTGTAACAATTTCTAATGTATTGGAGTTTACAAAAAAATTCTTATACATTACAATGTATAAAAACACTTATACAATGTATAAAAAAACTTAAAAAGACAAGTAGTAAGTCTGGTTATGTGATATGAACCTCACCGAAGTAAAAATACAAGAAAAATTTTATTACTTATAATTTTTACTTACAGAAGACAAGTATTAGGAAAATCCTTAAAAATAAGTTCTCACTGATTTCTTCATTGTAAGAAACATTTTACAGGGGAAAATTAGTTTAGTTGTATGTCTTGAAGGCCAGATCCCTCATTCAGACCTTTGTTGGCTTCTGTCTCTAGTTCATCTTGGCATATCACAATGCCAATGGGCAAAATAATTATGACAGATGGGCACAAGAACAGTCATGCCAAGACTCCAGCCCGCACATTACATTTGAATAGCTAATAAGAAATTTTTGCTCAAGAACATCCATGTGACAATGTTGAACAATAGCCTGTATGTTTGAGTAAAATCTGGAAATGCGCATAAAATAAATCTAAATTTGTCAGACAAATAATAGCTTCAGGATAATCTTAAATGATTTAAGGAGGGACATTAAATGATGTTATGAATGTAGACATTTGTTGATTTCCACTTAATGGAAACTTGCCAGTTGTCCCTAAATGATGCTAGGGTCTAGATTTAAGTTCTGCCAACTAGATCAAAGAGAGGCAGATACAAGGCTATATCCCACTGTGAGAACCAACGGAAAATACCCTGTTTTATTTTTTTTTTCCTCTGGGTTATCACTCAAAAATCAAAAGAAATTTTTATAATACACACCCCCATGGATCATGGCCGGGGGTTTGAGTATCATTCATATACAATATGTAATTGTGGAAGTTGTATTTCTCATTTTTAAGTGAACTTGCTGTTCTAATATAATTAGTTCAACAGATAAGATCTGAATAATCAGAAAATAGACATAAATCAAGATAGCTGAAAATACTTTGCTCTGGTAAAAAAAAAATCAATCAAAAGGACCATAAAAAATTAACTCGTAAAAAATGTATGCCATAACAATGGGTAACTTAGCTGTAGGTAAAATGATTATTGTTTTGCTGAAGATTGAGAATTGTAACATTTGCTGTTCTTTTAACCATAAATGAATTTTTCTGCCTGCCTGATTTTGTAATCAGTATCTGTCAGAATGCTATTTGCATGTACCATCATTTGCGAAAGCAGAAACACATTCAGGGCATCAAAGTTGATAATACCTGAAGTAAAGATGCTTGCTGGTTTACTGAAAGTTTGTTATTTAAGTGAAATACTGACTAAGATGAATTGTGCTACTGGAAAGTCAGGTTAGTTCATGCACAATTGGGCAACTTTCAATTATAGCATTCTTGAAGCTTCCCTTGAATAGGACTAGTTATTAACACTGGCCTCACACTGAGATAAAACTACATTATTAATCTTAAAATACTCATGGTGTATAAAGTACCACCACGGTTAGAACTTTTCTAGTTTCCTACTGCTCAAGTTCACTTTGTCAGGCCCATGAAAAATATACTTTGTGAATTCTCATCTTTTAGTATTAGGAGAATATAGGAGAAATGTTGGCTATTTACACGGGTAGTGCGTATTTAATTCAGTCCCCATCATTATCATACCCATGCCTCCAAAATGCAAGCATCTTTTATTAGGATAAAGCAGGCCATTATTTTTGTGTAAAAAGACTAAATTTCTTCCTAGCAGAAAGGGGAAAAAAAGAAAGCCAAAATGATCACACCGGAGATTTAGGGAAGTAATTGAAAGTAGAAGAACTCTTTTTGAACTGCTTCTCCGACTCAAAAAATTGATCATCAATCAATCCAATAACAAGAATTCATTAGGGTTACTCTGAGTTAAAATGTGATGTGAAATTACTATTCTCCAAATGGGTAATCTCTATTCTTTGTTTTCATTGGGTCAAAAATAAAGGGAAGCAGATAATTAGCCTGTCATGTAGAATAAAGCTCTACAAAAATTAAGCAAGATAAAAGTGTTTTTAGGTTTTGCTGCTCTCTTGGTTCTATCACAAGACAATGTTCTCTTAAAGCTGTAGAGATAAAAGTATTTTTAATTCTGTAGGACTCCAGGAATAGCCATTACAAGCCCGGGTCTTTGAGGTGAACATCGGGTTGAACATTATAAGGATGATAGGATGTTTTATTATTATCAAGTGATTTAGAGAAGAGGTGAAATAAGGGAAACAACACAGATGAAAGCATACATACCTATCACAAGGGGCTACACTGCCACAAAATTAACCTAGGCTTTTGAAGGATTGAAAAAAAAAGAGATTTTAGAAATCAGGTGCAGCTTGTAAATCAGATGTCACCGACCATTACCGAATCCAGAAGACGAGGAATTGAGGAGTAGGAATTTACCTGTTAGGATTTCCGTGCTTTATGGGGGAGACAGTGTGCTGATTCTGAAGTATTGATCCTGATTCTTTTATACTCAATTTGGTATTTCTTTTTTTTTTTTTTTTT
>NW_012148286.1:1085280-1087418 GCF_000956105.1 Propithecus coquereli | reverse complement strand
GTTGACATTTATTTGCCATTGAAATGGTGTTTGGAGGTGAGACCTTTAAGAGGTGTTTATGTCATGAGAGCAGAGCCTTTCCGAATGGGCTAATGCTGTTACTATGGGAATGAGTGTGCTCTTCCGCTCTCTCTCTCATCTTTCTGCTCCGTGATGCATTCCACCACAGTACGACTCAGCAAGAAGAACCTCACCAGATGCCAGCCCCTCAATCACAGACTTCCCAGACTCCTGAACTGTGATCCAGTAAATTTCTGTTCATTAAAAATGACCCAGTCTGTGGTATTCTGTTATAGAAACACACAAAAATGGACTAAAATACAGAATTTTAGCTGTTCTGCATGGTGCCGACTCCAACCACCCCTTTGGCTATAATTCTAACCTGCATAAATTAAAATCTTTATTGACCAGTCCACAGCCTATAAACTGTAGCTAATGAGTTAGTTCTAAAAATTGAATTTGTAGGAAATATGATATTTTACAAGTGACAATAATCTATACAAAAATGCAACAACAACTCTCATAGCTATTTCTCTAAACTGATAAGAATTCTAAGATAGGTTCATTTAATTTGACCCATGGAATTAATTGCTAATAGTTAAATCTTGGCTGATGATCTATCCTGAACAGCTGTATTTTCAAATGATGATTAAAGCAGAAGAGAGGGATAGGTAACTACAAAAATGATTTCTCTTACCTCTCAATTCTGAAAATAGGTTTGTTAAACTTAACTTAGATAAAATATTTTCCCTTGAATTATAACTATATACCATTATTGTTCCTAAAACAAGCTTAGCAACAATACCGATTTTGATTTGAATTCAAAGTATTGAACAAGTTAGGGAGTCTCTCTGATCTTCAGTTTTTGTTTTTGTTTTGGTTTTTTTTGTTTGTTTTTTTATAAGTGAAGTGGAGTTCTAACTCTTACCTGGAAACATTTTTAAACGATTAGACATAATATATAGTGACCATTATAATGCTTGGCACACTCCAGAACTCTATTTCATTATTTGTAGGCTTATTTCTTCATCTGGTTAAGATTTAATTACAATGAATAATTTAGGTTCTCAATAATTATTACTGAATAAATAAGTGAAAGTTTCAGATTTAATATTATAACCAATATCCCATATCTTCAGAAGTGGTAAAAATTTGCTAAAAGCAGCATTTCTTGCTCATGTATCATAGTTTTAGACTTATATCCAAAAATTTTTGTCCTTCGTATATTTTTCTTAGTACTGTGTTGTAGTTCTAGTTATTTTTCTTCTTCATTTAAATTTCATAATCAATGTGGCTTATAAATTAGCATCTAAGACTAACAGAAATTAGTACAAAGTTTAGTTTTAGTTATGTGTTATTCTAAGGGCAAACAGAAATGAATAATTTTTAAATATTGTAACAGATTTTCTCAACTGAGATAAGTTCCTTCAAATAGGGATTATTAATTGAGGTAATAATTTGTCTTTTCCTGTACTACATTTCTTTTTTTAAAAATGGCTTTATTGAAGTATAATTTGTATACCAAGAAACTGCACATATTTCTTATATAAAATTTGATGAGTTTGGACACATGCATACACTTGTGAAACCATTACTATAATTAAGTTAATAGACATATTCATCACTTCTTTAAGTTTCCTTGTGGCTTTTTGCTTAATTTGTAAGCAGCATACATAAGATCATCTATCATCTTAATAAATTTTTTGAGTGTACAATACAATATTGTAGTACATGGGCACACTTAGAACCCTCACTCAAGCATTACAAAAGTGATCCATGGAACCAAAAACATTTGCAGCCCTGTAATATTTTAAAATTAAAAAAAATAAATGTGGACGAATTTAATAAAGAAAGAAAACAACACAGGCTAAACCAGGAGTAGATTTCATAAGTATAAGTTGGCCTCTAAAGTAGAGGGAAAAAAAGAGAAAGACTTCTTTGAACATGTGAACATGGAAAAAGATAAATTATTTCTGGCAAAAATGCCCTAAATATATATTTCCAATTTGAGGAGTGTGGGTGTTTTCCCAGGAGCCAAATGTGCTACATGGTGGTTTTTCTTTTTTGTATGTTATTTTCCCCTACTGATGTATCTAATTGTTCTGCATTGTGGAGGAAGTTATATTAAATATATCAAA
>NW_012148286.1:1083922-1085230 GCF_000956105.1 Propithecus coquereli | reverse complement strand
GGCTAGAGTGTCAGGGCGTCAGCCTAGCTCACAGCAACCTCAAACTCCTGGGCTCAAGCAATCCTCCTGCCTCAGTCTCCTGGGTAGCTGGGACTACAGGCATGCACCACCATGCCCAACTAATTTTTTCTATTTTTAGTTGTTTGGCTAAATTTCTTTCTATTTATAGTAGAGACTGGGTCGCACTCTTGCTCAGGCTGGTCTCGAACTCCCGGAGCTCAAGCAATCCTCCCGTCTCGGCCTCCCAGAGTGCTAGGATTACAGGCATGAGCCACTACGCCAGACCTGATATTCTTTTGAATCCCTATTTGCACTTGAAAGTACAAAGAAAAATGGAAGTCTTCAGATAACTTTTATATCAAGTCCAATGTAAATATTAAATAAATTGGATAGATTACCGTGCTAAAGAAGCAAAGACCAATAAATGATAAATTTATCTCAAAAAGTAATATTGTGATATTCTTTTGAAGACAGGAATTTAATTAGGCTATGCTTGCTTCATGAAAATCTAAGACCACATTTTTACCCTGATTCTGCTCATAAAGCTTCTGATTCTCATTTATTTTCTTAAGATATCTTCATACTAGAAAACAAAATAGCATAAAATAAATTACCAACCATCTAAGTTTAGTATATTTCGTTACAAATTTTAAAAGTTGTCATTTTTGCTTTATAAGTAAGTCTTTGAGGAATTTGATGAGAAGCATAAACTGAGTCACCTAAGCTCCAAGCATAATAGACAAATAGGAACTTGGATCAATAATGACCATACTATAATTTGAAAAAAACCATGAAAATAATACTTAACATCAACATTATCATGTAATTTGGAAATAAAAGATTTGCTTTATAATAAAATTGATAGATACTAAGGTTGTTAAAATGTTAACATGTGTAACTAATCATACTTACCAAAGCATAGAGGGTGAATAAATTTGTTGCTGTTGTTTTTTGTTTGTTTAACACAGTTTTAAACCCTTTGTCCTAACGTAACATTAAGGACTATACTATTGGAGAGAATGATCAACCTAATATTATCTCAAAAAGGATCTAATCTAGTAAAATTGTTATGCTGCAAGAATGGACTTGAAAAAAAATAAGAAATAATCTCTTTACTAGACTATATCTATTGCTAGCTTGAAATTTACTGACTCTTTTCCCTTTCATCTCCGCTCTGTTGTTAAACACAATCAATGAAATTTTTATTTCAGAGATTGCAATTTTCAGTTCTAGTATTTTCATCTGGCTCCTTTTTATATTTTTTATCTTTTTGCTTAGATTCCTCATCTTTTTATTCATTAGTATTAT
>NW_012148286.1:1078729-1080971 GCF_000956105.1 Propithecus coquereli | reverse complement strand
CATATTTCCCTATAAATAGCAATGCTATAAAAACTGATTAAGATTCTTGATTACTCCTCAAAAATCTGTTTCAATGCTGGGTGGTAATGACAAGAGTGTTTGTTAAATTGTTTTCTGTTATTTTTGATATGTTTGGGATATTTCACATATAAAAATAAAATGAATTAAAAATTCAGTTTAAAATATAATAATAGATAACATGTGTTGATGAGGATGTGGAAAAATTGTAATCCTTGCACACTATTGGTAGGAACATAAAATGGTGACGCCATTATGGAAAAGAGTATGGAGATTCCTCAAGAAATCAAAAATAGAACCACCATAGGATCCAGAAATCCCACTTCTGTGTACACAGGCAAAGAAATTGAAATCAGGATCTCAAAGAGATATCTGAACTCTCATATTTCTTGTAACATTATTCACAATAAATTTGATATACAAAAAATCTCATATGTCTATCAACAGATGAGTGGACAGTGTGTTGTATTCATATAATGAAATATTATTCAGCGTTAAAAAGAAGGAAATTCTACCATTTGTGGCAACATGGGTGTATTTGAAGAACATTATGCTAAGTGAAATAAGTCATTCACAGATGGACAAATACTGCATGATTCCACTTACATGAGGTATCTAAAATGTACTGTATTTCTTGATGTCTGAGAGAGAACGAATGAGTATTTTTACCAATATACCAGAATAAAAAATTGATTTCATGATTATATTTAACTTTGTGTTTGATGTTATAATTACAAATGCCAAATAAGGCCATTGTATAGATAATTCTAATTTAAAAAATTCTTTACCACTTTCCAAATCACTTTCTTACTATATTCATTATTTCCCTTTATGTAAAGAGACATCCTACATAAACCAGTGGGATGTTTTCCCACTGCTAAACCTGAACAGTGCTATATAATTAGCTCAAAGGCATAAATTTCATAACTATATTTAATTGATACCTTTCTACTGAACTGTTTATTTTTTTCTATTGTACTTATTGGAACATGCAGTTTCCAAAACATGAGTCTGAGACTGATTACCAAAATAGTTTCCCATCTTGATTCCTTTTACTGAGGTTTCAAGAAACTGTCCCATTTGATTTTAAAATACATAGTCGTCAAATTTAAAATGTCTCTGGACACTGAATTTTTTTTTTCTTTGAAAATATATGGTACATGTGGGAAGACAGGCCCTATCTCATCAGTCAATATTATTTTAGACAGGGTGCTTGCTTCTTCTGGGTGACACATTTGCCAATTATCCAGAGGAATTCAATTCTATTCCAGCTGCTTCCAGCTCTTATTTATATGCTTGACTATCTGACAGCCCATTTCCAAATATGTAGCTAATAGTCTAGAAATGTCCTCCTCACCTTTATGAGAAAAACGATTTTGATAAACACTGCATCTAAAGCTTCAGAAGTAGTCCAAACATAGGGAAAACAAATGGCCTTGATATTTTCAAAAAAATTATATTTGTGATCAAAAGACCTTCGAAACATAAGCATCCACATGAAAACAGTAGTGATTAGAAGTAGTAGTAGCCCTAAAATTTGACATTGTTTTCATCTTTGAAAACACATCTGATAGTAATAACTATTTCCACACAGAATGGATATTTCATCTTAGGTTGTCAAACTACAATCATCAGTCCGAACAGTGAGGTAGATAAATATTATATTCACTTCTTAAGTGTTTATACTAAAGCCACTACAAAATGCCCAGTCAACCAATTGAAAAAGTAAGAGGAATCAAACCGGATGACCATTAGCCACATAGCAAATGTAGACTATCATATTTCCTTGATTTGTTTTCATAGATTTAACTGCACTGATTTCAGATTTGAGGTTTATGTTTTAGCCTATGTCCATGTACAAGTGTCAGTGTGGTTCTGAGAAGCTTGCTGACCCCTATTAATTCCAATAGCCATATAATAAAGGTTTGTGTAGAGATGGGGAAAACTAGCCATTCTGATCACTCTGTTATGTACCAGAATAAGACTGGTAATTTAGCTCAATATAGTATCACAATGTCCTCAGAATGCCTCTGTTATTATTTATATAACACAGTTTTGATATTTCAATGGTTACAGAATATGATAGCATATTTTTTCAATGGGAAAATTGTGAAGAAGTGGTTTTTAAACACTTTTGCCAAAACTTACATAGTATTTTTGTAAGGCTGTGCCATGCACTATTTGAAACACGCTGCAAATTTAACTGTTTTTGATCTGCACAAAA
>NW_012148286.1:1075405-1077014 GCF_000956105.1 Propithecus coquereli | reverse complement strand
AACAAAATGGGAGGAGTAAGTTCTTACCTGTCCATAATCACTTTGAATATAAATTGGTTAAATTAAAAGATACAAAGTAGGTACATGAATTTAAAAAAAAAAAATAAGAACCAACTACACACTGCCTAAAAGAGACTCATTTAATTGCTATTGAAAAACAGGCTGAATTGAAGGGATGGAAACATAATTTATGCAAATAGAGACCAAAGTGAGTAGGAGTAGTTAGATAAAATAGACTTTAAGTAAAAGTGACAAAAAGGGATCAATTCAACAAGAGGATATAACAATTGTAAATATCTATGCATTCAACACTGGAGCACTCAGACATATAAAACAAATATTATTAGATCTACAGGGAGAGATAGACTGAAATACAATAATAGTAGGGGACCACAACACCCCATTTTCATCAATGGACAGTTTCTCTAGACAGAAAGTAAACAGGAAGACATTCGATTTAAATTGCACTGTAGACCAAATGGACCTAAGACATATTTACAGAATATTCCATGCAACAGATGCAGAATACACATTCTTCTAAAATTCACATGAAACACTACATGACATGTTAGGCTACAAAACAAGTTTTAACAAATTAAAGAAGATAGAAATCACATCAAGTGAATTTTTTGACCATAATAGTATAAAACTAGAAATCAACAACAAGAAAAACTTAAGATACTCTACAAATACATGGATATTAAACAACATGCTTCTAAATGAAGAATTGGATTGATGAATAAATTAAAAGGGAAATTAAAAAATTCCCTGAGACAAATGATAATGGAATCACATAATACCAAAACCTATGGGCTACAGCAAAAGTAATTCTAAGAAGGAAATTCATTTCAATAAATGCTTACATCAGAAAAGAAAAAAAAAAGATAGTACTCCTCAAGGAACTAGAAAAATAAGAACTAAATCCGAAACTGGTAGAAGGAAGGATATAATAAAGCTCAGAGCAGAAATAAACAAAATGAAGAAACTATTTAAAAGATCAACAACATAAAGAGTTGGTTTTATGAAAAGATACACAGAATTGACAAGCCTTAGAATAACTAAGAAAAAAAAGATAAGACCCGATTAAATAAAGTCAGAGATGAAAAAGGAGACATTACAACTGATGCTACATAAATAAAAGGATAAGAGACTATTATGAACAATCTCGTGAATAATTGACAACTTAGATAAAATAGACAAATTCTTTAAAAAATACAACTTAATAAAATTGATTCAAGATACAGAAAAACAAGTAGCCTTTTATTAATGTAATTGAATTCATAAACAGCAAAAGCAAAAACAGCAACAGTAACAAAACTTTCCTTCTAGAAATATTTGAGGCCCAGGTGCCTTCACTGGTAAATTCTTTCAAACTTTTAAGAAGTGATATCAATCTTACGCAAGTTCTTTTAGAAACCAGAGGAAGAAGAAACACTTCTCTATTTGTTTTATGAATTCAGCATAATTCTGATACCAAAACCAAAACAGAATTTAAGACTAATGACCCTATGAAAAAAAGAGCCAAAAGTCCCTTGGAACGTGTTAACAAATCAAAGACAGCAATATATTTAAAGTATCACCAACAAGTGGGATTTATTTTAGGAACAAA
>NW_012148286.1:1074615-1075355 GCF_000956105.1 Propithecus coquereli | reverse complement strand
CTTGGTTCCCCAACAAAAAAGGACCAAAATAATGAATATACAGCAATATTTCAACTGGGGTGACTGAGGCATTATACCAGAGAGCACAAAAGGAGTGACACCATAGAAAGGGGACGGAGGCATTTTGCCTTTGCCACGGTCTCCCCTGCTGGAATAAGGTTGGAGTCAGGGACATCCTCTTCTTATAGGAAAAATAGTGAGGGACAGACCCACAACGGTCCCCATTGTTGCCACAGATGCCTTACTACAGAAGTGCCCCTGGTTCTTACAAGACAAAAATCAAATTTGAAGAGTTTCCAGAATTTCACACAGATGCATGGCCTCAGAGTAGGAACCTCCTTTGCACCCCCACCTCTATGACCTAAGCTGCTATAGCACAGCATCATCTTAAAACCAGACCCACTGGCTAGAGTGTGTCCTGCCCTTGGGGCCAGTAGCCACAGAACCTCTGCATCACTAAGACCCTTCCATCAATGCACAATGTTAACCTGGGTCCCTGCAGGTCACTACTTCAGCTGCCTGGAACCTCGGCCTGATGTGATAACCAAGACCCTTGTGCCCAAATCCATCTGGCATCCCACCCCACGGGGGAACAGGCAGACCTATTCACAAGTGAAAGATAAAGAAAGAATTTTAAAAGCTGCTAGAGAATAGTGTCAAGTTATATATAAGGCAATCTCCATTAGACTATCAGCAGATTTATTCTTATTAGAAACCTTACAGGTCAGGAAAGAATGGGA
>NW_012148286.1:1074198-1074565 GCF_000956105.1 Propithecus coquereli | reverse complement strand
CACTTTTGCCAAAACTTACATAGTATTTTTGTAAGGCTGTGCCATGCACTATTTGAAACACGCTGCAAATTTAACTGTTTTTGATCTGCACAAAACCAAAATAGGTAGATAGGTAGATTTTATTTTTACCCCCATTTTATAGATGAGGGAAAGGAACACAGAGCACTTAAGTAATTTTCCCAAAGTTACACTTCTGTTAACAGCTAAAACCATGATTCAAGCATAGAAAATTTGCCTCCAGGTTTGCTAAAGATAGTTTTGATAATGAAACATCAAAAAAGGTGTTGTCAATTTATTATTAGATTCTAACATTTGAGTAGAAAAGACATTTTATATATTATTTGGTCATTATCTTTCTAAAAAATTA
>NW_012148286.1:1073306-1074148 GCF_000956105.1 Propithecus coquereli | reverse complement strand
AGAGAATAGTGTCAAGTTATATATAAGGCAATCTCCATTAGACTATCAGCAGATTTATTCTTATTAGAAACCTTACAGGTCAGGAAAGAATGGGAGAACATATTCAAAGTTTGAGGAAAAAAAAAGAATGCTGTCATCCAATAATACTATATCCAACAGAGTAAATAAAGACCTTGCCAGACAAGCAAAAGCTGAGGGAATTCATCACCACTATACTGGCTTTACAAGAAATGCACAAGGGAATACTACAATTGGAAAGAAAAGGACAGTGATCACCATCATCAAAATATGTAAAAGTATAAAACTCACAAGTAGAGGTAAATTCATAATCAAATTTAGAATACCCCAGTGATGTAATGGTGCTATAAAGTCTTTCAGTCCTGTAGTATGAAAATTTAAAGTCAAAATGCTCAAAACCCAAAACAGATAAAATTAGTGGCCAAATAACACACAATATATAAAGATGTAAATCAAGGCAACAAGATAAAAATGGGGGGAGGGAAAAGGTCTAGAGTATTTTTACGTGACGGAAGTTAAGTTGTCATTAGCTTAGAATAGTCTATTATAATTACAAAACTCATTATGTTATCTTCATGGTAACCACAGAGGAAGAAATTACAGCAAATACGCAAATGAGAAAGAGAGAGTAAACAAAGCTTACTACCACAGAAAAGCACCAATCCACAGAAGTAAATAATAAGAGATAAAGAAAGGAACAAAGGATCTACAAATGCACAGAAAACAATTAACAAAATGGGAGGAGTAAGTTCTTACCTGTCCATAATCACTTTGAATATAAATTGGTTAAATTAAAAGATACAAAGTAGGTACATGAATTTAAA
>NW_012148286.1:1063550-1070140 GCF_000956105.1 Propithecus coquereli | reverse complement strand
TAAAGAGATAACATACAGAATGGGAGAAAATATTTGCAAACTATACATATGTCAAGGGGTAATATATAGAATACACTAGTATAAGAAACTCAAACAACTCAATAGCAAAAACCCAAATAATCTGATTTTAAAATGAGCAAAAGATCTAAATTGACATTTCTTATAAGAAAACATGCAAATGCCCCCCAGATATATGAAAAAAGTTCAACATCACTAATCATGAGGAAAATGAAAATCAACACCATAATGAGATATCACTTCATTCTAGTTAGAATGGTTATTATCAAAAAAATAAAAGAAAACAAGAGTTGGTGTGGATATGGTGAAAAGGGAATACTTACACACTGTGGTTAGGATTATAAACTAGTACATATGGAAAGCAATATGGCACTTCCTTAAAAAATTAAAAATAGAACTACCGTCTGATCTAGTGATCCCACTACTGGGAGTATATCTAAAGAAAGTGAAGTCAGCATGTTGAAGAGATATGGGCACTCCCATGTTTATTGGAGCACTGTGCACAAGAGCCCAAATATGGAATCAACCTAAGTGTCCAACAACAGATGAATGGATAAATAAAATGTTATGTGTGTGTATATATATGTGTGTGTGTGTGTGTGTGTGTGTGTGTGTGTGTGTATACACACATGGAGTACTATTAAGATATAAAAAAAGAATGACATTCTATAATTTGTGACAACATGGATGAACCTGGAGGACATCATGTTAAGTGAAGTAAGTCCCGTACAGAAAGACAAACACAACATGATCTCACTCCTATGTGGAATCAAAAAAGAAAAGAAAAGAAAAGAAAAACCCATTGATCCCATAGAAGCAGAAAGTAGAATGGTGGTTACCAGATACTGGGGAGGGATAATGGCAAGAGGTTGGTTAAGAGTTACAAAGTTACAAATATACAGGAGAAATAAGATCTGCTGTTCCATTGCACAACTGGGTGACCATGGTTAAAAGTAAGTTGTTGTATTAATATATACAAAGGTAGCTACAAGAGAGATTGTAGAATGTTCTTACCACAAGGAAATGATAAATGCATAAGATGATTGATTCACTAACTACACTGATTTGATCTGTATCCCATACATATGTACAACTACAATGTGTTAACTGAAAAAATAAAAGAAAAATATAACAAAAAGTAATACATCTGAATAAACATGCATATTTTTTATTTTACTCATTTAGAAATCATTCCACTTCTACTCCTAAAAGTTGGAGCCCACAAGGTCATTTTGGGTTAAAAAAATGAATAAAACGGCTGGGCGCGGTGGCTTACGCCTGTAATCCTAGCACTCTGGGAGGCTGAAGCGGGCGGATTGTTTGAGCTCAGGAGTTCAAGACCAGCCTGAGCAAGAGCGAGACCCCCGTCTCTACTAAAAATAGAAAGAAATTAATCGGACAACTAAAAATATATAGAAAAAATTAGCCGGGCATGGTGGCGCATGCCTGTAGTCCCAGCTACTCGGGAGACTGAGACAGAAGGATCGCTTGAGCCCAGGAGTTTGAGGTTGCTGTGAGCTAGGCTGACGCCACGGCACTCTAGCCTGGGCAACACAGTGAGACTCTGTCTCAAAAAAAAAAAAAAGAAAAAAAAATGAATAAAACCAGGCAGGTTAGAAATTGTAAGTTACCTAAAAAGAGGCATCTAGCTTAGCTCTAAGTATTAAAACAGTTAAGGAGAAAGAAGGAATGAATTAGAAAGGGTCAAGGACAAAGGTGGGGAAATAGCATATCTTGATATCTTGTGTTTGTTAAGCTCCTTGTATGTACATTCTGATTTAATCTTCAGTAAAATCCTTGGTGGAAAGCATGTCACAAAATAGCAATGTGAGCCTCAAGGAGATTAAACGTATCATCCAAATTCACAGGGTTAAGAAGTGGCAAAACCAGGATTTGAATCTGCTTGACAAAGCAAGCCCACGATTATTCCATCTCACTTAACCTCCCAGGAAAGACAACATACAGATAAGTTTCTGATTCTTTGCAGTATTGCCTCAAATCTATCACTTAAAAATATTTTCCTAGGTTGGTCCCCATTGTCATCACTCTTTGAAAACATAAAAATGTACTTTTTTTGTTATTTAAGCTAATTCAGATAAATATTTGCACATGTGAACATAATATTAAAAATTAATAGTGTAACTTACAGAAAACTTACAAAATTACAGGCAGTGTGGTAACTTCTTTACATAAATTATCTCAATTATTTGCTGCAGCCACACTCTAAATTCAGATCTGTTGCTATCACCATTTTATCACGATGAATCCCAGACTTAGAGAGTTGTTAAATAAGTTGCTTCAATAATTTTTATTAGAGGGCTCTATATTTTGCAACTAATCATTTTAGACTCATATGCATTTATCCCAGGATCACAAACGTGTGGTGCTATGATTCAAATTTCCTAGATATTCATGAAGAAGAGACTAAGCTGAAAGATCACACTTTTTCAAAAACAAAGCCTTTTGTGAAAAGTGACTGCATAACCCCCCTTTGTAGTCTGTTTCACCCGGATAGAGGGAATTTTGTGACATTATAGAGAACTGTTCTGCGGAACTTAAGGATAGTTCAACATGAAAGCACATGTCAACTTTTGCTTTTAGACTTATTTTTTCTTTCTAGACATTGTGTTGCACTGTCCAAAAAAAGGAGGTATTTTATCATACAGAGATAGGCCTAGAGTTAATGTGCTCCATACATTTGTCACTGACATAGGGACTAGTCAATTGGCAGAAATGTTACTGAACTAAAAACAAGGCTTAGAAAAGCTTTCAAGAGATCTAGCAGCACTGAACTTGCCGAGATAGGTGTGGAAGTATAAGCCCCAAATGACTCAGCTGAAATCCCTGTAGAGATTTGAACCAACTGCAGTTAGAAATACAAAGTAGAAGCAGTGGAAAACAGCGAAGATGAAAGGCAAAAATGGTGGCACAAAGCAGAGTCAAATCTGAGATCAAAACTATGATAAGGTAGCCTGACTTAACCGTAGTGAAGCCATTTTTGAAGTGAGACGGAGCAGCCATGACTACAGGATGACCCCCCACCCCTTCTTCTGACATATAAGCCAAATAGTACAGGATGGAAAACAAAGTAGTTAACAAATGTTTAAGGCCCCAGCGAGATGTCATTAAAGTTTTACAGCCCCAGCTCCAGTCTATATAGAATCTATAACTAAAGGTCTCCTAACTGATGCTATCTGCTTCTGTAAATCCGCTTGCATAAAGATTGTAATCATAACAGGTGGTCTGAGGCTGATCCCAGACCTGGGTGATGGAATTTATTGCAAAATTATGTGCCTTGCTGTATGCTTAGAGTCACGTAGACCCCGAGTGCAACTGTATCAAAACCACCTTGTCTCACTGGGTAGTACCATTCTCTGTACCTGTACTCTGACAGGGCAGGGCGGTCGCTGGCCAGCTAATAAAGACTCATAATTCGGCTCAATTTGGTCTTTAAGTGGTCATTTCTCACGCTCCATACTATAACAAAAACTATGTAATTCAATTGCCAGTGAGAGGAAAAAATAGAGTGACTAAAGTTTGACCATAATAGGGTATTTAATAGGACACACATCCCTGAATGGGTACAGAATTGGGCAACCAGTAGAGATTGTAGTTTACGTGAAATATTTACCTTAGTTAAGTAATTAGATATATTCCATTTTATTTGAGCTTAGATGAGGGTGGGTGGGCAGAACAGTTGAAAGAATATCCGTGGGTATAAAATGAGAGGCTGTGAAGTCTACATTATCAGATCAGAGTTATGTCAGGAAGAGTCTGGGTTAAAAGGATAATTGCTCAGAATTAATTAGTCTTTGGGAAAATATTATTAAAACACCTTGTAATTTTCATAACTACAGATGATTGTATACAAAGTTGTATATTATTAAAGACTTTATATTTTTACAGCAGTTTTAGCTTCATGATAAATTTGAGAGGAAAGTACAGAGATTTCCCATATTCTCCTTTTCCCCTCACGTGCATAGCTTCCCCCATTTTCATCATCCCCCACCAGAGTGGTACATTAGTTAAAATTGATGAACCTACTTTGACACATCATTGTCACCCAAAGTCCATAATTTACATGAGGGTTCACTCTTGGTATTGTACATTCTATGGGTTGGGGCAAATGTATAATTGCATGTATCCACCATTAGAATATCATACAGAGTATTTTCACAGCCCTGAAAATCCTCTGTGCTCTTCCTATTCTTCTCTCCCCGCTACCAAACCCCTGGCAACCACTGATCTTTTCACTGTCTCCATAGTTTTGCCTTTTTAAGAATGTCATAGAGTTGGAATCACAGTTTGCAGCCTTTTCAGATTGGCTTCTTTCACTTAGTGATATGCATTTAGGTTCCTCCATGTCTTTTCGTGGCTTGACAGCTCATTTCTTTTTAGCACTAAATAATAGTGCATTGTCTGAATGTGCATTATCCACCCACCTACTGATGGATATCTTGGTTGCTTCTAAGTTTTGGCAGTTATGAATAAATCTTCCATAAACATTTGTGTGCAGGTTTTTGTGTAGATGTAAGTTGTCAACTCCTTTGGGTAAATACCAAGAGTGTACTTACTGGATCACATGATAAGAGTATGTTTAGTTGTGTAAGAAATTGCCAAACTGTCATCCAAAGCTTTGGCACCATTTTGCATTCCCACCAGCAGTGAATGAGAGTTCCTGCTGCTCTGTACCCTTGCCAGCATTTGGTGTCATCAGTGTTCTGGATTTTGGCCATTTTAACAGGTGTGTAGTGGTACCTCATTGTTGTTTTAATTTGCATTTTCCTGATGATATAAGATGAGGAACATATTTTTATATGCTTATGTGCCATCTGTATAACTTCTTGGTATGGTATTTATGAAAGTCTTTGTCTCATTTTTAATCAAGTCATTTTCTGATTGTTAAGTTTTAAGAATTTGTTGTATATTTTGGATAACAGTCCTTTATCACATGTGTCTTCTGCAAATATTTCTCCTACTCTGTGGCTTGTCTTCTCGCCCCATTGTCTTTCACAGGGAAGAAGTTTCAATTGTAATGAAGTCCAGCTTATCAATTATTTCTTTCACAGATTATGAGTTTTATGTTGTCTCTAAAAAGTCATCCTGATACCCAAGGTTATCGGATTTTCTCCTATGTCACCTTCTAGGAGTTTTAATGATTTGTGTTTTCAATTTAAGTCTATGACCAATTTGGAGTTAACTTTGCGAAGGATGTAAGGTCGGTATCTAGATTCTTTCTTTTTTTTTCTTTGCGTGTGGATGTCCAGTTATTCCAGCACCATTTGTTTAAAAGACTATCTTTGCTTCATTGTATTGCCTTTATTCCTTTGCCAAAGATCAGTTACTATATCTATGTGGGTCTATTTCTGGGCCCTGTATTCTGTTCTAGTGATCTGTTTGCATATCTTTTGCTAGTACAATACTGTTTTGATTACTGCAGCTTTATGATAAGTCTTAAAATAAGGTAGTGTCTGTCCTCAACTTTTTTCTTCTTTTTTGCTATTATTTTGGCTACTCTGGATCTTTTGACTCTCCATATAAACTTTAGAATCAGTTTGTTGATATGCACAAAATGACTTTCTGGGATTTTGATTGGAGATTGCATTGAATCTATAGATCAAATAAGGAAGAATTGAAACATTGAAAATACTGAATCTTCTTATCCATGAGCATGGGTTATCTCTCCATTTATTTAGTTCTTTGATTTCTTTCATCAGAGTTTTGTGATTTTACTTATACAGACAGTGTACATATTTTGTTAGATTTATATCTAAGTATTTCAGTTTGGAGAAGTGCCAATGTAAACATGGTATTGTGCTTTTAATTTCAAATTCCACTCATTCATTGCTAGCCTATAGGTAAGTGACTGACTTTTGTACATTAACCTTACATCCTGCAACCTTTCTATAATGACTTAGTTTTTATCAATTATTTCAGGTTTTCTGCATAGATGATCATGTCATCTGTGAACAAAGACAGTTTTATTTCTTCATTCACAGTTTAAATACTTTTTATTTCCTTTTTAATCTTATTTAATTATATAGAACTTGTAGTACAATGTTGAAAAGGAGTGGTGATGGGGATATCCTTGCCTTATTCCCAATCTTAGTGAGACAGTTTCCATTTTCTTACCATTGAGTATGTTGGTAGGTATAGGGTTTTATTGGTAGATATATCTGTATCAAAAGAAGAAGAAGAAGCTTCCCTCTATTCCTAATTTACTGAGAGTTTTTAGCATAAATGGGTGTTGGATTTTTTCAAATGCTCCTTCTACATCTATTGATATGATCATGTGATTTTCTTTTTTAAGCTGTACATGTGATGGATTACATTAACTGATTTTTGAATATTGAACCAGACTTGCATACCTGGGAAAAATGATATATTTCTGTACTTGTATGGACTTGGTTGTGGTATGTAATTATTTTAATACATTATTGGGTTTGATTTACTAATATTTTGTTGAGGATTTTTGCATATATGTTCATGACGGATATTGTTCTATAGTGTCTTTGTCTGCTTTTGTTACGAGCGTAATGTTGGCCTCATAGAATAGGTTAGGAAGTATTTCC
>NW_012148286.1:1062158-1063030 GCF_000956105.1 Propithecus coquereli | reverse complement strand
CCCCCATAACTTGGCTCCCCTGGAGTTTTGAACCCTCAGACTTGTCCACTCTGAGCCTCCAGAAATTTGTCTATTACAGTTCGTGTTTTCCTACCCTAGAACTAGTTTCTATGAGAGTTTCTGCTTGTAGGTCTTTGCTCTCACTACTCTTCTGTTCATCTCTCCAGTCCTGAGGGCAGAGGACTGCCCTATGTCCTGACCTCTCTTATGAATCCAAGAAGAGTTGTCAATTTATTAGTTTCTTCATCTTCTACTTGTTGTTAGGGGACAGTGGCAATATCTACACTCCTTACATGTCGAACTGGAAATCAAAAGTCTAGTTGCACGATTTTTTGAAATTGCTTTTCTATCCTCTCTAATTCTCAAGAATTTTGGTGTGTGTATGCCAATTTTTGCAGGCACAGAACTCTGACTATCTGAACTCTTCATTATGGCTCATTATTTTGACCATACCATGCACAAAATCATTTCTTCTTGCTTCCTCTGTTTCCCCTGGTAGGAGTGTTGGCTTTAAAATCAACCAGATCTAATTAGAATCCTTGTTCTGCTACTGACTTGTTCTTAAGATTTGAGCAGGTAACACAATGTCTCTGTGCCTCAATGGTTTCTCTGAAAGACAAAATAAAAATTTCTACCTTTTTAAGTTTATTATGGGATTAATTAGAATATGGATCAAAAGCCAGGCACAATATGTAGCATATTTTGGGTGTCAGTTAATATTAGACAATGATGATAGTGAGATTAGCCCACAATATTGCTAATCCCATGTTAGAAGTAACATAAACTGTACAAATTTATACTGAATTGCTAATGATTTATTTCAATGGACATTTGCACTTAAAAAATAAAAATATTTAATCTGATTAAGTCAT
>NW_012148286.1:1057410-1058743 GCF_000956105.1 Propithecus coquereli | reverse complement strand
GGCAGGGGTCCTGGAACCAACCCCCAAGGATACTGAGGGATGATCATATATATGACCCTCCAGGTGCCATGCCTGTGACCAAGAACATCTCAAGAGAGTAAACTAACCTCAGTCCCTCCCTCAGATAACCATGCTGTGCTGCCAAAATTACTCTGAAGCCTACAGATTCAGATTGGTGTGTGAGCAGCCTCTGAATACACTCTCCAGAGAATGGGGGATTAAGTGGGAAGCACCTTATCCAATAAACCTCCCTTCTCTAGGAATCAGGCCCAGAAAATGAGAAAATGCACACATAAATGTATTTGACACACCCTACCAGAGCATGTACTGTGTACCAGGCATGGTTTTAAGTACTTTATTTTTAATTGATTTAGCATTTAATGTTTATAACTGCCTTATGAGAAAACAACTTTAAAAGGTAGATATTATTATTATTAATATTATTGGATATTAATGGGGTTGATAACTAGAAAATTGAGTTTCAGAATAATTTGACTCAAGTCTTGGGTCTAATGAGTAATGAGGCTAAGATTCGATCCTCATTCAAACCACTATGCTATGCTGCCTCCAGGTTTAACTCTGCCTTGTGTCCATTCCTCCCACAATACCCACCTTTCTCTTTCTGCTGGTCTCACCTACCTCATATAACCGATCTCATCATCCAGGCGTAGTCCTTGTTATCGTAAACAAGAGTGAATGCACTAAGAAATCCTTTTTCTTTCCTGACAAAGCCAGGTCCTTATAACTACTGTCTTGCTAAAGAAGTCCAGAAAGTCAGCTATGAAATTTGAAGCTGACTAAAGCCTGTTTTTGGCAAGATTTGCCCTTTTCTTCCCTCATACAAAGCCTTAGGAAAGGAGGAATTTAAGGTAAATATAACGCAACAGTTACACATCTGAAAATTATTATTCTTGTTATATTAGGTAAAAAGATAAAAAATGACTCAGAATGGTGTAGCATTGTAAGCACCATAAGGGGATAGGTATTGAGATGGAGAGCATGCCAAGTTTTAAACATAGGTTAGGGAGAAGGGAGACCGACATAATTCCCTTATAGTTGATGAGTGATGATCTTTGAGGAGAAATACGTGGCTGGGTGACGGGACAGGAGTCTTTAGTCAAGCTTGAGATGGTAAGAGGCAGGAGGCATCTCTGGCACATTCAAGATATTTAACAATGAAAAAGAAAATAGACTCACACTTAAAAAATCAAGTGCCAAACATTGGCTATATAAATTCAAACATATTCTTCTGACAAATATTCTTTTTTTCAATTTGAGAAACACAGTCACTGAGAAAAATAAAAGCTGGTTGTAAATGCTTGGCAGCCGCAAA
>NW_012148286.1:1054822-1057360 GCF_000956105.1 Propithecus coquereli | reverse complement strand
ATATATGGAGACTCTAGTTTAGTAAACCTTCTCCATATATTTACATCCTTGAAAACATAAAACTGTAAGCCAAATTATATAGTATGTTCTCCACTGAAATGTTAAAAGATGGCTTTACTCTGCATTCAGTCAGGTTGATATAAATTTCAATAACAGCGCTAAAATATAGCAGGGTAAAATTTCCAAAAGGCTGGAAAGATGTTAGGTCAATGGAATATTAAGATTTATAGAGAAAAGAGGCTACAGAGTACAATCAAGATACTATTTGTAAATAATACACAGTGAATGCATGTTTTCTCTAAAAAAAAAGTGAACAATAATGTTCATGCTGCTATTATTTCCTTTCTTGCCTTTTTTTCTTTCTTTTTTTCTTTCATATTTATAGCTGTTGTTGATGTTTTTGCAATGTATCACACTGTCATTGTGCAGTTTGCAAATTAATAGTAGTAGCAAAAGTAATAATCCTCTTAACATCGTACCTACTCAGTGTAAGACATAGATCATTGCCTGTGTCTCAGGAGCTCCCATGTACTCTTGTCTAATCATATTCCCACCTCTCTCCTTATTTTCTTTGTATTGTTTCTAACTATGTACCTATCCTTAATAATACAATGGTTAATTTTGATAAATGCTTAGCAAAGATAAACCTAGTTGAAGAAAGGAATGATAATATCACAACTTTCCCAAGAAGGGTCCAAGAGAAGGTAAGCTGAACAGAGCCTCTGAATAATAGTCTGACTTCATCTCCTTCAATGCCTTCTGCAGGAGTCAATGAGTAAGGGCATAAAAAGGTCCTGAGAAACAAGGCTCGGCAAAATTGGGACATCTGACAGGCCTACAATATGGGCCAGGTACCTAAATCCCAGAAGTAACATGGAGTTTCTGCTTCTTAGCTCCAATGGTCCACCTCTTGCTCGTAAGTATAGGTCAAAGCAGACTTCTGTGTGGAAGAACTGAGAACCATCACCTGACCCAAGCGACAGGATATGAAGAAGACAGGAGGAACTTCGTTAACACAAAGTCTAGGTAAGCCAAGTGATGATATGAATTCAAGCCAAGCTTACTATGGCATTTTGTTCTCATATTAAAAAGCTGGTACATACAATGACAATGGGGACCTTGGTGAGAATAGTCTCATCAGATCTGTTGCTTAAGTCACAGCATTGCAATTTGGGTTCATTACCCTGTGTATCACTGATAGGCATCTGTCAGTTTTGGATCCTACTTTTTCCTTCTTCCTGGGAAATCCATTGTGATATCCTTTTTGCGGCTGTCCTCTTTCTCTAGTCCATATCCTCTTTCTTGGTTTGTGTTCTAGTTCTGGTGGAATACATCCTCAGTGTTTTTATTTAATCTCTCTCCGTAAACTTGCGGACTCTTCTCTTTACACCTATTGTTCAGAAAACTCACAATATATAGATCTATTTCCATTTATCATGCTAGGCACTCAATTTGGCAACTGTTTTTAAGTTCTATAAAAGTTTCTTAAATTTTTTCTCTGATAAAGTCCTACCTTGATTTTTTTCTTTTCTGTCTTTCTAGAACTCCTTGGAACATTCTACTTTTCTCTTTTCTTCTACTTTGAATTTTTGCTTTTATTTCTGGGAGATTTTTTCAATTTATCTTCTTAACCTCCTATTACAATTTTAAATTCTATTATGATAATTTTAAATTGCAAAAGCTTTTCCTTGTTCTCTTAATGTTTCTTTCTTTATAACACCCCATCCTGTAACACAGATAAATTATCATCTCTCATCTCACTGATAATGTTAATACACTAATGTTCTTCCTTTTCAAAATAATGTCTTTTTCTTCTACTATGAATTTTTTTGTGTTTGAGATTCTATAATTTCTATGTTGTATGCTTTCTTAAGTTGTTTGATCATACTTTGTTGTCTTCTCATGTTTAAGAGTTTTAAAAAGTTGAGTGGAAGTCATGGATATGTGTGTGTGTGTATCTGGCTAGGCTTTTTGTTATGGTGCTGGTGGTGATAACCAATGTAATATATTTAGGTCTTTAATCTTGGTCTGATTATATTCCCCCAAAAAATGTTCTTTTAATTCCTGCCTAGTGGACTCCATATCCAGGATTCTGAGAATGTAATGTGGAAATAGGGCTCGACTGCCCAGCATTTCGTATTCAATAACGTGTATGTCACTTAATCCTCTTCTTTTCCCTCCAGTACTAACATCCCCACGTGCATCTAACAACTTCTAGGACAGAGCACTCTGCTTTGTCCTCTGCATTAGCCTCGAGCCAATGTAATTTGTGACCTATTCTCTCTCTTGGAAGGGTCAAGACCTGGTTAGTCATCTTTCTTTACCGCCTCTCTTTGACTCTTGTTGGTTGTGTAGACCCTGTAGCGTTGGGTTGTGAGTGTGGACAGGAAGTACTTTACCCTCAAGATTGTGACTGCCCCGGAACCAGTTGCCCAGCCAGTATGTCAGCTCATTTCCTTGCGTCCTCCTTTCAGTGTACAATTATCCCTCTGTATCCTCAGGTTCTGAATCTGTGGATTCAACCAACCAAAAATCAAA